>NC_065557.1:28981000-29299542 GCF_022605725.1 Anthonomus grandis grandis
ATGCAATGGCAAATATTCTTAGCAATGTTAAAACACCACCAAACAACCTACATACTGACAGAGGATCGGAATTTTACGGTAAACATTTTCAGGAATTAATGAAAAAATTTAAAATGAATCATTATAGTACATTTTCAAATGTAAAAGCTAGTGTTGTGGAACGAGTAAATCGAACTTTAAAAACTTTAATGTGGAAAAAATTTAGTTTGAGAGGAAATTATAAGTGGATCGATATCTTGGATGATATTGTGCAAAAATATAATAATACAAGACATTCTAGCATTGGATAAAAACCAAATGAAATAAATGAAAAAAATGAACAAGACATTTTAAGACAAGTTCCACTTTAACCATATAAAAATGGTTGATCCAAAAATTCCTAAATTTAAAATTGGTGATTATGTACGTATAAGTAAACAAAGAGAAGCATTCACAAAAGGATATACACCCAATTGGTCAAATGAAATCTTTCAAGTGAAAAAAATTAATCTAACAAATCCTACAACCTATTTACTACAAGATGAAAATAATGTGGAAATTCAAGGTGGTTTTTATGGGGCTGAGTTGCAAAAAGTAAAACATCCTGACGTTTATTTGGTTGAAAAAATTCTACGGCGTAAAGGGAACCAAGTTTACGTAAAATGGTTGGGAATGGATAAGACACATAATTCTTGGATTTTAAAAAAAGATGTTTTGTAAAATGTTAGTTAAGTTAAATATATTTTTTATTATTACATTTTTAATTTTATTTTTAAACCAAACCATGTACATAGTAGAAGATTATGTAATAAAACCTGTTAAAAGCAAAATTATTCTTTGATTTTGAGTAGAACAACTATAACCACAAAAGATCAAAAAAGTTGAATCAAATATTAAATTCATTAAAATATTTATTTTGAATAAAGTGTGTAGTGAAAAATAATAGTGATAGTGTGACAAACATTTATAATGAAGAAAAACATAATATATTATGCGAACAATTATTACAAATTATAGGTGGAAAGAAAAATGTGCGAGAATTGAATGCAAAGGAATTAGAAAATCTACCAATGGTTTCTTTTTAAAATATGTGGATCCCATGACTTTATTATTTATTTGGAACAAACTACCTGCTAACTATAGACAAAAGTTTGATTTACAAATAAAATTACCATGTTTTATTCACTAGAATAGACCAGATTGGCGAACACACGTAGATGAACCTCCTTCACCACAAAATAAATGTTGTTTTTGTATTAAAGCTCTTGCTAAACAAAATTAACCAATATTCAACAATAAACCATGAGTTGGTTAAGTCCTACATTTATAACACTAGTTGCAGTAGTACAAATTGTTTTCTACGTTCATAAACCTCCGGAAATAGTGTCTGCATTTGTTCAACTGAAAGGTGAAAATTTTTCAAGTGATAATTCATGGATACCCTTACTATACAAACGCATTCATAAGGAATCAGTTCCAATATTTTTTACATGGATTCCAACTACCATCTCAATGACCTCTAGACATCTTCACTATAGGTTAAGATTTCGATTCATTATTGGAACAATACTTGAAAGTAGGGACTGGACAACTTTTAGTAAAGGATTAAATACAGAAAATTCTATAATTATTAATCTAAATTCTAATACTAGTGGTAATTACTTAGAGTTAAATACTTTAAGATCAAATTTCCATGTCTTTATGTATGTAACACAGACCATTTTTATAATTACTATACTAATTTTAGGTAATATAATATGTAAAATGTTGTATAATTTAGGGGAACAACAACAAAAACAATTACAAAGTGTACACCGTTTAATTTAAGAGATTAATAAATATCATGTGTATTTATCAATAAATAAGTATGTACCTATTAGTAGAATTACTATTCTCATATAAATTAGTAATTAACATTTAAGCAAGGTCGCGATACCGCTTTGCTCGCACTCGACGCTAAAATATGTTTGTAATAATATTATACTAAAACGGTACGGACGTTTTGGTAGGTGCGCGGTAGACCAAAATTGGTTTTTTTAACCTTGGCAATTAACAGAAATATGCGCAAATAGTAAAAAAAGTAGCTTTGCCACAAAGAGTTTTCATATTAAGTTAGGTGATATGTTGCCTCAGGCACCCTCACCGACCACACCCTATGCTAATTACTTCTTCGGCGTTGCGTCATAACTTCTTCGGCTACGGAACGCCATCCACATCTGAAGAAATTGATGAGACACGCTGATGACTTCTTTAGATAATTACTTCTTTGGCAATTAGTCATAACTTCTTCTTCTTCTTACTACTTCTTCAGCGTTACGTCATCACTTCTTCGGCTACACCTAAAGGGCACTTCTGTCGACGACATATTGTGTCTTCTTCAGATCTGCATGACCTCTACGGCACAGCTCAAGAACAAATACCATCCACTTCTTTAGATGCGGATGGCATGTGTCATCAACTTCTTCAGATGTGGATGGCTTGTGTCACAGAAACGTGGTAAGATAACTACTGTGAATGGTTTTGTATGAAGTTGTAATAAAGGACAGTAGAATCTTTGACAAACTTAAGCGAAGCCGTTAACTAGAAAATTTTACAAGCAGGTCAGAGGGCATCAGTATAACGTAAGACGTTGTAATATGGTATGTTTCATTGATCATAGAATTTCGGAAAGATTGTATACTTTGTTAGATATTGGTAATTATTAACCAGCTAAGTTATCAAAAAAATTTAAATTGTGTATTGTATATATGAACTTGAAGATATACAGAAAAAATCAAAAGGAAAATTAGCATGTTTAATACCTTAAGCTTTACTATAATGCAGGTAGAGATTGCATCTGTTGTGGGCTTAAACTTTTTCCATTTTCTTATACATTTTTTTGCCCCTTGTTCACAACTATAGTCGGATTAACGAACAGATGGAGTAAATGATTTGCGCGAAATATAGGCCCGCCCATCGATGCAACCTTGGCAGATTTAGATGAAGAGAATTATGCCTACTTATTTTAAATTATTTTACCGTACAGCTTTGCTTTGCAAGCAGCTTTTTTAAAATTTAATACGAGCGCCTGTAAAATGGGTCTAAACCGATTTTGAGGTTGTGCCAGGTAATGATATAATAATCCCTTTTAAGTATTTTCTTATGCAAAGTTATGTTAATATATTGGGGTTTACCGAAAAGAATGCAAAATTATGCCCGAATACCGAATTTCATAACCATAGGCCTACTTTGATTTTTACAAATTTCAATCTCTAATAATTAAATATGAATACAAAAATTAATTGGTACACAAAACGTAAAAATCAAAGTAGGTCTATGGTTATGAAATGTGGTATCCGGGCATAATTTTGCATTCTAAACAACCTTTTCTTATAAACTTTTTTTATATCTTGCCTAGAATTACTACTTTACCCTCCACTTTACCTACTTATAAAATTTTAAAAATGTTCGTATCAAGACAAGCTTGATTTTAAAAAAATTATAATATATGCTAAATTTTATTTTTTAACCAAGCAGGGCTGGATGCCAAACGGTCAAATTTTAACCACAACATTTTTTGTCATTTTAACGTATAAATTAGCTCCTCCTGGGACACACTGTATATTAAAAATATTTATTACCTGCTGCTTCTGCTGTAAACTGGACTTTTTGCACTTTGTTGTATGCTGGATGCTCGTTATCACACGTTTTATATATGTTCATAATCACTTCCTTTTTAGCAATGGTCAAATGTTTTCGTACTCTTTTCATGGGGGGGGGTTACAATGGGGGTGTACGTGGCGCGTCAGCCATTATTTATTAACAAACAAATTAACAAATTAGCAAAAAAATAAACACAATCTCAACTTTTCAATATTGCGAAGATTCAAGTATTCGAATAGCAGAAAATTCAACCAAAACGATCTAAAGCCGCTCAACTAATAAAATTAAATAAAACCCCAAATCATGAACCCTATCGAGGCTCTAGGCCACACCTCCTGCGCAGAACGATAGTAGTTATCTTACCACGTTTCTGTGACACATGCCATCCACATCTGAAGAAGTTGATGACACATGCCATCCGCATCTGAAGAAGTGGATGGTATTTGTTCTTGAGCTGTGCCGTCGAGGTCATGCAGATCTGAAGAAGACACAATATGTCGTCGACAGAAGTGCCCTTTAGGTGTAGCCGAAGAAGTGATGACGTAACGCTGAAGAAGTAGTAATAAGAAGAAGAAGAAGTTATGACTAATTGCCAAAGAAGTAATTATCTAAAGAAGTCATCAGCGTGTCTCATCAATTTCTTCAGATGTGGATGGCGTTCCGTAGCCGAAGAAGTTATGACGCAACGCCGAAGAAGTAATTAGCATAGGGTGTGGTCGGTGAGGGTGCCTGAGGCAACATATCACCTAACTTAATATGAAAACTCTTTGTGGCAAAGCCACTTTTTTTACTATTTGCGCATATTTCTGTTAATTGCCAAGGTTAAAAAAACCAATTTTGGTCTACCGCGCACCTACCAAAACGTCCGTACCGTTTTAGTATAATATTATTACAATCATATTTTACCGTCGAGTGCGAGCAACAAAGCGGTATCGCGACCTTGCTTAAATGTTAATTACTAATTTATATGAGAATAGTAATACTACTAATAGGTACATACTTATTTATTGATAAATACACATGATATTTATTATTCTCTTAAATTAAACGGTGTACATTTTGTAATTGTTTTTGTTGTTGTTGTTCTCCTAAATTATACAACATTTTACATATTATATTACCTAAAATTAGTATAGTAATTATAAAAATGGTCTGTGTTACATACATAAAGACATGGAAATTTGATCTTAAAGTATTTAACTCTAAGTAATTACCACTAGTATTAGAATTTAGATTAATAATTATAGAATTTTCTGTATTTAATCCTTTACTAAAAGTTGTCCAGTCCCTACTTTCAAGTATTGTTCCATTAATGAATCGAAATCTTAACCTATAGTGAAGTCTATGTCTAGAGGTCATTGAGATGGTAGTTGGAATCCATGTAAAAAATATTGGAACTGATTCATTATGAATGCGTTTGTATAGTAAGGGTATCCATGAATTATCACTTGAAAAATTTTCACCTTTCAGTTGAACAAATGCAGACACTATTTCCGGAGGTTTATGAACGTAGAAAACATTTTGTACTACTGCAACTAGTGTTATAAATGTAGGACTTAACCAAATCATGGTTTATTGTTGAATATTGGTTAATTTTGTTTAGCAAGAGCTTTAATACAAAAACAACATTTATTTTGTGGTGAAGGAGGTCCATCTACGTGTGTTCGCCAATCTGGTCTATTATAGTGAATAAAACATGGTAATTTTATTTGTAAATCAAACTCTTGTCTATAGTTAGCAGGTAGTTTGTTCCAAATAAATAATAAAGTCATGGGATCCACATATTTTAAAAAGAAATCCATTGGTAGATTTTCTAATTCCTTTGCATTCAATTCTCGCACATTTTTCTTTCCACCTATAATTTGTAATAATTGTTCACATAATATATTATGTTTTTCTTCATTATAAATGTTTGTCACACTATCACTATTATTTTTCACTACACACTTTATTCCAAATAAATATTTTAATGAATTTAATATTTGATTCAACATCTTTTGTGGTTATAGTTGATCTACTCAAAACCAAAGAATAATTTTGCTTTTAACAGATTTTATTACATAATCTTCTACTATGTACATGGTTTGGTTTAAAATTAAAAATTTAATAATAAAAAATATATTTAACTTAACTAACATTTTACAAAACATCTTTTTTTAGAATCCAAGAATTATGTGTCTTATCCATTCCCAACCATTTTACGTAAACTTGGTTCCCTTTACGCCGTAGAATTTTTTCAACCAAATAAACGTCAGGATGTTTTACTTTTTGCAACTCAGCCCCATAAAAACCACCTTGAATTTCCACATTATTTTCATCTTGTAGTAAATAGGTTGTAGGATTTGTTAGATTAATTTTTTTCACTTGAAAGATTTCATTTGACCAATTGGGTGTATATCCTTTTGTGAATGCTTCTCTTTGTTTACTTATACGTACATGATCACCAATTTTAAATTTAGGAATTTTTGGATCAACCATTTTTATATGGTTAAAGTGAAACTTTAAAATGTCTTGTTCATTTTTTTCGTTTACTTCATTTGGTTTTTTTCCAATGCTAGAATGTCTTGTATTATTATATTTTTGCACAATATCATCCAAGATATCGATCCACTTATAATTTCCTCTCAAACTAAATTTTTTCCACATTAAAGTTTTTAAAGTTCGATTTACTCGTTCCACAACACTAGCTTTTACATTTGAAAATGTACTATAATGATTTATTTTAAATTTTTTCATTAATTCCTGAAAATGTTTACCGTAAAATTCCGATCCTCTGTCGGTATGTAGGTTGTTTGGTGGTGTTTTAACATTGCTAAGAATATTTGCCATTGCATCAGCCACATATTTAGCAGTTTTTGACTTTATGGGTTTTGTCCATACGTATTTTGAAAAAACATTAATAACTACAAGTATATATCGATAACCTTTATTGAGCTTATGATATGGAATCATTTCCACTAAATCTGCCTGCCATAAATCATTAAGTCCTTTAACTATAACACGTCTTCTTGGATATTTTTTCCTACTTAATCTATGCAGCTCATTAACAACATCTTCTTTTATCTTGCTCATGGTTAATGTTTATTGTTCTATTAAAATAGGACATTTTATTATTAATTCTCCATAAAATTGGTCTATCTGAGATTTTGAATCCCGTCGAAATGCAATTAAATCACCTGCCTTTAGTTCTCTTCCTTCCACTCCACCTTGTTTACCATTTATTAATAAATTTACATGTTGTTTTGGAAATTCGCCGGCTATAATAACACCAGAGTCAGTTGGAAATCGATAGGAAACTCGTTTATCTTGGGTTAAAACAAAATTTTTTTCACTTGGGTCATGGTGACCAAGAAATGGCAATGTTATATGGTAAAATAATTTTAAATTTGCAATGTTGACTAAATTAACTTGATTATCATCATCATCAATTCTGGAATATTTATGAAATATGTGAGATCCAAACTTGTCTAAAGTCATCTTTGAAATAAACTTTATTTGTACTTATTTATTGTTTTATTCTACTAAAACGGGACATTTTATTATTAATTCTCCATAAAAAAAGTCAATTGAGGATTTTGGCTCTTTACCAAACTCAATTAGATCTCCTTCTTTTATTTCTCTTCCCTCTAATTTTCCTTTTTTACCATTAATTAATAAGAATATTTCTTTCTTTGGATATTCAGCCCCTATAATAACACCAGAACTTAATGGAAATTTAAAAAATGTTTTTTTATCAAATATCAAAGTAAATTTCTCATCGTTTGGAAAGCAGTTTCCCATAAATGTTAATGATATGTTGTAAAACAACTTTAGGGGCGTTAATTGAATAAAAGTAATTGTATCAGTTTTACTATAGTTTTTCCTATTTAAGTGAAGATGAGAACCGAACTTGTTCAAAGACATTTTTAAAATACCATATAGTGGTTTAAACAGTCTATAAAATAACTTTTGCTTCCTTTAGCTCTTCAATAATGGAGACTATTTCATTATTATGTCCGGTATGCCCTGCCATTTGTGATGATATAAGTAATTTTAACCGTTCCACTAACTCATTAGGATCATCATAATAGACATAATCAGTTTTTTTATTTGTTAAATTCATCATCATTCCTCCCCCCTTTTTCGAGGTTATTCTAGTACTTCTCGGGCGTGTTTCTGACGGTGGTTTAGGCTTAGAAAAAGGAATGGCACTAGATGTGGAAGTAGATCTTAAAATTCCCTTTTTTATCAAGTACGGTTTTATTATTGTTAAGTATTTTGGGTCGGTAGTGCCTTGAATCTGTGCCTTTGGATCATAGTTTCTTCTATAAGCATTGCTTCTTTGCAATATATCCATGTAATTGTCAAGATCTTTTGAGGTATAACCGCGAGGTTCTTGAAAAAATAAAAGTTCATAGAGACCGGGTGTACCCTCATAGATTAAATCCTGAATCTTAAAATTTTGTTGCACAAAGTCAGCTTCACTGTCGCCAATTTTCCACTTTTCATTTTCTGCATCATGAAATAGGCCATGCGTATTATCTAAATCTCGTTCACTTTTTAAAGATGCATCAACAAAACCTCTTACAAGCGGATGAAATGCTTCAAGATATTGTTCGTATGCCGGACTTCTGGTTAACTCAAAAATACTCTGTCTAATTTCTTTTGTTGTTGGTTCAGTAATGGTAGATTCATCTAAATTATCTCGTCTCGTAGAACTTAGACGAGGCTCCCTTAAAGATGATTGTTGATTAAAAAATACATCATCGTCATTCTCATCGTTTATTTCAAATGTATCTTCTCTTGTTAAAAATGATGGTAATTCCGAAGGTAGATATTTGTTATAAATATTTGTTTGACGTCTTTTTTGCGGTGATAAATCGGTTTTAAATTTTTGAGGAGTAGAAAATGCTGGCGGTGTTAAGGGTTCTGTTTTAATTTTTTCCTCCGCTTTTACAGCTTTAATTAATTCTTTTAAGGGTTCTGTAATTGGTTTAAATTCTTTTTCTTGTCGAAACTGAGACTTGGCCACATCTGTTTTTAAAGATTTTAGTTTTCGTTTTACAGCTTGACGGGCTTGTATTAATTCTTTTACTAACTTTTCATTCATGTTCGCTTCCAAACTATAGGCTTTAAACTAATTAACTCCTTAGTGATATATCTTATTTATTTAAATGAATAAACTGGTCAAATTTATTTCGATACCTTCCAGTCTCAACACCACAATCTTTATCAATAACAATAAAATCAAAATCGGATCGCCAGCAAGTGGAACAGAGATCTTTAAACTGTTGAAATGACATGTCCATATTTACATGATCATCATAGATATGTTTTAAATTGGTTCCGTCTTGTTTAAATATAATTAGTAGGTTTGCATTATCTCTGATTAATTGTTTAGGAATCGATGAGTACGTTTGACATAGGTAAAAACAGTCCGTATATTTATGTCTACCAAAACAAAAATAATCTCGCATAATACTTTGATTACAGCACACAATATCATCAAATATTATTACTGAATTAGGTTTAACGTCAACTGGTGGTACAATATCCTGCTCAAAACACGACTCAAAATAACCTATTCCCCTAAGTGGTTTTAATAATTTTCTTAGAAATTCATATTTTGGTTGATATAATGATTTAGAATACACATAAACATTTTCAAATCGTAATCCGTTGGGGTGTGTTAATAATGTAATCATTACATTAGTTTTTCCACAGCCAGATGGACCCACTATGATTCCCCGTTTTGATTCACCTCCAAACAACTCCCCATGTTTCTTAAATATCTGCCCATTACTGATATTTAGGTCATAATTTTTCACTGGTAACGAAAACTTTTGTTTTTCCAACCACATATTCGAAGTATAAAAGGGTATTAACTATTATATAAAAATCTATTATGACACTAAAGTTCACACCGAAAGGTGGCTCCTTAAATACTGTAATTAATAAATTACCATTTGAATTACACATTCCTGGTTATAATTTTTGTGGGCCCGGTACAAGATTGGAAAAACGTTTAGCTGCCGGTCATCAAGGCGTAAATAAACTTGACGAAGCGTGTAAAAATCACGACATTGCATACAGTAAATTTTCTAGCGTAAAAAGTCGTAACAAGGCCGATAGGATATTGGCTGACCAAGCAATCAATCGGTTTAGGTCAAGTGATGCAGGTGTGGGTGAACGTTTAAGCGCCCTAGGAATTGCAGGTATAATGAAAGCAAAATCCAAATTGGGGATGGGTTTAACAAAAAAGAAAAATAGAAAAAAAGCGTCTGCAAGTAAAAGAAAAAAAGGTATAATCGGAAAGTCTTATAAAAAGTTAAACGTTACAACCAATGGTGCCTTAAAACGTCTTAAAAAAAGGAAAATTTCTTCAAAAAGAATAATTCCTATTCCAAAAATCAAAGGTGGTGTCCTTCCTTTAATTCCAATATTTGCAGGGCTATCTGCCTTAGGCGCTTTAGGAGGAGGGGCAGCAAGCATTGCTAAAGCCATTAATGATACAAAGGCAGCACAACAAAAATTAGAAGAAAATAAAAGACATAATCGTGTCATGGAAGAGATAGCTATTGGGAAAAAAGGAAGTGGTCTTTACTTAAAACCATATAAAAATGGTTATGGGTTATATCTAAAACCAAAAAACTATTAAATATATTACCTCACAATAAGCCGTTAACAAACCTAGATATAAATAGGTATATTAAAAAATTAAACATTTCTCATTTTAGAGGCATCTTCATGCGAGATAAATTACCAAAAGTAATTAGAAAAATTGAAAGTGGAATTATAAACTTGGATAGTAATTCTGGTCCAGGTACACATTGGACGGCATACGTTAAAAAAAATAAAAAAATAAGTTATTTTGATAGCTTCGGTAATCTAAGGCCCCCTAAAGAAGTTATTGCATATTTTTTAAGTGATGGTAATAAAAATTTAATTAGCTATAACCATGATCCGTATCAAACATATGATAAATCTAACTGTGGACAGCTATGTCTACATTTCCTTTATAATAATAGGTAACCAAATTGTTTAATCCAGATAAAAAATAAACAGTTATCAAGAAGCATGTCATCGTTTACCATAACACTTTCAGCTAAAAGTAGCATACTTTCGGCAAATTTTAATCCACCTATTTATTTAGATGATAATTCAGATTATGTTGTGGGTTTGACAAATTTTGAGACATTTTATACAATTCCCAATATTGATTATTCAAATAATAGGGTTTATTATGGAAGTAAAGGAGATTTCATAGAAATACCTCTGGGAAGCTATGAAATTGAAGATTTAAATCAACTACTACAGGAGAAATTTGAAGAAAGGGAAATATCCTTTCTTTTACGTGCAAACAATAATACCCTAAAGTGTAAAATTAAATCATCTACAGATATCGTTTTTAAAAAGGGAACTATTGGAGAGCTTTTAGGCTTTAAAAGTGACCAAACAATTAAGGGTGATAAGAAATATCATGAGTCAGATTTTCCAGCAGAGATAATAAAAGTAAATTCTCTTTGTGTGGATTGTAGTATAGCCGAAGGATCATACCTGAACGGACAACCCGTTCACATTATTCATCAATTCTTTCCCAATGTTCCACCTGGATATAAAATTATTGAAAGTCCACAAAATATCATTTATTTTCCAGTCGTTGTAAAGGTGATAGATAAAATTATTGTAAAAATTATAGATCAAGAGGGAGACGTAATCAACTTTAGAAACGAAACCGTTACCATTAGGCTACACATTAAAAAATTGGAATAATGGCTATCTTATATAATAAAAAGGAAAATGGAATGTTTACAAATAAAGTATATAAAGTTAAACATAAAAAAAATAAATTTAGTTATAACTTTAATTTGAAACCGTTAAGTAAGTCTAATAGAAACTTTTTAAAATCACTTGGATTTATCATATTGTAAAACGTAAATTAAAAAAAAAAAATGTCCTCAATTCTTAATGTTACGGAAAAGCTCATAATGGATAATTCTATTACACATTATGAAACACATTCCTATGAACCATACCTACCAACAAAACTGGGAAATAACGATGAAATAGTGATTCCCGTTAATGAAGTTGAAAAGTATACTTTACCTGGAGAAAGTTCACTCTATATAGAGGGAAAATTAACCAAGAGTGATGGAACAGTTTCAAAAAAAGCATCATTTATCAACAATGGAGTAGCTTTTCTATTTAAAGAAATGAGGTATCAGCTCAATGGTGTAACAATTGATTCCGTGCGAGATGTAGGTATGACATCAACACTAAAAGGATACCTATCATACAATAATAATGAAGTAAATAAGCTTGAAAATGCCGGATGGTATTTGCCAACAACTACTACTACTACTACTACTACTACTGAAAAAAAATCAATAGTGGATGAAAAAACGGGTTTTTTTAATGTAAGCATTCCATTAAAAACTCTCATGGGATTTTTTGAAGATTATAAAAAAGTGATAATAAATTCTAAACAAGAACTGATTCTAGTTAGAGATCATACTGATAATAATGCTGTTACGACTACGGAAGCAAATGAATCATTAAAGGTAACCCTGAGTAAGGTATCCTGGAATGTACCTCATATTTCTGTAGGAATATCACAAGAATTGCTTCTTACAAAAATTATTGATAAGAATGTCGACATCGAAGTTGGGTTTAGATGTTGGGAATTAATTGAATACCCAGAGCTTCTTAAAACTAATAGACATAATTGGCCAGTGAAAACATCAACTAAGATAGAAACACCCCGTCACGTAATTATTGCATTCCAAAGTGGTAAACGAGATCAGCTTAAGGAAGATATGAGTAAATTTCATGATATTAATTTAAGGTCTATAAGAGTATTTCTAAACTCTGAACGGTACCCTTATATAGACCTTAATTTAGATATCAAACAAAACAAATTTGCAACCCTCTATGAAATGTATTCACAATTTCAATCCACCTATTATTCAAAGACCGATGAACCGATGTTTAATCCCGAACAGTTTAAAACCATAGCACCAATCTCTTATATAAATTGTATTCATCAAAAAGAATTGCTTCAGTCAGGTCCGGTAGTTATGCGAGTCGAGTTTGAGTTAAATAGTGATTTAGACAAAGATACTTCAGCTTACTGTTTGGTGATATACGATCGCGTATTTACCTATAACCCTCTTACAAAAATAGTGAGGCAAATATAATTGTTTAAAAAAAAAAATATGAATTTTTTAATAGTGGATGTTCAAGGTTTTAAACTTGAAAACCAAAAGTTTCTTCCTAAAGAATTGGCTGTCTATGATGGAGAAAAAATAAGCCATTTTGTGTTTAAGCCACCATTTGCATTGGATCAATTATCAAATGAAATTATTAAAGAAGTCAAATGGGCAATGATAAATCAACACTGCATTCCTTGGTATGAAGGATATACCCCAGTTTATGAATTTTCTGAAATATTGAAAAATCTTACAGATAAAGAAAATATACATAGGATATATGTAAAAGGAAAAGATGCATGCAAATATGTAGAAAAGTATTCACTGAAACCTGTTATCGAAATTAAAGAGAATGTCGAGGAGAAGGAAAAAGAAGTGGAGATGGAAAAAACTGAACCTCTATGCTTTTATCACTCTCGATCACATTGTTTTTGTGCACTTGTTAATGTATATTCTTTATATAACAAACTAAAGCCTATGTGTTATTAAAAATAGATTTTATGATTTAAATAATGCATGTTGTATAATTTCTAACTTTAGTTTGCTAAAAGTTATAGTGAAAGATACACGCACGTTGTCCAAGGTAAACAACTAGCATCATGTATATTTTAGACGTTCAAGGATTTCAATATAAAAAAAGTCCATTTCTTTGTAAGGAGATTGCTATAATTGATATGGAAAATGGTGACGTTTTTCATCATTTTGTTAAATTTCCATTTCCATTTCACTGGTTTCAACGGTTTGATGATAATGCCAGTTTTGAAGGGAAACAAATGGATTGGATAACAAGAAATCTACATGGATTGCCTTGGGACTTTACTGACGTCAACTATTTACCCTTGGAAGGTCTTTATGCATTTTTAAAAGACACTATTAAACCAAATAGGACAGTGAATGTTAAAGGTTTGACAAAAAAAATGTGGTTAAGTAGTATAATTCCAAATAATATTATAGACTTGTTAGAGTTGGGTTGTTTAAATTTAAATTGTCTTATTAGTCAAAGTGGTCGTAAATACCACTGCAAAAAACATATTTATAATAATTTAAGGTGCGCCAAGGAAAATGTTTATATTTTAAGGGATTGGTATATGAATAAAATTGATTAAATTTCAATTATATACTTGTTTTATTTATTAATTTTAAATGTAAAATTAAAAACGTTTTTAATCACTTGCTGTTTAAAATAATAGTTAATATAGGTACACTTGTTTTATTACTAATCAAATAAGTACATAAGAAAATTTTTGTTTTTTTTTTTTTATTGGTTTTATGTCAAGCCATTTTAAAAAAATAAAACAATGAATTTAATATCTCGATATTGGATATCTTTACTAGTTAGATTAATAAGAATTTATTTTTAGAAACTCAACCATTTAAAATAAAAAACTGATTTTAAAATATATTTTATTTATATTCATTTAAGTCAAATACAGAGTATTTTTGCGTCTCAAACTCATCTGCACCTTCATCAGGTATTTCAATTAATTGGGATGGTCCAGCTGTAGTAGTAGTAGAGTCTCGGAATGTTCGGTTTTCCAAAATTTTAATTTTTTTTTTATTCGGTTCCTCTTTATCTCTACCGTCCGTTAAAGCGTGACGTTCATCCTCTTCCAGTTCCACAGCTCGGTAAAAGTTTACCTCTGTAAACTCCCGCATAGCCTTGAGGAACAGTTGTAGCTCCTCTTCATCACTAGCTGCCACCCGTAAATATTTTACGGGTAAGCCCTTCACTTTTTGTGCAACTGTTTCGTTGCGGGGCGAGTAAGAGAGGTAGAGGTGAACTCTACCCTGTACTATTTTAATATCCTTCTTTCCAAATCTATGAAAAAAAAAAATCAAAATTTTTATTTACAAAAATAAAAATATTAACTTTCAATAATAATAATAATAATAATAATAATGGCTAAACATTTTCGAAATTTTAAATTAAAAAAATACTTACTTGAACAAATTTTTTAACATCACCACTAATAGTTTATTGGATAACTTTTTTCGATCAACAGATTCGAAAATGAAGGTTGATTCTACATTCATTGTAGTAGTTAGTTGATGAAGTTGATGAGTTGTTAAGATTAACTTTATGTATAAGACGATGGTGCTTTTATACTAGAAAATTTGCCTAAGCGAGTAATTGGTAATTATTCTAATAAGGTTTTACATGTTAAACAACATTTATGCATCTTAAAGATAATTGGAATTTATAATTATTGCAGATTTATTTATGTTTGCAAAATGACCTTAACATTTAGCAACGTGATGCAATTATTATAATAGGTGTGTAATAAAATAATACCCGTCTTGTTAAATGCGAAAAAAAAAAAATGTAAATGGAATACATGATATTAGTATATTTATACGAGACATATGAAAATATCTGATTCAATTTAATTCTACAACGTAAACTTATAACACTTATTCTCATCATAATGTCTACTACAAAAGAAGTTAGCGAGTTGAGTGAAAAAATGTTGTTAAAAATTGGCGAACTTGGTAAGCTTATAAAAAATAAAAATGATTATTGCAAGTGGATAAAATTTTTAAATAAAAATATTTTAATTTTAAAAAAATTTTTAAGAAGTCAGGAAAAAATAGATAGAAAATCTATGATTAAATTAGAATCAAATTTAAGTATTTTTAAAAATTATCGAGAACAATTTAAATACAAAAAGAATAATAATAAAAAGGGGAAACAATTAGTTTGGACTGCATTGGAATCATGTTTTAATAATCGTATAAGAACTGGAGCAATTGTTAACTTTAATATTAAGGACCCGCTGATATTTTTCAAAAAAGCTCTTAGATCATTTTTATGTCAAGTACGAAAGGAACTCAAAAAATCTTTGTTAAAAATAAATGTTATATTTTTATGTAATTTTATTAAACCTCAAACTGGTGAAATTGAATTAAAACATTTTACCACCAAAAATCAAATAGTTGATCGTAACACCGATTTGAGAAAATTTTATAATGATTACATAAAAACTAATATTTTAACAAAGTTAGAGGAGTTTCAAGAGAGAGATTCCGGTTGGGCACTGTATGAAATTTTACAATTAAAAATTAATTTTAATAATTATACCCCTATAAATATTGGCTATTCTACTTACATTACGGTGCCGAAATTTATTCAAAATACTAAGGGGGTTCTTAATATTAAAAATAATGATAAATACTGTTTTCTCTGGTGTATTGTGGCCGCTCTTAATCCCTGTAATACAAATCAAAATCCATGTAGAACATCTTCATATCCTCATTTTAGTGAAATTTTAAAATATGACAATATTAGTTTTCCAATTAGAATAAAAGATATAAGTAAATTTGAGAAAATGAATAATATCGGAGTGAATGTATTTAGTTTGGAGAAAAAAGAAGTTGTACCTGTATGTCTGAGTCAATATGACTTTTTAGTTAAGGTTAATTTATTAATACTTTCTATAAATCAAGAGGATAATTTTAATACAGATGACGATGATGATGATGATAATAATGGTTTAGGTCAGCATATCTTACAATTTCATAGAACATATCATTTTGTATTAATTAAAAATTTATCAAGATTATTAAATAAGCAAATTGGTGATATTACTAATAAAAAAGTTTATTGTGACAGATGTTTAAATTATTTCTATTCTGAACAAGTTTTAAATAAGCATATGTTTGCCTGTAAAAAAATGAATAAAATTAAAGTATCACTTCCATCTGAAAGGGAAAAGAATATATCATTTTCACATTTTAAAAATAAAGAAAAAGTTCCATTTGTCATTTATGCCGATATTGAGAGTATATTAGAAAAATATGAGGATTTAAATGTTAATGTAAATAAATATCAAAAACATATTCCATGCAGTATTGCTTATTATTTATTATGTAGCTATGATAATTCTCTATCAAAATTTGAGCTATATACGGGGCAAGACTGTATAAGTTGGTTTTGCTTAAAACTACAAAAATTAGCACATCAATTAAATCCTATATTTTATAATATTGTTTCAATGTTACCCTTGTCGACATCAGAGCAAGAATCATTTAACACATCTACTATGTGTCATATTTGTCAAAAGCCTTTTAGTGAAGATGATATAAAAGTTAAAGATCATTGTCATTTTACGGGTAAATATAGGGGTAGTGCTCACTTTTTATGTAATCTCAATTATAAAGATGATCATATTATACCTGTAATATTTCACAACCTTTCTGGCTACGATAGTCACTTTATTATACGGAAATTGACAACCGAAATACCGGGCTCGGTTACCTTATTACCTGTTAACAAGGAAAAATTTATATCTTTTTCAAAATATATAGAAAATACAAGTATTCAATTTAGATTTTTGGATTCTTTTCGATTTATGTCTAGCAGCTTAGATCGATTGAGTTCCTACCTAAGTTCTTCTGAAAAATATATTACTAAAAGTTTTTGCAAAAATGAGACTGAATTTAATCTTATATCAAGAAAAGGTATATTTCCATATGATTATCTTGATTGTTGGGAAAAACTAAAGGAAAATAGCTTACCATCGATTGATGCTTTTTACTCCAAACTTAAAAAATCTAATGTAACACAGACTGATTATAACTTTGCTGTTAAAATTTGGGAATCATTTCAAATTCAAAATTTACAAGAATATTTAGAGTTATACTTAAAGACTGATATTTTACTTTTGGCAGATGTTTTTGAAAATTTCCGAAAAGTTTGTTATAAAACATATGGTTTAGAATGTCTAAAATATTTTACTGCCCCTGGATTGGCCTACGATTCTTGCCTTTTAATTTCAAAAGTTACATTAGAATTAATTACCGATATTGATCAAATAATGATGATTGAAAGCGGAATTAGAGGTGGAGTATCTCAGTGTAGTAATCGTTATGGTAAAGCTAACAATAAATATATGGAGAATGAGTTTAACCCCGATCTGCCATCATCATATTTAATGTACTTTGACATTAACAATTTATATGGAACAGCAATGAGTGAATCGCTTCCTACTGGTGATTTTAAGTGGGTTGACATAAGTGTCTACTATTCGGAAAATATTATTAATACACCAGACGATTCAGATGTAGGGTATATACTTGAAGTAGATTTGGAATATCCTAAGGAACTCCACGATCTACACAAGGATTTACCTCTATGTCCAGAACGCTTAATACCACCTGTCACATCATCAAAACAACCTAAATTATTGACAACACTTTTTAATAAGAAAAACTATGTTATTCATTACAGAAGTTTAAAACAAGCTTTATCTCTTGGTTTACAACTTACTAAAGTTTATAAAATTTTAAAATTTAAACAATCACCTTGGCTAAAAACTTACATTGATTTAAATACAAATTTGAGAAAACAAAGCCAAAATGAATTTGAAAAAAACTTTTTTAAGTTAATGAATAATGCAGTTTTCGGAAAAACTATGGAAAACGTGAGGAAATACAAAGATGTTAAAGTAGTAACTACTTGGCTCGGTCGATATGGAGCAAAAAATTACATTTCAAAACCTAATTTCCATAGTTTAACCATTTTTGATGATGACATGGTTATAATTGAAATGTCAAGGTTAAATATTAAATTTAATAAACCTATATATGCGGGTTTTAGTATTTTAGAAATTTCTAAACTTTTTTTATATGATTTTCATTATAATTATATTAAACCTAAATTTAATACAGATGCCAAACTATTATATACTGACACTGATTCTTTAATTTACCATTTTCACGTGGAAGATATCTATGAATTTATTAGAAATGATACAGATAGATTTGACACTTCTGATTATCCTGTAGACAACATTTATAATATTCCTTTAGTTAATAAGAAAGTATTAGGATTAATGAAAGATGAGAATAATGGCAAAATTATGAGTGAATTTGTAGGTCTTAAATCAAAAATGTATGCATTAAAACTGTTTGATTCAGATAAAGTTGTTAAAAAGGCTAAAGGTATTACTAATACTTCAATGAAAACAATAACATTTGATGACTATTATAACTGTTTATTTCATAAAGACACATTTTATACACAAGAACATTTAATTCGAAGTAAAAAACAGCAAGGTCGTCGTCGTCGTCTCGGTTACCGATACCGCTTTGTTGCTCGCACTCGACGGTAAAATATGATTGTAATAATATTATACTAAAACGGTACGGACGTTTTGGTAGGTGCGCGGTAGACCAAAATTGGTTTTTTTAACCTTGGCAATTAACAGAAATATGCGCAAATAGTAAAAAAAGTGGCTTTGCCACAAAGAGTTTTCATATTAAGTTAGGTGATATGTTGCCTCAGGCACCCTCACCGACCACACCCTATGCTAATTACTTCTTCGGCGTTGCGTCATAACTTCTTCGGCTACGGAACGCCATCCACATCTGAAGAAATTGATGAGACACGCTGATGACTTCTTTAGATAATTACTTCTTTGGCAATTAGTCATAACTTCTTCTTCTTCTTATTACTACTTCTTCAGCGTTACGTCATCACTTCTTCGGCTACACCTAAAGGGCACTTCTGTCGACGACATATTGTGTCTTCTTCAGATCTGCATGACCTCGACGGCACAGCTCAAGAACAAATACCATCCACTTCTTCAGATGCGGATGGCATGTGTCATCAACTTCTTCAGATGTGGATGGCATGTGTCACAGAAACGTGGTAAGATAACTACTAACGATCACGTGACCGCTCCATCTGTTCGCTAACCCAAGTATACTTCTTACACCTTTAGGTTAATTCGGGGAATTACTAGTGATTGACGCAAGTCTCATTTATTTTATTTATCATAAATTTAAAAGAAAGACCATATTAAATAATAAAAGCATAAGTGTAATATGAGCGTAATAGAGATAGCAACGTAAAAAAATATTAAAACCTAAAATTGAGGCGTACAAAGTGAAAGACAGACCTCGAAAAGCCCTAATTCGAAGCACTAAAAATGCGGCGGTATTTGTCAAAGAAAGACATCAATAACTTCTACAAGAAAATCTACAAGAGTCCTTCACAAATGAATTAGAATGCGTTTAGATGCTAAAACAGCGCTATATATTTTACGCTTTATATTTTGTACTACACACATCAAAGTATTTTAAGGAACAAGAATTAAATTGGCAATAACTTTTTTAAAAACCCACGTATAATCTCTGAAATTTCTACAGCAATACAGTATGTGGTTCTTCTCTACAGGATTTCTCTTCGAATTATTAACATTCTATAAAATAATTCTAACAATATTTAACTGTTAGTGTTGAGTATCGAATTACTATTGTTTGGATACCTGTGCACTTAAGGCAAATAAAAAAATTGCTAATACACGAATTTGCTCTAACTTATTTGTTTTAATATAAAGAGACGTCATTTAAGCTGTGATGAACAACTACAAGCACTGCAATGGTTGAAGCTGACCTTTTCCTCAGTCATTTGAATTTTCCGTCATTTGTCGGTTAATGAAAAGGTACTGTGAATCCGGAGATGTACATAATCGTTTTATGCACGGGATAGAATGATAACTGTAGGTCAGATAGCAATTGTGCTAAACCGTACACACAATATTATTATAAGAGGCCCCTCTGTGTTCCGCCGCTAAGAAGAGGCAATTGGGCGCTAAGACTAGAACTAGAATGGGCTCAACAACACCAAAAATGGCGTCATGAAAAATCGGACGCAGTATTGTATACAGACGAATTCTGTTTCGGCTTTCATTCATATTTTCGTCGACTTCGGGTATGGAGGCGTCCTAAGGTTTGTTCTCACTGCAAATTTCAAGTTTGAAACTGTTTCCAAACCATTCTTGATGCGCATGTGTAAAATATTACAACTTCTGATCGATTTGAAACCGTCTGTGCGAACATCAAATACGGGTTGAGTGGAAAAGAAAAAATAACCTCACTTTTTTATCTTAGTGGGAAATGGGAAAATAAATAAAACATAAACAAAACAAAAATTATACTACAACCTTGAAATAGCTGTATATTATTAATAGAGTTTAAGATTGTGTGATTATTTGCTACTTCAAGACTTACTCTAAAATGCTCGAGAAATTCTATTCTATTAAATTGGGAGACAGTTTCATGAAAATAGTTTTGACTTTTGGGCTTTATCCGTTCTTCAATTAAATCTTCTTTAAAAGTTTGTGTCGGAATCAACATAATTCTGATCACATTCTTCCGACGATTCAAAAGCACTTGTTTCCTTAATGTTTATGTTAACACTAATCCAAAAATATAAAATACAATTTTCAAAACGAATATTAAGGACTATACAAAACGACAAAATAGAAACAACAATTTAGAGGTTATGTTCATATTCCGAAGATCGGCGTTGACTGGCTACACGAATTCTCTGACACTTTGCTTGAAATAAATCCGAAAACAAGTCTGACTATCAGATGACGATCAGAAATTTGTGTAAGAACATCAAACTGTTGATTTGAAACCGATCAGAAGTTCCTGTGCGAACGCATTTTACTTTATTGCGCATGTGTATTTGTCGAAAACTTGTTTCTTACTGCTGTGAGAACAAACCTCTAGTAACTTAGAACGTCTGGCTGCGGTTCAGAAAGTGTACAGCTCTGAAGGTATAAATATACCAATGGTGTGGAGTGGCATTCATACCGTAAAAAGAACTAACCTTATTTTGTTGTAAGTTACCAAAACACTATTCTGCAACCTATTGTGCTTCCGTATGCAGCAGAAATTGGATCAAATTTCCAGATAATGCACGATAATGCCCGCCCACACACAGCTCATCTTGTAGGTGACTTTATAAAGAATTCGTAAATTAAAATTTTACCACGGCCCGCACAGTCTTCAGACCATAATTCCATTGAACATTTATGAAATTTAATGAGAGAAAGACTTTTTAGTCAAAGAAGGCAATTTCAAACAAGGGTTTGGCTGTTTAATTGTCTTTCTGACTTATGGATTACTACACCCCAATTGGAAATTGACAAACTAATTTCCAGCATGCCCAACACATGCCTTAAGTCATTAATATACGAGGTCATACTTTATATTAATATACCTTAATATCACCATAAACCACAATGGAAACGTGAAAAAAAGTGTTTATTTTTTTATAAGTGTAGTTTTTTTTTGTTGAAATTTAGGTAAAAAATTAAATATAATAATGTTCTCGTTATTTTTTAGAAACATATATGGTGGTTTCGAAAAGTTATAATTATTTTAGTTTTTGTTTCCTAGATCTGTTTGATATGTGTACTACTTACGTTTAATTTAATATTTTCAGCTATAGTGTCTAGTTCTTAAGTAGTTTATCTTGTTTGAGCGCCCCATTTTAGGTTATATTATTGTAAATCTCCGTATTTTAAAATTTCTAAAATTTTTATAATTGCTTACTTTGACTGTATAGCATTCTTTTCAAATTATTGGTCTCTTTAAATTATTTCATTAATTAATTATTGGTTTTTTAAATTATTTTTTGAAATTATTGGAAGTTAGAGTTATTGATGTTGCCAATAAAAGTGTGTTCCTGTGTTTCGTTACAATATCATAATTTTGTCAAGCAAATGGAAACCGAATTAAAAATTATTTTAAACTTACAAAATATAAAATTTCAATAATGCTTTAAAAGAAAACTTAAATCTTAATTTAGTGTTAACTTATCTTCTTGTAGTTAGTTTCTTTCTCTCACACTTGCTTTATTTTAAAGTTTTTATATTCATTTCATTTCATCAAATCAAGATTCTATCAATGTTCCAATTTCGTTATATGCTAAACTATTAATAAAACTAACAACAAAAGAAGATTCTACCCATACCTAAATACCATGGTTAGATAATATCTAAAAAAAATAGGTAATATTGAGAAAGTCTATACAAATCCAAAAGAGGAATAATTTGATAATTTTTGTGAATTTTGGTTTTACAAGAGCTCTGTGATAATGAGCCTAAGAATCTTTGAGTATGGGAAAACATCAATATTCGGCAGTATATGCTTTTTTCAAAGAAGTACAAATTGCAAAGTAAAATTTGTAAAGCCGTTAAATATTAGGTATCTATAAAAATATAATTTACCTTAATTTAGAACAAAAAAAAACAGAAACATAAAATATGTAGAATATAGTATAATCACTTTCCTAACACTGTTAAACACTGTTAAGCCACCGTATTATAATATTTGGTTTAGAAAATTATTTTGTAGGGGTGGATTAGAGATTTACTATATTAGAAATAGAAACGATCTAACTTCCTCTTCTTCAAAAGGCAGGAAATGTATTAACTAAATACTGAGTTTCTAAGCTTAAAATATGCGCCTTAGCCTTTTGTCGCAAACTTATTTCATTTCACACTATACTACGTTAGTTTAGCCTGCAATAAAAATAAATCAATATTTCCAGAATAAATTTTTCCAAGCAAATTTTCCCCACTGCGGCGATCTCTTCTTAATATTTAATTGAATTCATAATACATAAATAAAACTGTTCGTGTACACTTATATCGACTTTTATTGTAGGAAGTTAGTTGAAGTTGGTTTAGTCGTTATCTGTAGTTATCTGGGGTAAGTTTTATTTATTTTAAAATAAAAAAACATATTTCTTCTTGGAAATATTTGATGTTGTTATTTTAATTTTTTATAAATTAGGTAAAAACTTGTACATTCCAAATATAATCATGAAATCCTTTTTTATTATTTATCGTATCTAATCTCTTTAACTGCATATTGATTTTTCTATAAGCTTTTTTATCTAGGATGGTATTTTAAAATACACATTTTCTTTCCTGTTATTTAGATTTTCGTTCAAGAATATAACATAGAGTATTTTCGAGATGCGAAATACCGCTTAAAATTGGCTTTTTGGGAAAACTTAAAAACCACAATAGTGTATAAATTTAAGCCGATGTAAACTTAACTTAAACTTCTAAACCTTATTTTCGACTAACGTTACTGGAAGCTAGTATGTTAGTAAAAGGTCAATATTCATATTCAAATAATTCAAAAATTTAGTAAAGGAAAACTGTTTTTACATAGGAGTATATATAAACATACAGGGTGGTCCTTCGAAAACAGTCCAGCAAGGCTTGGGGCACTTTTTAAAAAATTTAAAAAAATGCTCGGACCCCTCGATTTTTGATCTTAGGGGGAGAATTTTTTTAAATATTTTCAACCTCTAAACATCAACCCCTGAGCGGGGATTGCAAACACCCTCAAAATCTTAAATAAGAGTGGTAGTCAAGTGATTAGCTTATTTTAAAGGTCCTTTTATTCTCAACTCCCAAGTTTAAAATTGCGAACTTCAGTTTTCACCGTATGACAACTTGTCAAAGACTTTGAAATAATATCATTGTTTAATACCTTTAGCGCTAGTTTTTAGAGGTTCTTGATTTACAAAACAACAACGCTCGCACCGGTCAATTTTTAATTTTAGAAAAACGATGTTTTGTTTAAATTTTTAACCCCACAACTTCAACCGTCTAGCGAAGGCGACATTCATCCTTATTTTTATAATGGGAAGGGGGGTTGTGATATCTTTTGTAAGTGTATTCAATTTTCTTTACAATAGTGCTTTGTTTTTTAAATTTAAGCTACGCATTGCCAAGCAATGGAATTCTAAACATTTTACTAAATATTTTAGGTGTGTGAGTGAAAAATTGTTTTTAAATTATCAAAAATTAGTCAACTATCCGAATTTATCGTTAGTAAACAAGTTCATGTGAGTTAGTTATTTCTGGTTTCTGTATTTTCTAATTAGTTGTTTTTGATAGATATAATTATAAATATAATAGATAGATATAATCATATTAATAAAGGTAAAGTCGAAATTATACCCATTTGTAATGACGTCATTTTTGTTTATCTTTGTTTAGCATATTTCAAACAGCGGCGACAACAAACTTTTGAAAAAAATTGGTGTCTGATGTTTATTCATCTTTTATATACTAGGTTATGTGAAATATTCGTCACTGTCAATCAAAAATATTGGTTTGTCAACTTGTTCTTGAAAGTAATTTCGAAATGTGTTAGATAATGCCTAAAAAAAGATATAATAGGTATAATAAACAATCGCAGCTGATGATTTTAAATATATTGGCTTTTTTTCAACTGGAAAAGAACAAGTCCGAAACGGAATTGCACTTCAAATTGAGAATGTGATACAGCGAGCCGCAGATGCAACAAAATTGAGCACAACAACAATCGCAAATATAAAGAAGAATGGGATAAAATCAGATTAGGATTACGCAGCCCGTATATCTTCCAAGCAAAAGACAGCAAAAACCAAAATTACAACATATTTGAAACATAGTATTCGGGACACAATTTATTCTATGTACGCCAGAAAAAAATATGTAATATTGGCAACAATAAGAGAAAAGTTCAGGGAAGAAATTGAATATTTTGAGTTTTCCATTGACTCTTTAAGAAGGTGGATCAATAGTATAGGCTTCAAGTGGAAAAAATCAAATAACAGAAAATATTTGATGGACTTGCCAAATATTGTTCATAAAAGAACCAATTTTTGTAAGGGAGTATATCAAAAATAGAAATGTAGGTCCGGAAGGTTTTACTCCAGTTTTCATTGACGAAACGTGGATTTTTAGCAAGGGATCATTTCGTAGTAGCTGGCAAGATGACACCAAGCACACGGATTCAAGGAAAAATAGTGAAGGTAAAAATTATCTGGTTATCTTTTTAGATTTTTTCTTGAATAAAAACTATTGCCCTTGTAAGGGCCCTCTAACTTCATAATTTCATCTGTTTCATAGTTTTATATAATTTCTCTCTAAGACAATATGAGGGAATTTAACTCCATACACTACTCGTATGTGCATGGAACATTACTTATTAATTATATTAAATTTATGCTCTGGAAGAATGATTTCTAAAAGAAGAGAATTAAATTATCTTTAATTTTTAAGGTCATCGTTATATCGTGGTCCACGCCGGAACCAAAGATGGCTTCATCAAGGGTGCAAATTTAATATTCAAGAGTGGATTAAAGACGGGAGATTATCATGACAATATGAACAGGAAAAACTTCGAAAACTGGTTTAAATGATAATATTCCAAGTCTTCCCCCAAAATCATTTATAATCATGGACAATGCAAGTTACCATTCTAGTTTATTAGAAGAAATCCTGAGAAAATCTTGGACAAAGCAGAGACTGACCGAATGGTTAAAGAAAAAGAATATTGGCTTTTCAGAAAAAGCTATGAAAGATAAAATATGGAGTATTGCACGCAGAAACTGCCCTAGTGAAAAAAAGTACTTCCTTGATGAATATGTTAAACCTTTAGGACACAAAATTTTGCGACTGCCACCATATCATTGCCAGTTTAAGGCAATTGAATGTATGGTCGGAATGTAAACGAAAATATGATCAATATATTTCCAATTTTAAGGGGTCACCCTTAGAAGTTCTGACTACATGGGAAAGGGTAATAAACGATATTTCTATAGATCATTGGCAAAAATATGTTTTTCATACAGAAAAGGTAATTGAAAAGGCTTGGGAGGCAATACAAGTATGTGATGCCTATGACATTCTGCCACTTGTGATTACGACTGACGAAGACGACGATGACGAAGACAATATCTCTGATTTCAGTTCTGACTCTGACAATACTGACGAGATTGATTAAGCTTTTTTTGTTCTAGCAAATTTTATTTTATGATCGTCGTTTAAGTATTCAATCATATCGTTGCAATTTCATTAACTTGGTAATGCAATATGGCGTGTTTTTTTTTAGTTTGTATGTTTTATTTTTTGGAATGGTATTTTCATTTTAATGTGTTAACATATTCCTTCAAGCAGCATTTTTTTTCATAAATAAGTAAATTAAATTGTCAGTATTTAAGTTTTTCCCAGTGAGTTAAAATAATTTTATACAATTATTCACAATTTTTGTAAGCTCGGTTTTGTTACGCCTACTGCTCGTGCCGAATTCTACTTTTCAAATATGTTGTAGATTTGGTTTTTGCGGTCTTTTGCTTGAAAAATATATGAGCAGCGTAATCCTGATCTGATTTTATCCCATTCTTCTTTATATTTACGATCGTGGTTGTGCTCAATTTTTTTGCATCTGCAGCTCGCTCTATCACATTCTCAATTTGAAGTGCAATTCCGTTTCGGACTTGTTGTTTATGTCCCATTATTTATGATTATAATTATAATATTATTTGTTAATTGTTAAGTTTGTTAATAATACAATAAATACTACAAGATTTTTTTAAATTTTTTGGGAATGAAAGTATATACACGAATATAAAAATATAATAATATGCTGCTAAAATAAATCATTTGTTAATTTCTGAACGTATAACAAAACATAGCAGACTATTAATTTCTGAAGGCGATGGTAAAGTTTCTAACCTAATATTGATTGGCAAAAATATCTACGCCATACGTTTTTTCTCACCTGGATGACGTAACTACAAATAAGTATTATTTCGACTATATAGATGATGCGAACACTGCAATGAGGTGGACGGAAAACTCGCAGGAGCTATCACAAGATCTGAGATATTGATTTAGTATAGTCTTAAAATAATGCTACAAAATATGTTTG
Source organism: Anthonomus grandis grandis (assembly GCF_022605725.1). NCBI lineage: Eukaryota > Metazoa > Arthropoda > Insecta > Coleoptera > Curculionidae > Anthonomus > Anthonomus grandis. Next base: position 29,008,327 of record NC_065557.1, read on the forward strand.
ATTTTCTAATAAAAATTGATTCTTTTTAGGCTTACAGATTACTAACACATTTCTTTAAGTCTGCAGGTAGTTTACTTATTTATTAATTGGAACTGGACCACTCATTTCTAAACGGAACAATAATGTTTTTTTTATTTTGTTGACCTAGTACTATGTATACTAGAATTATTATCAATGGAGCCTATAATTTTTTTGTCACAATTAAGTGCTGAGTAAATATATATCGTATATTGAGAATTTGTATGGCTTTTAAAATATAATTTTTAGAACAGTGTTTTGAGTGATTGATTTTTTATAATTGTGTTTTAAGTACCTTCCCATATGATAATATTTCAAATTGAGTTTCACAAGGAAATTACAAAATAGTTTAATTTTTAATTTTTTTATTCAAGAATGCAATATGTTTCACCCACTATAAGTACTGATTCAAAGTAATCCTTAGATATTTTAATTTTCGGACTCTTTTTTTTTCTTTTGCAACTGATTTCATTCGGTATTAATAAAATCAATTGCGGTTGAGTTGCCCGGGTTGCAGTAAAAGTGATAAAAAAGGTTTACCTAGTCTTAAGGGGCTATTATTAAGCCAATCGCAGGTCTTGGTGAGACCCCCTCAGCTCGATTATAAACTTCAGCCCATAAATCATCTAAAAATAATAATGCAGTATATTCTGCATATGATATAATAATACAGTCTTATAATATGTACTAAGCACCTTGCGGGGCTCCAGCATTAACATATTTAGAAAAGGTTATTGTGTTACCTATTTTTAAAAATTGTTTACAACCTATTAAATTAATAATTTCTCAACAAATTTAGTGGTCCATTTCGAATATCTATTTTCTCTAAGTCAGATAAAAACTCAAGTGAGACAATGTCGAAGAATTTTAAAAGAGCAACAAAAACTGCAATTTTTATGGCTCTTTATTTTGTAAATATTTATTAATGCTATCAACTAAGTCTTATACTGCATTTTTAGGACTTTTCGTTCCCGAAATCCTTATTGCCCATCGTGTGAAATTTAATTTTTTTCTAAAACGCTTATTATTTTAGAATTTAGGTACTTATACCAGATTGTTATAAAAAATTATAATTATTACACGGGTCATAATTAAGTTTTTCTAGTTCAAAGTTAAATTGGATGATGTAACAGGTTTTTATTTAATTATTATTATTAAACGACATAGTGGTTTTAAAACATAAATATGTATTCTTTGTATTCAATTTGTTGATATCTTTTTTCGGAGCTGAATTATTTTTTAAAGTTTTATGTGCTGTATTAGTTTATTATTTTGTACTAGAAATTAGGAATTGAGATTTAGCTTAATTTTCCTTTATGGCATTCATTTCTATAATTTTATTTAGAATATTTAATAAAATCTTCCTGGCAGCATTATATTCTGTTGACTTCGAAGCAGATATCTTCTTTATATTGAAAAATTTTTAGCTTTCTGCCACATATACTATGTATTTAGGAATAATTAGGGGATGATTTTCAGTAGCATGTATATATATAATAAAAGGTATATCTTTCAAGTTTCAATTAAGGTATCTTTATTGAAAATATCTATTGTTTAAAAACAATATTAAGTTTCAAAAAATAATTAATAGTAAGGAATATTTTAAAATTTTGGTAAAGCACTCTTATAATAAATTCCTCCAAAATATTATGCAGCCTTTGTCGGAGTCATTGTCTTTCTGTAAACAAAAAGTTTCTTTAGATATAGGCTTCTTTGGAGATGTGTTATTTCTAATAACCTTTCTTGTATCATTTTATTCTCTTTACAATATTTATCTTTGTTTTGAAAAATTTCAGTAATACTTTTCTTCTAAATTTAGTTTTTTTCAAAGGTGGTGTATTTGATCTGTTTTTAAGAGAAGATTCATGTTTTTCATTTTTTTTATTAATGTTTTTTGTTAAGGATTTTTTTAATCTATTTTTTTACGGTTTTATAAATAATTTAAAATAATATATGAAGATCTTTAGGATTGATCCTAAATAGAAAAAACGTTGTAACGTTGTGGATTCAATCACCATATTCTAAGAAAGCATGTTTTACTTTTTGTTTTAGGCTAAATTTGTTTATCTCTTTGAGGTAACAGTAATATTGGTTTCTCTTAATCTTGAGTGAAAACTTTTTACAGAGTAATTTAAATTGCTGTTGTTTATTATGGTGTAATAAAGTCATATTTTATAAAGTGAACATAATTATTTATTCTTAAAAAATTTACTTTTATTATAACACGGTATTTTTTATTAATTTATGGTTTTTAATTAGATAAGATATTTCTTTATTATCATCTAGGGAATGCGTCTGAAGCTACTATCGACTTAAACTACTATAGTGTTAAAACTTTCCTCAAACTCCTAAACATGTAGCACAACGAAGACATTTTGTTATTAAGGCCTTAATAGTTCCAGTCACAAATGGGATTTATAGAAAGACCCAAAAATGTTATCTCATATACGTATTTAGAGTTTTATCTTCTATTTTTAATTATAGTTTTAGGTCTGTTTGTTTCTGTCCAGTATTGAATTCCTTACAGTTTATTTTTGTCGCAGTCAAAAATACTGATCTTGTAACAGTAGTCAAATGATCGAAAAAAAAGCATTAATTATAGTAAAAAACTACGATTATCTATCTTAAAAGCATCAGTATGAAGCTGTTCAAATGGTTGTAAAGTATGGTTGTTTAGTTGGTGTTACTTTAATTCTGAGTACAGGACGATATCATAGAGAAAATTTTTACCCAGGATTGAATACTGTTTTATACTTATTACGTCTACAATTCTAGATGCTCTCGTATCTCAAGCTATTTGGTGTGTTTTATCTAAATACTTTTATTGCCTTCGTCTCATAGACAAATTGTATACTCTAAATATAGCTGATCTTCCCTCTCTTCCCATTTTATAGCTAAAATGCTCTTTGCATGTTACAGTAGACTATGTAGGAACTATCAATTTATCTTTAAAGTGATTTCGTTGTGTTCAGTTATCAAAAGTCTATATAATGGTAATTATATTAATAATAATTAATATAATTAAAAACGTAAAAAATAATAACAATTAACATAATTAATTTTAATTAAAAACATAAATTGTTTCGTATTTATTTTAAAAGTAAACTATAAAATTATATAAAATAATAATAGACATTTAAGCAGTAATGTAATATATTAAAAGCAAAAAAAAATCATATAAGGTATTAAATTTAAGTAAATAGTTTCAAAAAACTCTTTAGTAGACACAGACGCAATATTAAAATAGATTTTAATATGGCGTTTCACATAACAACCGTTTGCATTAAAAAATAAAAAACTTGATGCGGAAAGAATAAAAAAAAATATTTTTTATTTCAATAATAATAATGTTAAAATTAATTTAAAATGCATATTTTCATATAGTTTATAGTACATATTTATTGATCACTAGTTAAATAAACACTACACACAAAATATTTTTGTTATTGAGAATATTTTTTCATAGAAAACATACAAAGTTTTATAAATCAGGTTATTATTAATATTTATACTAATAATGAATTTCTTGTCTAAATAATTGGCAATGTTCTAAGATAATATAATATGAAATTCCGTTTTACCTGATACATTGTTAGAAAATGTAAATACGGTAATTATTTTCATAGTTTTTGAACTGAGTCGCTCCTATTTTGTAGTTTGAAATATTGAGAATTTTTATAGGTTTATTTACATTAATTATTCTAGTTTCAAGTAGCTTACATTTTATAGACTTGCTTTATCTGTCAATGTTCTCTCGAAATCATTGGTCTCAGCAAAAACAATGCAAAGACTTGTAGGCATTGCCAAATTATTCCATAAGGGATTAAGTTGCGAATTAATAATTAAACCAACGCTTTTCAAATTCATTTTATTTTAAACTAATTTTAATTACTGTAGTTAAAAAATCAAAAAAGAAAAAAAAAAGATCTGGCTGTCGTTTGCATGAAGGTGATAATAATAAAATTTTTGGTGCGAATGACAGGTATAAGTAATAAATAAAAGCAGAGCCAGTATATTTCATTCAAGAACATTTGTAATTATTGAAATAACTGCTCCAAACATAATTATTATTAGCTGTGACTGTGTATAAGAGCTATCATGAATTCATCATGTAAAAAATCAAGAGCTATTAGTCCTGTTGTTGGAACCTTTGATGGAATACTCAAATTACGAGACAGTTTTACCATTAGGTTAGGTTTGTTGTGAGTAGGGCACCTTGTGTCCCTCACTCGCAGATATTTACTTTCCCAATTAATTTTTCCCTCTTTAAGAGTTCGAGAATTTCATTGGGAGAAGCATTCTTGATGTCTTCCTACTTATGTAAGACATTGCCGAAGATGGCCTGCCTGATTCTCTCTAATTCCGGATATCTGCATAGGATGTACTCTGCAGTCTTGTCATATAGGAAGACTATGCATAGTTTTTATCATTTTCGTTTATATCTTTTTCGGCGATTTTTGCCAAACGAATCCTATTCATGTGGTGACGCAGTCTGAAGTGGCTGTATATAGTACCATTAGGGCTTTTAGGTATTTCCTGTTGAGTTCCTGGTATCTATTCCCTTCCTGGTTATGTCCAATATAAAAGCCTTGCCGTATAGTAGGCAATGCCTAATGCTTGTTCTAAACCTATCAGGTTGGATTCTGCTCCTTTTTTAACTAGCTTTTCAGTCACCCTATTTTCTGTAAACTTATGTCCCCGAATATATATTAGTGTAATTTTGTTCTTTTCCGCAAGCAGTATGAGCTCATTTTTGCAGCTCCATATTACTCTAGATGTGCAGGTAGAGGATTCTAACGCTTTTAGAGCCACCTGAGTGTCACTGTGAATTTTGATGATTGTGTTTTCAAGTTGCATCTGGTTAAACATCAGATTTTAATGACATGTACTTCAGCGTGAAAAATCGATGAGTATTTCTCAAAGGCAGATGGACATTTTTGTCCATCCGTTTCTGCTCCGTCTGGTATGTTGAACGAGTATGAACTTGTGTTTAGTATTTTTCTTGGCATTAGGTCTGATAGCATACTAAGTGTGCTTTGATTGCACACCTTCTCAACCAGTTCAGTTGATTCTATCCAGACTTTGTTTGCCGAGGTGTCATTTAGAACATGCTTCATAAATTAGTAATTATGGTATTATGTATGGTAATATAAACTATTAGATGACAAGCAATTCAACGCTCTTTTCATTCTTCCATTGAACCAGTGTAACCCCAGTAATGTCTACTCTCAAACAGTTTTGGTGGACATTTTGCGGACATTTCTCCAGCGCCCTATCTCTGATGTATCCATCATTGACTTTTTCCAAAGTTTTCAACAGAAAGGATGTCACGCTTATTGGCCTAAGTAAAGATGCCTTGGCAATTGGTCGCCCGCCTTTCAGTATGTATGTTACGTTGGTGGCTTTCCAGCATGTTGGAATGTACTCCCATGTAAGACTGGCTCTAAGTAGTACTCATCTGTTAGTGGATAAAAGTAATTTCAGCCTAACTTAAAGAAGTGCTGAATAGATTCCGTCCCCTTTTTATTATTTGAAGGGCTAAAATGACGATTAATAGCACCTTTAACCGCACTAATCGAAATTATGTTTTTGGTAAAAAGCCAGTTTTCTTTAGATGTTCGCCGAAGTTCTTGCCCAGCGTTTTCTCCAGGTAACTAAAACTCTAATTAACTTACTATCGTCATGTGTTTCGCTAATGAAGTTAGCATCTTTGGCAGAAGATTAAAAGTAAACGAAAATTAGCTACAAGTAGCCTTATACCCTAAAGATTTAACCAATAGAGGACAAAATACAAGAAAGCATGGCCGAACAAATCTTAAACACTAACTAAAGTATACAATTAGCTATAAGGGATTGGACTTTTATTCCTGTTTATAATAGTCTTTTTATTTTTGAATATTGCTAAACTTTTGAATGCATCTAATTTTTTATTGTTATTAATAGGTTTAAGTAATTTTAAGTTGTATATCTTTACAAAGTGACCAGAATAATTTAGGTCTTCGTATGACGGTTGGCATGGCTTATTTAGTATGGCATGCCTAAAAAAAATAAAATAACTTAAAAATAAAAATGCTTCTTATAACAACTGTTCTGTTATAATAAAATCCTACATGAAAATATACCTTGGTGAAACCTTTGATGAAATCTTGAAAAACTGTAAAGCAAAGCAAACGTGAAATTCAATAGAGCCAAAAAAAACTGAATATTTAAAAGAGTACAAAAAGCTCTAACCACTTATAACAGGGAGATAAGAAAATCCTAAAAGAAATTAATCGGGAAGGTTTTCTTTGGGGATCTTAACGATGTTCTAGCCATAGCCAGGCTCTCCGTGCAACATATCGTATTTGTATCCCTTAATAAGACACAAATACGATAGGCAAACTGAAGGAGGTGATATTTTCAATGGGGCATTAGAATTTCTTCTTACAACTCACTTTCCTGACTGCAGATTTTGAAGCTTGGGATACTTACACTTATGTGGTATTGGTACATTTTAGTGAAGGGCGACGAACCAGGTTATGACGAAGACCTGGTGACCTTTGTGAGAGACCTTTATGGGAGTAGAATGGGCTGATCCGGCTATAGCAAGATGGGTCAGCTGCATACTAAGCCCAAAGGTTGATTAAGGGCTTACTTGGATCCACAGATCTTAGTTAGATCTGCGGTTAAAGGATGCCAAAGGGCAGTGTACTATTTCTCCTTGTTTGTATTGTTGGATGACCTGATCATAAAATATATACTTAAAATGTGAAGACACAACACCATCGATTATGCGGCTATTTCCGTAATTATTCAGGGCAATTGCGCAGGGATGGTTGCCTAATGGATGCAAGACAACCTAAACACGCCATGCGAATGGTGCACTTTGGAGGGGCTATTTATAAACCCGGCAAAGGCGCTTATTATACCATTTACAGGAAAAAGATTATGAAGATCTCCAGTCTTTGCATGAGCAATGTCGAGTTCGTTCCAAGAAAAAGCGTAAAGTATCTGGGTCTTGTCTTAGATATAAAAGTCATCTGGAAACCGTACCTGGAATTAGTACTAGAAAAGGCCACGAAGAACCTTTGGACGGCAAGACAACCGCTTGGTAGATCCTTAGGTCTAAGCCCTAAAATGACCTATTGGATATTTACCCAGATGGTGAGACTCACCATGATTGTATGGGGTTTGAGGTGGCGGAGAAAAACTAAACAAAAGACAATTTAAATAACGAGACTACTAAGCAGAAGACAGCCATATCAAGATTGTGCAGGCTCGTGCAGACTCAGAAGTCTTTTAATCACAGGAGCTATAAAATCAACCCAAACGCTGGGTATAGAGACTCTTTTAAGCCTAAATATGGCTATACAATAGAAGCCAGCCATGAGGATAATCTTGACGACCATGTGAAGCCCATAAACTGTTTCGATTTGGAAGGAATTACAGGGTTTTTTTCCTAAAAAGAAAGAATTCTGCGCAAATCCAATATGGCTACAGGATTTTCCAACGCAATATTGGAAAATGTGGAAATCCTATTCGGAAGAGGACACAGGGGTATACGGGTAAAGATATTCTCGCATAGCCAATCGGCTCTTACGGCTCTAAATAGATGCACATATGGGTCCAGATTACTACAGGAATGCCATAACAGGCTAAATGACCTGGCGAATCGTAATCAGATCAGATCTAGGAACTGAGGGGCACCCCACGTATCTGATGGGAATATACCCCAGCGTATATGAGGAATGAGATAGCATACATCTACAGGAAGAAAGTAATGAAGAAGGAAGTAATGGGAACTTTATTGGACACACTTCGATCTTTTGGATTCAACAAAGGTTTCACAACAGGTCAACAAGGGTTTTTTTTCTTTAATTGAAGATTTTCTATATCTTCGCTGCATTAAATTACTACAGATGCTAAAAACCAACCCACGTCTAAATTAATAAACAAAAGCCAATAAACTATTACATGATATTTTCTATAGATACATATGAAAATTAGCATTTATCTAATAATTATAAAGACTAGGAAAGATCCCTCTTTGTTTTTGGCGGCATGGGTTTTAATTATCTTCGAATTCATTTCTTTTGACTACTTGCTATTAAATGTAAGTTGCAGTTTTAAAAGTATATATTTTACCCACTGAACAACTTGTTATTACAATAAGATAGTGATTGGTAACTATTTAAATTTTATTATGAATAGAAAGTTATTTTGCTTGGCGTTTAGTTTATGCTTTAAGTAAATTAGAGTTTTGGTTACATTTTTTTTATATAACAATATTTATAATTTAATAATTGACGGTTCACGCATGTTTTAAAGGTAGTGGCTCAAGCGCCCTGGACTTATAAAAAAACACACAGCTTATTAAACTATGGACCGAAGCAAGGAGTAGCAGCAGTAAAATACAGAAACCAAAACATGACCCAATCTTCTCTTATTTAAAAAAACAATAATCAATTGCACTTGTTAAACTTTTATTTAATTCACTGGATACTTTTTTTAGCCTAGTTATTATTTCATTCTTTTATTTATTATGCAGTCCACTTGTAACCGAATATTCTGAGCTTTTAAAGCTGAAATAGTTGAAGATCACACTTGAATGCATAATAATTAGAAAATGATCTGTCATCAATTGAAGATAAAAATGTGTTGCTGAGGATTTTAGGATACTAATAAATTTTATTGTTTTCTTAAGGCGAATTGGCCTCATTAGAACTTAACTACTTTAGAACATGTGATTTAATGTTAATTAGTAGTTCTTCACTTTTATTTTTTAACTAAAATCCTGTTATAATTATATGTATAAATATGTATAAATACTAATTATTTGTATATTTTTATTTCTCATTTCTCATTTCTTAATGAAATTAAATTTGTCCGTATATGGAAGCAAACTCAAAAAAAAAATAGTAATTATTTACTTCCAGGCATTTCATTTCCTTCTGAGAAATGTTTAAAAAAATATATCATCTCATATCTATTACCCTTTTTTATTAGATCTTTTTTGTTCCTTAACTTCTTACTTCTTACACCATCTTAAAAGATGCTTCAAAGAGCTGTGAAAATAAGTCAGATTATTTTCCAGGCCAGATAGTACCACGCTGAGGCACAATCTGGCCTTTAGAACCTTGGAACGTTGTTTCAATACACCCAAATTTTAAATATGGATCAAATTACAACAGATTTTTTTATATTAAACGATATGCGAATGCGTCGCGAACGAAACACATCACTCCTTTTCTTAACGTTTTCTTCGTTCTTACAGGATAACAATTTAAAAACTTGATAATTTCATATATTAGAAATAAAAAACTAAATGAAGAAACAATATAAACAATTTCTATAAAACGAAGGTAGAACAAACGTAATATTTTACCCTTATCTACAACCCCTTGGACTTTGAGGGTTAGATACATCCCTAAAATCTTAAAGAGCAAGGGGGTTAAAAGATACATTATCTTGAAGCTCTTGAAAAATGATTTATAATGGTACCATTAAAACCACATTTTAGAAAATTGTTTTTGAAAATGAGATCCGCCGATAATAAAGCCTTTCAAGTTCTTAAACTTTCAAATTCTTCACGCATATTTACAAAAGTTTCTCAGGATATAGCATGACATTCCTGAACTTTTTTATGCTGAAGTTACTCTCGTGACTCAAGTTGTAAAATTAGAAACTTTAGGTAAGTCCACAAAAAGTCAAAAGGTGTTAAGTTCGGGGATCTAGATAGCCCTTTAATAGGACTTCTTTTTCCAATCCACTAATTAAGATAATGATCATCGAAGCATGACCTAACGGGAACTACATAATGAGGAGTGTGGAAATGTAGTAAGCGTTCTTCTAAAGATAAATTTTCATGTATGCCCCTCTGAAATTCTATTTCCCGCACTATTAGTGGTTCGATAGATCTATGTGATATAAATATTGGGCCGATAATATTATCTCCCAATGTACCAGGCAAACATTAATTCTTTGGGGGTACTGAATATGCCCTTTTCTAAATACGTGAGAGTTCTCGTCATTCCAGCAACAATACTTTTGCATGCTCATTTAAATAAAAGGTCAATAAAGGGTCATCACTAAAGTAAATATTTTTTACTAGTCGAGGTTCTGTCTTAACTCTATTTGTTATTATTTCGCAAGACTAAATTCTTCTGTCCGGCTCATCGTCACTAAGTTCCTGCAGTTTTTGCAGTTTATAGAAATAAAACTTATGAAACGTAAGTACATTTCTCATTGATTCACGAGATAATTTATTTTCTACTGTTACTTGACAAGTTTATAAAGTTGAAATAATTGCGGAGTTTTTATTCATGATAGAAGTAGTTTCTTTTAAATTTACTAGGCTACTAGCTGACGAACATACTCCATACAAATTTTTATAAATAACGCTTTCTTTTCGGGAAGCAAAATAGCAAATAAACCAATATAAAATACCCAGGGGCTTGACATGTTAAGAATTCTTAAGAATCATACCAAGATACTAGAAGCCATCATTTTGAACATTTAATTAAATAAAAATAAAAAATGTCAAAAATGTGTTTTTTACTTATTGTTTTCCCTGATAAACAGAGAAGATTTTTCTGAAAAATGGGTTTCTATGGTATTATTAGAGAACATTTTTGCATAGCTTCAAGACCTGTCTGTTCTCGACACGTCTTTTTATTTAAGATTTTAGGGGTGTATCTCACACTGCTTAAGGGGTTACAGATAAGAGTGAGGTAATATGCATGTTTTTGTTACCCCTTTCTTTTCAAACAGTTTTCAGCGTTTTTTATTCAGTTTTTCATTTCCAATATATCGTCATTTTAAGGTTTTAAATGGTTACTCTGAAAGTAGCAATATATAAAACAAAAGTTTGCAATAAATGACAGGGCAAGAACAAGTGGTTTTTAATATCAATTGCAGTAAATTTTTTACTTCTTTTAATATTTGGACAAAGGGTCTGTAGCAAAAGGATAAAATACATGTTTGTATTTTTTCATGCTATTTTTTGGCAAATGACTACTGCCCCTGTTACAAAATATTTTACTGACAATAGAAACTATATTCACGTGACCTAAAACTGAAATAAAACGCAGCAAAAATAAAAATGTATAACAATACGACAACCGCCACCTGACGCCACTTAAATGCTTATTGCTTAATCCAGAACTTATATCTGGATATCTACACGTTAACTTTATTAAGGTTATTGAATTTTTCTGAAGAACTATAAAGAAGAATATAAAAAGATATCTAAGATGAAAATGATTATTTTAAAAAATATATATATTTGTCTTTAAATTGATTTTACCAGATACGCTGAATCTCATATTATAGAAAATATTAGTATTTATATTTAGTTAATACATTATATTAAAAGATTACATGCATTTGGATTGGAATTGGAATTGAAATTTGGAATTGACGAAACAGTGGGCTGCTAAGGCAGTTGTGCATATAGGTCTCCTGATGGACCCGTCATGCCCCACCGGGGGTTACCAGAGCCCAACGGCCTTAGAGAAACCGATAAGGCTCTCTGGTCTAAACGACTTAAAGTCGCTCGGTATACTGAAAGTGTTACCCAAGTATTTGAACCTGGCGCGCGTGAGTGCTGGGCACTCCCCGACTACATGGTCAACGGTTTCATCCTCCTCACAGCACCATCGGCATTCCGGGTTGTCCGCAATACCGATAGTATGGAGATAGCTTCTTAAGTGCCAGTGACCGATTAAAAAAGACCTGTCACTAGCCGAATTTCGCGTCTTTTTAGGCGTAGTAGATTTTTGGTGAGACAGGCAGAGGGCCCACCTATATGCGCTTTGGCCTGTCTCATACCAGGGGACTCAGTCCATCTTCGGTGGGTCCACTTGTCCAGCAGACCCTTCATTGATGCGACCGCAACGCATTTGGCGATACCAATGCCGGCCAATCCGGCCCCATCGGCACATTCGCGGATCCCAGTCTGGCAAGAGAGTCCGCTTGTTCATTACATGCATGGCCTGCATGGCCAGGTATCCAGACGAGCTGGACCCTGCATCCAACCTGTACCAGTTTTTTCAGGATTTTTATGCACTCTAGTACAAGCTTGAAGCTTACCTTTGCGGCCGTGATAGCTTTAATGGCAGCTCTGCTGTCCGAGCATATTGATACGACTGTATTGCGGTATCCCCAGCTTAGGATTTTCTGTCCGCATTTTAATACAGCGAATACTTCGGCCTGGAAGACAGTGGCGTGCTCCTTCAGCGAGTATGCTCTACTGGTATGTGGGATCCCACCAATAAGCCCTGATCCAGCTCTGTTATTTATTCTGGAGCCATCTGTGTACCAGATGGTCCCCCTATTTAGCAATGCAGGTCTGTTGGATTGCTGCCACTCCTCTCTACCTGCAATATGCGTCACAAATCCCTCGCAGTCCACAGTCACTGGAGCCATGCAGTCACTGCCCATCAGAAGGAGAGGACATTCCTGTATGGCCCGTGACCAAATTTTTGCGTGACCGGTCTCGCCAGCACGTAGTTCGCCGAGGACGTATAGCCTGTACGCAGTCCTCATTGCCTTGAATTGCACAACGAGGTCCAGAGGCGGAAGGCTCAGCAGAGTCTCAAGCGCTCTAGTTGGCGCCGTCCGCATGGAACCCGTTATGCTGAGACATGCAAGACGTTGGACTCTGTCCAGTTGTGCACGAATTTTCGCTTACTCAGCTGCACGCCACCTAGAGATATAACAGGGGGCGTGCCAAAGTTACGTCTCCTCGTGAATAGTAGGAGCTCTGCTTTTTTGGGGTTAATCCTGAGACCTCCCGAGAGGCACCATGTGTCCACCACCGCAGGGCTGTCATCATAGGGCCCCGCATTGAGACGGCGTCTTTCCCTGGGCAAAGGATTACCAGATCATCAGCGTAGGCCTGTGTGTATAGGCCAGCATTGTTTAAAAGATTTATCAGGCTGTCGACCACAAGGCACCACAAGGTAGGGGACAATACTCCTCCCTGCGGGCAGCCTCTAGCCGCCAAAGTTTCGACAATCTCGTTGTTGAGCTGGGCAGATACATGACGTTTCGAGAGCATAGCCTCTATCCAGCTAACCAAACAGGGTTCTGAGCCGCGGCTCTCGAGTGATTGGTAGATTAATGCAAAAGGGGTGTTGTCGAACGCCCCTTCAATGTCTAGAAACGCACCCAGGCAGGCCTTGCCACTCTCCACCTTCCTAACGAGGTGGTGTAGGGCCAGGTCCGTGGATTTGCCCGCCTGATGTATTGGTGTATTGGTGCACATGCAGTGGTTTGTTGACCAGGATGCTTTCCTTAAGGTATCGATCAATCAGCCTCTCCATCGCCTTCAGCATAAAGCTGGTAAGGCTGATAGGTCGGTACGATTTGGGATCTGTAAAATCGATTTTTCCGGGTTTCGGAATGAAGACGACTTTCACTTGTAATTATTCTTCTAGCAGTCTCGAACTCTAAGCGAGTCGGACCCCGAGAACAGCTAGGAGGATCGCGAGTTGAGTTGGAGTCTGGGAAGTGAGTGCGCAGCATGACCTCCAGTGACTCCTGCTCATTGGTAGTTAAGCCGCAATCTGGAAGTCACAGCGACCCCAATTTAGTTCCAGGTTCCTTGGACAGTACTTTGCACAATCGTGCTGCGGATGGTGTGTTTTCAACATCATCGCAGAACCGCCTCCAGCACTGTCTTTTGGAATCCCTGAGTGTCTTTTTGTATTGCTTTTGAGCTGCGTGGAACGCATCCCAGTCACTGGCAAGCTTAATGCGCTCAGCCCTGCGAAGGAGCCGACGCGTATTGTCACGGTGCTTTTCCGTGTTCCTGTTCCACCAGGCATTCTTGGCATTGGCGGGTCTCCGTCTGAGGGGACAGCTGCCCTCGAATGCCGCCACTATCGCACGAGTCAGGTTGACAGTCCCGATCTCTGTGTCGGCCGGAAGTGTGTACCTTGCCAGCATGTCCGCAAGACCACCGACTAGTTCCTCTCGAAAGTGGTCCCAGTCAGTGCACCTTGGGTTTCTGTAGGCTGGGGTATCGCACCGAGCCTGCTTCTTTAATTCAAAAAGAATGTGCCTGTGGTCCGACATTGTGACCTCAAGGGACACTCTCCATGAGCTGAGAAGGTTCACAGTACTAGGTGAACAGATAGTAAGGTCAATAATTGATTGACCCCTATTGCAGTAGAAAGTTGGGACACTGCCTCGGTTGAGTAGTTCTAGGCCATTTGAGCACAGGAAGTCAACCAGGGAGCGGCCCCTTGGGTTCTCATCTCCGCATCCCCAAAGGCCGTGATGTGAATTCGAATCGCAGCCCATGAGAAGCGGGAGACCCAAGTCTTCACAGTATTTGACCACCGCAGTGACGGCCGGGGGGGGGGAGGGGGTGATTCAATTTCGATGGGAAAGTAGGCAGAGCAGACTACCAGATCCTTTCCCGTGTCCATTGACAGTTTGACGGCTACTAGGTCCCTTGTACAGAGACCTGAGAGGAGAAAGCACCGCACATTCCTAGTAAGGATGATTGCGCGGGGATTCTCACAAGGTACATGTTTATGTATTGTGCCGCCAGTTAAACCCAGGCCTTTAACAGAGCCTTGGTAAGTGCAGAGCTCCTGTAATAAGCAATGCATTTGGATTATTCTGACTTTAGATCACAATAAATAGAAAATCGTTAACGGCAGTTATACAATTTACCTAGTTTATAAATTTAAACATCAATATTTTATTCTAATTTCCTATCTTTTAAAACCTGTTACTGTAATTACCTTGCTCGTAAATATAAAATGAGAATATCTAGTACTTATTATAATATAGTAGAACTTAAGTTCGTTCATAACGTTTTTATTTAGTTTATGAACCGTTGATATTTTCTTTAATTTGCAATTTTTAATATTGCTATAATTAATTTTAAGTATTGGTCCTAAGTAGTGCTATTTATTATTCTTCTTACCCCTATAAGTAAGCCACTTTTTACATATTTATTTATTATGTAACTATAAGATGTTAAGTACTGCAAATAAAAGCAATTCCGTAGATAATATCTTTAAGCATTCATATTTTTTAGAATTTAAGGATTTTAGATTAATTCACATAATTACAAACAATATTTTGATTTTTATTAAATGCTTAAATTATCATATTATTAATTTTTGTACATTCAAAAGTTATCAAAAAGAACTTACTTTAATATAGAGAATAATATTTTAATGAATTTAAATATATTCGATTGAGAATGAGATTAAGAATTGAACAGAGAAATAATAGTTGGATTATAGGACTTCAGAAAGTAGTTTTTTGAAATAGTAGAGAGAAAAAATGGACAGCATTTCATTTAGTTGGTAAAATAAATTAATTTTTATTCATTTAATTTTTTTGTTCCAAATACTCGAACCTTTAAATAAGGTTGGTTAGATAATTAGACGCAGAGAGGTTATTCAACCTTCCTTTTCATTTAAGGATTTATAGGCTGTGTCTGCGTCTGCTAAAGGATTAATGTAATTGAACACCAGCATATAAAATATTCCCTTAAACATAAATTAGATATATTCTTAAAATTAAGTTTTTTTATTAGATTATTCTTAAAATAACCTTTGTGTACGTAAAGTGTTGTTGAATATGTTGTAATTAGTAACTTTATTTAAAATTGGTGTACGAATTAGATTAATAATTACGTTTTTTTATCTTTTAGTATTTTTTTTCATCTAATAATTTTAAAATGTTTAGTTTTTTATTATTTCTAATATAAATCACAGAAACAATAAAATATTTTTAAAATATCACATCTCTCAACAGCAATTTTTAAATGTTTTTTTTATGTATAACAGTTATTTAATTTTTTTTTAATTATTTTTCAATTTTGACACTAGCAAAATTTAGGTAAAAGGTAAAAAATTTAATTATTTCATAACAAAATTTCATTACTTTTTTAATATTAAAGTTTTTCTTAATCATAAAAAATTCTATAGATGCTAGTTATTATGATGCTGAAATTTTTGATTTATTTATTTAGAAAACATATTATATTTAGGTTACATCATATTTTTATAAACCTAAACTTGATTCCAAAACCAATGTGAATAAAGAACTAATTTTAAATAATTATATTGAAAAAATAAGCTAGAATTTGCCTTTCAGGTTTTTGTAACGTTCATAATAAGGACTTTCCTTAATATTTACTTAATATATGATTTTCGATAGCTTCGAATCATCTAAAATTTTGGATGCCTTTGATCAACTAGTAGAAATAGTACAAACGCTATATGGTTAATAATAATTAATTCTTTTGCACATCCCTGATTGAAAGTTTGGTTTAGAATCTTATTAGAAATAAAACTTTTTCACCTTGTATTTATAAATATAATTTACATTTAATACATTTAATACATAAAATAATAATCAGGTAATGGTTAACAACTTTGAATGTGAACTATGGAACGAAGTAATAATTCTTGCAAATTATCGTAATTTATTACACATAAGTGATTAAATCCGTTAACAGTTTTTTCCTAGTATTATTTAATATAGCACTATTATTTATTGACGGTTTATAAGCTTTCCAATCAGTTCCCGAATTTATTTTTTTTAAATTTTGAATTAGACTGGGTGTTCCACAGTGAGTATATTAGATATTTTAAGAGAATGGCAACGCTTTGAAATCTACCAACCTCGACCCGAACAGGGTTAGAAACTACATTTAAAGAAAGTTAACACGTTAACAGTTAATTAAATTATTAGTGGGGCCAAAATTCATTTACAATATAAACTGCTTAAATCTAACCTAATAATAAAACAACTTAATCACTGCTTCACCTAGAATGTAAAGAACGCAACAATTAAAGAAATAATTACTCGAGGATCTTAAAATTTTAAAGCTCACCACTTTATGCTAGTACCCAAACGTATAATGCAAAACCTATTTGGTCTTCTAACAACCTCGCTTTATAATCTTTTATTTATAATCAAGCCAAAAGGAAACATCCTTAGCCAATTTTAGTCCATCGAGCCTCATTATGGTTCAGTTAGTATACATAAAAAGTAAATTAGTACAAAATATCAATGAACGGTGGAGTAAATAAGTACTGGTAAGTCCCCATATATTTCTCCTCCTTTATCCCATTCCCAATCGCATAACGTTGCAGTTCTATTTATAGAAATTATTAGTTGTTTTTACAATTTACAAATAGTATAGTTCCTATTTACAAACAGTAAATTATATGCGCTTCTTTGGGTGAATTAGGGATATTTATGCTATTTTTTAATTAGGTCATCTTATATACATCCTAGACAATATATTATGTTTATTTTAATAGCGAAATAATATTAATAAAGTAGGTGGATTATTAGATTGATATTATTCCCGTTGGTGGATTATAGTTTTCTGGTCTGACGTTTGTAGGTGTTTATTCGGGCGGTTAACGGTACAATATCGCGTTATTTTTGTAAATGGGATAATTAACTAGATAATATAGTAAACAGTTGAACATTTATTTGTTCACATTAGACATTATCAATTTAAAGTTGAATTAGTTGTTATTTAGCGAATTTTAGTATTAATATTGAACGAAACCTATTTGTTAATTTTTAAACAATACTTATTAAGTCAATATTTTGTTAACAAATCTTTTTTAGAATAGCTATTTCATTTAAATTATTATGGTCTACTTAATTTAGTATGTTTCATTTAATATACAGGCCATTCTATAGGCCTTCTTTGCTCTATCCATTTGTCTGGAAACTCGTCACGAATGTAAACGTGAATAAGTCGTGAACACTTATTGAAATAAAAACTGATATTTTCATGTTTTTGTTTTCTATCTGAACAAATTAAGATAAACAAAGATTTTTCTAATTTTCTCAAAAACGAATGACCTTTTAAACAAGCTATTACTCGATACCCCTTGCCATTTAAAATTTTTAAGAGGATGACCCTAAGGGGCAGATGGTGAAAGGGGGTGAAGTAATTTTAGATTAGAAAGTTGTCCCCCTTGACAAACCTTTTGACGTATTTCGGCATTTTTTTTTTAAACAGTGGTTTTCGATAAATCCGTGGTGGGAAGTTTTCAAATGAACACCCTGTATATGTTATAATAACATTACACTTAGATTAAAAAGAAAGAGTAATTTCTGGTAAATAATATATTTATTAAACTCTTAATAATAACATAATTTTAGAAATAAGAGGTGGACCACAAATGCTGCATCTTGCTCTATGATTTTTCTCATATAATATTATATTTTTGTTTGCCTGCCCATTGTTTCGCATGATATTTTTTATTAGATCTTATTATGGTTTTCATAATTTCTTTTGGTATACCTGTAGAGCATTACTATCTTTATTAGGTCTAAACTGTTATCAAAGTATTAAAGCTACCTTATTTTACTTTGTTTTTCTCAGTGTTTAGAGTTTGTTTTGGGAGTTAAATTGGTAATTTTTTGTTCACTTTTTGATTTATTGAGAGCATAGATCAAAGAGCATACTTATATAATATCATACTTAATCAACATAATTTCATACTTATATACCACTTTAATACTTACTGTTTTAAAAAGCTTGATAGATTTTTACGTTATTTAAAGATTACTCTTAAGTTAAGTTAAAATTGGTTGGCTATCTTGAATCCTTGAGAAATAGCTATTAATATGTTATTTTTAATATAAAGAGTGTGAGGGAGTGTTATTCCCCCTTTAATTCCACAATGAACTACTTTATTTGTTCCTTTTTTTGTTACTTATTCCTCGTTACTATGTATAATTAAAATGTATTTATATTATATTGGTAAAAAAAGTGAATTCAAAATATAAAATATGAATTTAAACAAAATCAAAAACACATGGTTTAGTTACTGGGCAAGGCGACTCAATTCTCCCTTTCTTAGAAAACAACCCAATTTTGAAGAAAAGGAGCGACTTATTGTCCCACTTGAGGTTTTTATTTCTGCCACTCTGTTTACTTTATCCGTACAGAAAATACGCATATCATTCATCCTAACCGCCTCTTACATGCAGGAGTATTATGGTCTTTAATATCCACCAAACTACCAAACTGTATATCGAATTGCATCTGTTTCCACTTGATTTGTTAGACATACTCCTTACTCCATCTGGACCAGAAATTCTGCTTTATTTGCTAAACCCGAGATTCGGAAACATGGCGAACTTCTGGATCTGATAATTCAGCTAGAACATGAGCTTTAGGATACGCGGTATGTCGCGGAAACTTAAGTTAATTTATACTTGGAAACTTCATCCGAAACCTAAATCAGACATTATGTAAACTAAAGGTAATCCGTCATCCCACAACAACTTTTCTATTTAATGTTTTTAAATAAGTTTCTTCGCAATAATTAAATACGGTGCTAGCAACCCTAAAAAATCAAATACGTGAGCGATACTAGATAAAATTTTTCTTTTGAAGACCTTATCAGAAATTTCGTATTTTCCAATTTTATTAAGGTCCAGTAATCTGATGCTTTCCTTTTGCATTCTCACTCTTACCAAACTTTATGACATTAAACTCTTTAGTCTTTACGCTAACTACTTAAGATCTCTTTATCATTAGGCATCTACATTCTTAACTGAAACTGGTCAGATTCTAGTATTGCTGATAATGCCTTAGAAATATCTACTACTTTCTGAACTGAATTGAAGCATCTCAAAAAATCATCCACATAAAAAGAATCTTTAATTACTTTGGACACTTTCGGGTGGTCAGCTTTACACTTATCAGCTAACTGCATAATACACCTAACAGCCAAATAACTAGCAAAAGCCTGACAGTAGTGACAGTATTCAAATTAAATATCTCAATAGGATATGTAGCCAAAGAATTTTCCATATATGGCGTTGCTAAGAAGCAATCAAAACCTTCCTATACATTTTGTAACATACTAAAATTGACAAAATCTTAGTAAAATGATCAAATCAGGAATCACACGCCCTAACATCTGCAAGTTATTAAGTGATATGTCAGTTGACATTTGCAGACTATAGACAAAAATAATATTTTTTTTTTTTTTTTTTTTTTTTATCGTAAACACAAGCACAAGAGGAAAGTCCTATGTCACTCTTGGAGTGGTTATCTTGAATTGCTGCAGGTTGTATGCGTCGGGAAATATGTGAGGTGGAAGCCCATTCCACAAAGAAGATGTTCTCCAAATGAATGAGTCCCGATACAGCAACGTTCTTGGAGTAGGCAGGTGGACTTGATGTTGATGAGCCGCCACTGCTAGACGCGTCCTTCTTGCCGGAACAGCCGTGGGTGGAATTAAGCCTGCCAGCTCAGAGGAGCACTTACCGTGATAATAACGGTAGAATAAACAGAGATCAGCCACCTTTCTCCTGTGCTTCAGACTATCCAGACTCTTTGTCAGTTCTGGTTTGTCGATAAGACGAATAGCTCTCTTCTGTATAGAATCTAGCAGCTTTAAACTATGCTTGGATGCAGAGCTCCAGACATGCGAGCAATACTCGAGGGAAGGGCATATTTGAGCCTTATAAAGAGTCAGCAGCTGTTCTGGTGACTTTTTTCGTTTTGAAAAGCACTCTGAGTTTTTTGGAAGCTGCCCTGGCGATCTCGGCAACGTGGTCATGCCAGGACACACTGTTGGTGACTTCGACTCCTAGAAGATGTAAAGATGATTTCATTGGCAATGTTTTCCCTGCCATAACCAGCTCCGGGCCATCAACATTAGTCTTCATCGTAAATACTGCAGCCTGCGTTTTTTTAGCGTTAAAATTGACCAGATTGTTACTGCCCCACTCCAAGATTGCTCTAATATCGTTGTTGGTTAAAGCTACTTGTTGCTGCTTAAGATTCTGAGAAGTTGCGGCTGTCGTTGGTTTGGCGGACTTAAATGTAGAAATAAGTGTGCTATCGTCCGCAAAGCTGTAAATTGGATTGACAGTGGTTCCTAGCAAATCGTTGATATATATCAAGAAAAGGGTGGGGGTTAGAATGCATCCTTGAGGGACTCCAGGATTAATGAATTTGTCGAAGAGGTGTCCATCGACGGCTACTTGGATTGTTCGTTGTTCAAGAAAACTTTTGATCCAATTCAATAATGAGTTTTGTATGCCGATTGAGGAGAGCTTTATTAGTAGTCCCTCATGCCACACTCTGTCAAATGCCTTGGAAATGTCAAGAGCGACTGAGCGGGACTCGCCATGCTTCTCCATGGCCTCCGTCCACAAGTGTGTGACGTAAGCCAGAAGATCGCCGGTGGATCTAAGCTTTCGGAAGCCGTATTGATGATCGCTGATTAGTCCAGATGATTCCAGATATCTTAACAGTTGTTGGTTGACTGCTTTCTCCATAATCTTCGATATTACTGGAACTAGTGCAATCGGGCGGTAATTGGACAGCATCGTCTTCTTACCCTTTTTGGGTACAGCTTGCACTTGGGCAGTTTTCCAGCTTGTTGGAAATGAGCCCTGTTTATACGTGAACAGTCTACATAAGGGAGGAGTCAATTCGTCTGAACAACGTTTTAGTACTAGGGCTGGAATTCCATCGGGTCCAGAAGCTTTGTTGGTGTCCACGCTTTTAAGAATTTTAATTATAATTCGTTGGGGAAACGAAATTTCTTTCATCGATGAATTCACCCTTGGCAAATATGGCGGTGTCTTGCCTTGCGAGTGCAAAGTAGAATTGGACGCGAAGAGTTTACCCAGTAAGTTGACTTTTTCCCTTGCTGTTACCGCGATAGAACCATCATCTGCTGTTAGGGGTGGCAAGGCCGACTTAGCAAATCCTTGACTAACGGCTTTCGATACCGACAGAAAGATCTTGTTCCATTTGGGCAGTTTAGCAATTTGTTTTTGATCCTGTTGTTGTGACTCTCTTTGCATTCATCAATAATTCGCTTGCAGCTATTTCTGGAGGTTAAAAAGTTCCTCCAATTTTCGGAGGAAGGATGTTGACGCCATTTACGATATGCTGCGTTTTTAGTGTTTACTGCCTTTTTGCAATTCAGGTTGAACCATTGCTTGTTGTTTGATCTGCATTTAGTAGAAAAAGGGATATAAGCTTCCATTCCTGCCAAGATCGTCTCTGTAATTTGGTTTGCACATTCTGAGATGTTATTGGTTCTAAAGCAGACTTCTTTCCAATGGAATGAGCGATAAAATTCCCAAAGATGGTTCCACTCTGCTGATTTATAGTGCCATACCTTCCGCGGCATCAAATGATCCTGCGTTTTAACATCCAACTGGCAAGAGACTGTTATCAATTTGTGGTCCGATGTTCCTAGGGGGGCCTGTACTGATACAGTGTACGAGTCAGGGTCTGAAGCCAAGACCAGATCTAGGAGACTCGCGAACTCGCCGTCTCGATCGGGGATTCTGGTAGGTTCCCCCACAAGCTGCGTAAGCTGGCATATGGTGGCAAATAGCTCAGCTTCTCGTCCTTCATCGTCGTTCTTGTTGCAGAAGCGCAGCCAGTTGATATTGTGAACGTTAAAATCACCCATGACGATGATTTCTGCACTTGGGTAGTCAATTTGCAGTTGGTTAATGCAATCAACCAGGTTCAAAAAGAGCCGCCTATATTGGGTGTCGCTTGGTGGTCTGTAGATACAGCAGATAAATTTCGTGGCTCCACTGGCTTTTATTTTGAACCACATAACGTCGAAGTCCACAGGATCAAGCGTTTCCTCCCGCTGGCAACTCAAATCGCTCTTGACAAATACTGCCAATCCAAAGTTTAGTCGAAATCGGGTGAGTAGATCGTATCCAGGATAAATGAGGTGAACATTTGTTGTTAAAGGTTTCACCTTTGTTTCTGCCAATTCCAGAATGTGAGGCTTATTTGATTGCAGGTGTTGGTGTACTGCATTAATATTGGTGTTTAGGCCTCTGATGTTGCAGAAATTGATTTTTAGGCTTTTAAATCCGCCTGATAGACCCCCCCGACCAGCCTCCGCCCGGAGATCAGAATGGGAGGCTAGTTTACCTCCGGAAAGTATTGGTCGTGAGGGCGCTATCATGCATTAATTTTGCTACTCCATTTCCCCTTTGGAAACCGGACACATCGACATGGCGGCGAAACGTGAGTTCCATGGAACCACTTCACGCCGCCTAAGTCCTATGTGGTGGTATTGAACCGGGCGATGCAAGTGGACAACATCTACCACCAAAGAGGTTGCTCTTTTAGTCGCCTTTTACTACAGGCAGAGCATACCGGAGGGCTATTCTACCCCGGCCCTCCCCGGGGAGCATATGCAACTTCGTGGCCAAACTCTCTTTCTTTAAAATCATTATATGGGCTTTAATAAGCAAAGTCATTTTCATTTATATTCGTTAATAAACTAATATGACATAGAGCTCTACATTCATCTTTAAGCTTCTGATGCTTTCTCTTAAATTCAGCATTTGATTGAAAATTGCGTTCCAAATATGAGAAACGATATCAAGCCTTTTCCCATGATTCTGCTAAAGTATCTTTAGAATTCTTTGGAAGCATTGAAATATTAAGCTGACCATCGCTAGCTCTCTGGAAAGTATCTTTAAAATGAACTTCACAAGTCTTCTCCTCATCTGACCACAACATTTTTTATTGAAAATATTATGCTCTATCTTCCAAAATATCTGCAAATCAAACTCGTAACTTCGTAAAACAAAACCATTTCCGAATAATAAATCTACCTTACCAAGCTTATAATAAGAAGGATCAGCCAAAGAATATTCATCAGAATATCTAAATTATTAACATCTGTTACACTTGATATATAACGTGTTAAACCAGTTAAGAGTGAACAAGTTAAATTCGTACTAAAACTGTTACGTAAAGACTATACACGCACATTGCACTGATATTTTATTTAGAAGAAGACTAGCCTAATCCACTTTTTGTCTATTCTTATTCTTTCACACAATTCTAAAGAAATATTTGACTGACTTCCACAGTCAAGTAATGCACGAGTAACATGCCAAGATATGTTTTTATCCTGACTTTCTTATAAAAATTCAACAACAGCACATGGAGATCAGAGTTGAAGGAAGAAATAAACATCTTTTGGTCTTGATTTATATTTACCTCCAGCTCAGCAGGCTTCGGAGCCTCAAAGTATAACAATACATTTTATTTTAATTAACACTTACTACACAAATAGGATTGACAACATCTAATGTAACGCCCACCTTTCAAGCAATTCAACTTAAATAGTTTGATTTTATCAATACAATCATTTATTGCCATTTTTAGGATATCTGTTCAACTTAAAATTGAAACTTAAACTTCAACTATAAAGGTCTTAGAGCCTGGACCGTACTTTTATTTTTCTTGAAATTTATTAAAATCTCTTTTACCTTCTCCTATCGGAACCGCTTTCAGCCCTAAAGTCTCTAATAGCTTATATCAAATTTTATAAATTTGTAAAACCTTTCAAATCATCCCAAGAGAAAATTTCATCTTTAGCCCTCTCAAACGTTTTTCACTCGCGATCTGTAACAGGTTCTAGTTTGGTACTAACCAAATACATAAGGACCCCAATACTCGGTTTCCGGCTTTAAAGCGGCTAAAGCGTTTACTTTTTAAAACACTGTCGACTAAAAACCGTATTTTTCCTGCAGATTCTTTATTTAATGGTTCAAAGGTCGAATAACGATTATAAGTGCAGATGCACAAGTAATTTATTGTTATATCTATCGCATAAAGTCCAATCTACGCTATAATTATCAGTAGAAAAATATAAAGAACATATAACTTGAGTAGCCACGCCCTCTATTGATGCACGTAGGAAATGACAGTTTTGTATATAGGGTGTTCCTAAACTATTGTGCTAAAATGTAAGGGTGAGTAGGTCTCGCCAAAACAAACTTTTTTTATTCGTTACCATATAGGCGCATGGGCATGCGTTCTGCGATAATTGCGCATTAAGGTCCACGAAGTGGTACCCAACCTCGACCATGGTGAAACGTGTTTATACCGGAAACCGTGTTAGTTAATGACATAAAAACGCAAGGAATATTTGGAAGAGTTCATTAAAAAAAAACCTGTTTTAATTTAAAAGATGTTCAAAATTCTGACCACCTGCTTTAATACAAGCGTGACAACGTCGTAACATTTCCTTCTGCAGACGTTAAAAAACTTCTAGAATTTTAGCAACAACCCCACCAATTCTTTCTACTTACTCTTTTTTTTTGTTTGAATCGGAGTGTCGTACTCAAGCTCTTTCATTTGCCCCCATAAAGAGAAGTCGCATGCGGTCAGGTCTAGTGAACGTGGAGGTCATGCATTTGGTGCGCCATCACACTCTTCCTTGATATGTCTGGTTCAGACGTTCCCTTACGGCGAATGTGCTAGGGCTTCGTCATGTTGGTACCCCATATTTTGTCTGACATTCAGGGGAACATTTTCTAACAATTCAGGAAGCGTTTCTTGCAGAAATGTCAATCTTTCCATTTAGTTGTGGTGGCAAGAGATACGGGTCAGCCAAAGTATTGTAAACAAGTTCTGCCCAAACATTCAAAAATGTCAAAATCGGTAAAGCTGGGCACTCAATATCGATAAAATTTATGTAGGTACATATGTTAAACTTTCTTTCTTGTCAATTATACTGTGAATACTTGTGTAATGTAACCTATTATAATATATATTATTGTAACCTATTATAGTAGCGAAATAATACCCAATTTTTTTAGGTTATTATATACAGGGTGTTCATTTGAAAACTTCCCACCACGGATTTATCAAAAACCACTGTTAAAAAAAAAATGCCGAAATACGTCAAAAGGTTTGTCAAGAGGGACAACTTTCTAACCTAAAATTACTTCACCCCCTTTTACCCTCTGCCCACCAGGGTCATCCCCTTAAAAATTTTAAATGGCAAGGGGTATCGAGTAATAGCGTTTAAAAGGTCTTTCGAGGTCTTTTATTTTGACGTTTGATTTTTTTAAAGTCATTATGTCTTTTATGGTGAGCAAAGAAGAAAAGCAAGTTAAAAAATTAAAATTATGATTGAACTGCGTTCGTTGTAGTAGATAAGTGCATCTAGTTGTAAAAAAATACATTCAGGCATAATATTTTCTTACACCTCGAAAGGAAATCAGCTTTTCAAATAAAAATTTATTCTGTGACAGAGCTTCTTGTTCTAAAAAGCTTTGTAAGACTTCAATAACTTCGATGTCCTGTATAATTAATTTTGTTTCTATCTTTTAAAAAATAGAAACAATAACATTTATCTACATTTATTAGAAGTCTGCTAGGCTTACAGTGATTTTCAAGGCGTGTAAAATCTTCTTTTAGCAAGTAAGAAATCCTTAATAGATCCAACCGGTTTGAGGATTTTCAGATTTTAATATAAAACTAGCCACACCGCTTTTAGATTTAACATTATGGAGTTATTAACTTCATCAAACGCCTAAAATCACCATAAAAAGCGTCAATTTAAATAAGATCATCAAGGTTAAATAAATAACATATCATATAAATTAACAACTTACATTAAAAAGATCGATTAGATAAAAAATCCTTGTTGTTCCAGAATGATCTCATCTCTTACTAAATTAAAATTATATTTATGCAATAGTCTTTCAAATAGTAGTATATTTTCTTCGAAAATACAAAGTTTATCAATTAAACATCAATTGTTTAGTAAATTTTTTCACCATTTTTAAAAATAAGGGCAACATGGGTTTTCTCAACAAAAAAATAAGCAACTCATTAGGGCCAGCTCCCTTTTTGGGATGACTATATGGAAATTCTTTGAGACAACTTAATAGAGTACAAAGCAACAGCTATATTCTAAAGAGTTTTAATATACGTTCAATATATATTTTGTCAACATACATTTACACACACCAATCACATAATCTTAAAAATTATATTAATAATTCGTACGCTACCAGGAATTATATAAACAGGCACTTAAAAATACCATACACTTTATATTATTAAAAATTTAGTAAATACTGTTAATATACTATATACTTGTTTAATAAATACTGGGAATTTACATTTTTTAAATAAAGAAAATTCTAATTTGTTTAAATAGTTTAAAAAATAAACAGAAAAAAATTTGATTTTTTTTTAAATTATTACAGCGTTGTTCGAATTTTTTCTTTTCTTTTCTGTAATTGATAGTATCGGTCAAGTTATAGATTTTGGTTAGTTTATATATTAAACAATTTAGTTTTAATTTACTTTAAGCACAAATAGGTGTTAACGGATCTATGTGCATGACAAACTATGTATGACTTTTAATAACGAGTAAAAATTTGTAAATCAATTATTATTATAATAGAACCCATTTGATTAATAAATCTGAATTTGAGTTTGAATTCACGAATACCTACAACCTCAATATCGTTTAATATCATACTGTAAGCAATTTAAACTATTGTTGTTATTACTTTTAATAATATTATCAATTTTGATATGACTCTACTAAATAAAAACACTGTTAAGATATTCTATAAGTATGGATTTAAAACTAACTGTCCTTTACGTTAGAAGACAAGCAAATGATACCTTTTAGATGCCATGAAGCCTTAAATTTTCTTAGAATCATTAGGTAGACAAGCTTCTATATGTTCAATATCATTATTAAAATCTCGATTTAGTAATTATCTTGATCGTGCTTTTAACAATTTAAATGTATCTAAGTCGCCAACATGTTTTAAGGCTTTTAATTTTTTATGTAATTTTTTTTCTTCTAAACATTTACGAATAGTGTATGTAAACAAATTTTAAAAACTTTGTTATAAATCATTATTATCATTATTAAAATGTAATAAATTCATGGTTTAAAATAGACTAGCTTAACCAAGATTTTGATGCGCAAAAAATACACTGGATAGTTTTTTTATTAAGTTTTATTTAAAAATAGCAAATTTAGTTCGTAAACCCGAGACAATCTGGTAAATAATATGAAAAGGCAAAAAATACAAAAAAAATCATAATAATAAGCTTACCTGCAATTTGCAGTGTTACATTTGTTTTAGGTCTTCTGCATGTTTTATGTAAAAAATATCAGTTTTCTCAGCTTTGCGTAGAAGTACATTATCAATGTGCTGCTAATTCGAATATATTCAAGATATCCAGCAATTCTCCACAATTCAGCTGGCTTCGGTGAAATTATACAAATAATCATTCGGTCATTCAACTGTTTTTCCTTGGGTGTAGTTTTCCAATAGATGGAATTCATCAATGAATCAATTGTTTTTGGCAGTGAATTATGATTGTCTTAGAATTATAGATGTGATGTCACTACAGTAATATTACTCTTAAACTGACAAAAAATACAGAGAATTTAATTTGTTTACTCGATAACCTTGCATCGTCCAAAAAAACGCAAGAAATCAAATTTGGTTCAAACTAAATGAGGATTGGCGTACCATTTGTATTCAACAATTTTTAATTAAAAACGTAAGGATATCACTAACACCGCTTAAAAAAAATTAAATTAAAATATGCCTATTGTTAAACCAAAGACGTAGACCAAGTTCACAAAAAATATATTAAGTAAGAAAAGAAATTACAACTAAACAAAAAACATTTTTTGTTTCTTAACCCATTAGTGCATGAACTTATAAAAATTGTTTTTTATGTATTTTTTCTTTATGAATTAGTTAAATGACTTAAAAAATCCGTCCCTCAAAAGGGGTTCCATGCATAAAATACATAAAGTTAATATTATTTAGTTTATATGGTAATTTTCGAAACAAATTTTTGAATGAAGTCCACAGTCACATTTTACACATTTAAAGTTACTTTTCTTCTTGCATACTTGGCACCTTCGATCAGATTCATTGTACCGAATTAAATGTCCTATATTATCAAATCTAGAGGCTTTATGAACTGAAAGCGTAGTTTTTCCTCTACTTGGTTTTTTACGATAGGACTGTAAAAAACTTAGGGCGATATACCTCCGAAATTCTAGTAAGGAGGCACGATTTGCATCAATTGGTCTTAGCTTTTTCATAAGTACCCAGCCATTTGAGATGCTTGCATCTAATAAATATGAAACTATTGGCCAATACCATTTTCGCTGTCGCATTCTTGTCCTATACAAAGCAATCAGCCCATCCATTTTATCAACTCCTCCCATGTGTTTATTGTATCCAGCTATAATTTTTATTTGTGGAATTTGTTTTTCAGTTTTAGTTTCCTTACACCATCTAGATGTGGTAACAATGTCATTACTTTCGAAGTTGGTACCCAATGTCACAATCTTGTTGTCCTTTCATTGTACAAAAGTAACGTTATCACAAGAAACAAAACTGTGGCTTCCCCTTGGTTTTGATTTCCATGAAGTACTTTCAGGAAATGGACACTTTTCCGTTCGAATTTCTCTTACTGTTGCCGTTGCACAAATTTTATTTTCCGAGAGATGGTTTAGTAAACTCAGGCTTGTAAAATAATTATCAAAAAATTTTTTATATCCCTGGTTAGAAGGCACTTCCGATTTATGTAGTAAGGACATAACCACGTCTCCACCAAGACCAAACACTTTTTCTGCAGCTGATTTGCCAGTGTAAATCTCAAAAGAAATCATATACCCATTACTACTGCATAGAGCCCAGTTTTTGAAGCCGAATCTTATCGGCTTGCCCTTGATGTACTGTTTGGCATAGTAGGGTATCATGCTTTCATCAATTGAAAGATGTTCATCTAAACCTTCGTGTTTTTTGAAATTCTCATTCAGTGAGTTCAGTAGAGGGCGAATTTTGTAAAGCCGGTCACTGCGATCAATATTAGCACTATCGTTGAAATGGATGTGGCGAAGTAACACTTCAATCTATTTAGTCGCATCCTATTTTTTAAAATGTTTGGTATATCTTCTATTGGATTCCAAAACATCCTTTTGTTCGGATATTTTGCATAATCTGAAAGAAGCATTTCTCCAAGTAGTACTTATAACTCTTCTTTTGTGAAATTTAGCTCCTTATTTTTTTGTTGGCCGTATTTATTGGTTTCCTCAACAATTTTCGTTGTAAGATCTTCATTGAAAAACAGTTATAAAAAATCTAACGGATTTTGGGCTTCTTCTGCTTCTTGAGATGTCTCTCGTGGCACACAGTTTGTATTCATAGAAAAAATGGGGGGATCTGCGTTCCATTCGTATAGCTTTCTACGTTTAGGGATTGAAAAAATGCCTTGACTTATACTTGACCCAGGTTTAGAAAGCAGATCTGCTAAAAGTATTAGATCTTCTTCATCAAAATCATCTTGTTCATTAGGTGGGGCTTCATAGGTTTGACGAGATAAACCCATAGACTTTGGAAATAGTTGGGCTAGAGGAACTAGATCTTCTTCGTCAAAATAATTTTATTTTCTGGCTCTTACTTCACAATTCTACTGAAGTATTCCACGGCATAAGCGATCTACATCTCCGATATGCTCATCATCAGAGCTGTCGCTGTCTTCTTCTGTGTCTTCGCCTAGGTCATCAGGAATTCATCAGTAAACATCAAGAATTTGTTGAACTTCACCGTCCCTATCTTCAAATAATTTTGCAATTCATGCAGAGATAATCTGCAAAATACGAATTACGAATTATACTGAGGATTGTCTATTTTGCATAGAGTCCCTTATAAGGGACAGAACAAATATTTATGTCTAAGAAAATAATAACACATTTTTGTTTTGCAGACAAAATTGTATGATGATTCTAACCTCAAACACAACATATTTACCAAATTTCTTTACCCTGGTTTCAAAACCTATCGATATAAAAAATTAAAACTTACCCTCCATTCCATCGAGTAGAGTAAAGTTCTGGATCCATGGTCACATAAAAATACAAAATCAAAACGCTATATCCGATTTCTGCACATGAACTGATTTTACAACAAATAGCGAACGTCTAGACAAATGCACGAGGTTATGAAAACATCAGAAGTGCGCATGTTTGAAACCAGTGGCGTCCCTTTTAAAGGACTCTACGCACTAATGGGTTAAAACAATAAGCCCCCTTGTTTCGAAAATGAAGCGTTTCTCGATATATGTTTGTAAAAAAATTAAAGCTTCTTTTGAACACACAATTCTCCGTTAAACGCTATTATTGGGGATACCCTGTATTAATAAATTGTTATTATAAAACTCATATATGAGTTTTATAATAAGAAATTATTGATTTTTCTATAGCATATGTACATCTATATTATAAAAGTTACCAACATTTTTTGTATAATGTTTTTTTTTTGTTTAGCTTGAGAAAAGTGTTTTTATTTGTCAGAATAATTATAAATATTTAAAGAATACGGAGAAAATAATCGTACTATCGAAGCGAATTTCTTTAAAAATTAATACCTAAATAAAAATGTTATGCTAAATTTTAAAACATATTCTTTAATCTAAAATTTTACGTATATTTTGAAACTCTTTTTATTTTAAGGATATTTTTTCCTTAAAAACGTATAAATTTTGTATTTTTAGAATGTCACAAAGCCAAATCAAAAACTTTTACAAGGGCAAAAATGTGTTGCTTACCGGCGGAACTGGTTATTTTGGAAAATTACTTATAGAAAAGCTACTTAGAACCACAGAAGTAAATAAAATCTACCTAATTGTTAGATCAAAACAAGATATGCTCTCCGAGAAACGCGTTGCTAAAATGTTCGAGGAACCGGTAAGTAAAAATTTGTTCTTACAAAAAAATTATAGCAATAAAAGCTTTATTTTAGTTAATTCTTGGTTCAATTCTAATTAATTAGTAGTATTAGTGGTAGTTATGGTGGGGGGATAGTATTCGGCGGTTAGGCCTATAAGACCCTTTCTACTCGTTATTTTCATAACCTCTGAAATCCCATCATTACCGCCACTCTCCCTAGTCACCGTAAGCAGGCCTTCCATCCTCCTAACGAAGCAGAGATGGCCTTCCCGGTTAAGGTTCTTTAGTTCTTTTTGTAACAGGAAGGGGGAACCCATGGTTTCCCTTCTGTCCCTAACTTGCCCTCCGTATTTTGCTGTAAAATGATATGTTGTTTCCTCCGCCATGCCATAACTAGGGCATAGCGGGTTGGGTACTATATCTAATATATGCAGGTGTGCTATTCCAGACTTAGACTTGCCAGATAGCAACTTTTTGACCTGTCAGCAACCGATGTTCCTACTCCAGTTTTCTCTAGTCTTTTCTCATGCGCAGTTGCCCAGGATATAAAAAATGAGTCTCTTACTTAGTCCAAGGTAGTGTTCGGGGCTGAACGGTCAGAGAGATAATCCGAGCCTGACGAATTCGTCCGGCTGCATATTGCTCTCCACTCTGCCCAGGCCACCACAGCCCAACATATTTGGACTATCTTTTTCCCACCCAACGTGTTCAACGCATCCCTTAACTCTTGCACCAGTTTGGAGCTGGTCCTGGGTACCGTAGTTAATGTTGTTTTTCTTGTAGCCACCTTCAGAATGGCGAACTCTGCTCGAACGAGACCATCTATCATAGTAATTTTGAGATACAAGAAAAAAGATAATTTTCACAAGTGGCATCCGTAAAGGAGGTGTCGTAAATATTTTCTAATAAAAAATAATACACTACTGCATTTTTCTATAATAAATTTTATTTTTTAAATCCTTATTTAATTTTGAGCAAATTTTAATTATTAATATTAAATTTAAATATTTTAGTGATTAAATAATGTTATTTATTATAAACCTAAAAGCAAAAAAAATCTTTCTTTAAAAAAATCTCTGATTTATTTAAAAAAAAATACAATTACAACAGCAACAATAACAAAATAAAGCAAAACAAAATATTTACAAGTGGCCTACGTGACGGCCATCTGATTTAACACATAATCATGTTTTTTTTTGATAAGGAACTCCTTGAAAAATCCCGACTTTCTTTCGGAATTTATTTTAAGCCTGCCGAAAGCTGTTCTCGAGCTTCTATGGGAACGGCACAGATGTAAATAGATCCGCACTTTACATCTGCGCGGAGCTATTTACATTTGTGGGAATGGCATAAACTTCCGCATAAACTTCCGTCATCATAAAGTCCCTTTAAATGCAAAAATCACAGTGACTTAAATCGGAAGATCTAGAAGGCCAAGCGATCGGACCAGCGCTTCCTATTTATTTATTTTGGTACATCTGGTTTAAATACAGCCAACCATTTAAACCAAATTGTGCGGGACAGCGCACCGAGCATAAACCAATAATTTAGACGGAAATTTATAGGTACTTTATCCAGAAGTGGTAATATGTTTTCTAAAACAAATAAATATTCATTAGCATTTAAGAGATCAGGCAGTTCGATGGGTCCTAATAAAACATTACCAATTACTCCTATGGGCTTCTTTAAAAACATGAGAATTGTTTTGAATATCTGTATAATATTGGGCGTTATGAATATTAAAAAATCCATTTTTTGTAAAAAGGGATTCAACACTAAGCAAAATTTTCAAAAAAACTGATTATCGTGTTTTTTTATTTTGCAGGCAGTCGGATAATTCTAAATGGAGAAGAAAGTCTCGTTCCAAAAGCAACTGAACTTTTTGAAAATAAAATACTCTAACAACTACATCATACCTGTTTTTGTTTTTTTCATTTTATTTTTAGCTTACTAACAAAGTTTAATAAAACTTTTTATAATAGTAAATAATACGTTGAATCTTATATAAAATAAAATTATATATAAAAAAAATCAATAAGTTTATATGAAAAGGCCTTTCCCAAAAAAAGGTTTTTATTTATTTACATAAAAACAGTGCATCAAATAAAAAAAAAGCAAGAACAAAAATTTGTTAAAAAATTAAAAAGGATTAATAAACTAATTGTTTTTTTTTGTTTTACTAAAATAAAATCTACTTCCCAATTATGCAGTAGCGAACTGTTTTTTTATTAAAATATTTTTACGACAGGCCCGTTATAGAGGTCCCTTTCTCATGCATAAAACCAAAGAAAATAATAGTAAACTCGTTACTATTATTCTACTCGTTACTATATTCGTTAGTATAATTATCTTTGATAAAACATATCTGCAAATTTAAAAAAAAAATTAGATTTTGTTGTTACATTGATAGTAAAGTAGTTTCAAAAAAATTGTCTTTTTACTTTTTAACACCTTGTGGATCGGAAAAAATGTTTGTTTAAGAATCACCATGTAAAGTTTATCAGTAGAGTTCGTGGACATCCAGTAAAGCTGATCCAGTCCGTCGTACGCCTCGTTCGACTCATTCAAATTGAATTATACAGTGATCTGACGTAGTTAAATCACTTGATACTTACCAATTACCTATCTGCAAGGTTGCATATCAATATCGTAATGTCAATCACTTCCCTTCCCTTGCAATTCACAAAAGAAGGTTCGGCGCTGTTGTTCGCGACATCAAAGTTCTTCGAAATAAAATTCGATCAACGCAACACCCCGCACATTGTTGTTTAAAATTAATATTACTAATGATAATGGCCGGAAGAGCTAACCTTACTCTCATAATTAAAAAAACTAATTCCTTTACAGGGGATAGTTGTGTAACATCGTACGGAAGATACAAATTTGCAACAATTAACTTGTACTTACTTTCAGCAACATAGTTTTCTGGAACGACCGCTATGACATCCTTGGTGTGTTCCTAAAATAGTAAGGTTACTGAATTCTCATTTTCTGCCAATCACGACATCAATTAATTCACCGGTAGCAGCATCTGTTATAAATTAAATTGGCTTATATGATCCATTTCGAGGTCTTGTTGGAGCAAGAGAGGTCCTAGTGCCTACTGTTTGGGCGGGCTGGCTAGACACACCGGAACTTGGTCAGAGGCTCTTCTACCTGATACAAGTGACAAGTGACTAAAAAGACGTTTCATGGTACCCCGCCCATGTGGCTTCGTTGTTGTCTTCTCACTGCTCCTGCCTCTTCCTCCTTCTGTACTCGTTTTTTGCGACTTTTTTTTCATTCAGTGCGGGCTTTTCTCCTCATTTCCTTGGTTTGAGGCTCGTCCCTCCCTGTGAAGGCTAGGCACTTCCACTGGGTTAGTCACTGACAGTATGCACATTCTGCGTTCATTTGAGGGTCATACTACCCTTCAGTATATTCGGTGGCTTGTCAATATTCCGACTAGAACTTAAGTGAATCCTGTATCCTTATGTTGATCTACATAGGTATCACTTCCATACTGGAGGACCTCTTCCCATATAAGTAAATTGTATTCCAAGGGATTAATGTATCAATTAGTCGATTTATTCAAAAAAGAAGACTTCTTTAAATTTTTCATTGGAACAAAAATTAATACAAAAAAAAATCTTAAAAAAGTTAGTAAACTTTTTAAGTTAAGTTCATTAACTAATTTTAAGCATAATAGTTATTGAAATTACTGGACTACAACGATTAGTAACTTCATTAACTCTTATATTCTGCATATGTTTTTGATGTAATTCTTATCACAAAGTTAAGGAATTGTGTCAAGAGTATTTTATATTTAAGTGACAATAAAAAATATAGTTTGATACCTTTGATAATATTTTATATAAAAGGGAATACAAAAAAAAAATTAATTTCGCAGATTTTTTAGACTGTACCTTTTTTGCGACTCTTAATCTAATTTTATTTATTTTTCCAACTAAAGCATTTTATTCTATGTTTTAAAAGATGGCTGTTAAATGGCGCTACTGGTATCTATTCCAAATAAAGGAATAGATATTTTTATACTGACTACAGAATTAAGGTATCTAGAACAAAGTATATCAAAATACATATCCTAATGGTGGTATGAATTTTTTAAATTTTCTCATAACTATAAAACCACCGTCGACCAGTAACTTTACCAGCTAACCATAGGCATTAACTTATTGGGCTGGATAATATAATTACAATATTTTAGGATCCTGGTATTTAAATTTGGTAAATGTTTTAATTTACATAACGATATTTTTTTTTTAATTAAGAACACAAGGATAGTCAAAATATATTATATTTTTATATTATTTTCGTATATTAATATATTATAATTTTCTTCTCCATTTGAAGTCTATTTACGTAGAGCACTAAAATCATGCACATCCTTAACAGCCTTAACAGCTAGCTCAGATAATTCAGTTTTAGTCTTAGATTACTATTGGAAAGACAATATTACTTTACTTCAATAATGTATATCTATTATAAGATTTTATTTTTACCATACTATTTTATACTAATTTATAGTTTTCATAAGATATTAATGAAAGTTAGCCTTTCTACTGCTATTATGTTAGTTTATATTTATTTATCATATTCTTAAATATATCTATTTCTAGGTGTTTTATAATATATCAAAATCATTATTCGCTGAAAAAGTATGTGCAATAGAAGGGGACCTCAGGCAAAAAAGCGTCGGACTATGTAAAGAAGATATCAATATTATTCAAAATAAGGTAAGATTTCCTACTAATTTTTATTTTAGTTTAAGCTATTGAAATTTGAAATTGGTCGTTTGACGTAACCCCGCATAGGATCTAAATAGTATTAATATTTAATAATAATAATAATAATTAGAAGCTACTCTACTGAACCAGGTATAGCAATCTCAAATGTCTCTTTCTCTAAATAGCAATTAGGCCAATTAGAGAGACGAATGTACACAATTGCACACTAAATTATACTAAGTACTAAATACTAGTTTTAACTTTCGTAAATATGGTCTTACAAAGAAAAGAAAAATCGACAAGTAAATTTCGATCTATAGATATAAAGTTATTAAGTTTATGCTGTGTCTGGAGAAATATTTCTAATTACATTAAGAATTCGATTTTTGAAGATATTAAGCGCGTGGGGCTTATCTTGGTACACTTAAATTTTGTTAGCGCTCCCGAAAAAGTAGATCAATAAATTAAGGTCGGGTGACCATTTTATTGATCCACGTCTGCCTATCTACCGATTTCGGAAAACACCATCTAGGAATCTTCTAATAATAGCAGTATAGTGAGGATGAAATCACTGTTGAAACCATAACGTTTGTTTTGGCATATCTGTATATTAAAATGTTAAAAATTGGTAAATATTAATGAAAAGGAATTAAAAAAAATAATCTCATAATTTTTTTTTATTTCCATTTCTTCTTAAAAACGCATCGAGGTCTGAAAAATATATAACCGTTGATTGAATATTTGAGAAGATGCGCAATCTTATGTATATAAATGTACCTTCAAATGTACCCGACAATGGGATGGCGACACCGTCACATCGGTCTTGATGAAATTCCCGAGAGTTTTGTGAAAGGCGTGTGCCACAGTTACTGCCTGCCTGCTTTGCATCATTCGTCCTGAGAACTCGGGCGTTTTGAGTTATCTATTAATGTTTTTAACAGATGTATTTCAAAAGATTATTAAAATTTTTCTGGACAATTTGAAAAATAAATATTAATTTATTATCTTTAGTAGTATAGTTAAAAGCTGTTGATTAATTTAGATATTTGTGCTGGCAGCAAATCAAAATAATTTTTTATAGAAGATAACCAATATTGTTTATAGAAGACTTTATAATAAAAAGAAACAAAAACAATAATGTAAATCAAATCCTTTTTGAGAGGATTCAAACTCATGGAAACATGGATAATTTTATAAGCTAAAAAAACTGGTCAAAAATCAATGAATATGCGAAAATAATTTTTCAAAAAATGATATTTTTATAAGAACATATAATGCAAAATTACTAAGAAGAAACTTTGTTCGGAAATGTGGTATCTTGAAGAGATCTCTATATAATTCTTATATTTTTTGTTCACTAAAGAGAAAGATTAATTTCTTATAGAATTTTTAGAAAATATGTAGTTATAAATATTACATTTAATTTGACCTACAAGCTATTTTGTTTCAATTTTTCTTTTAGATACCTTAGCCTTTAGCAGCGTCGTTCGTTTAATTAATTTAGAAAAAGAGTTTCGAAAATCGTAATATTATCAACTAGCTATTATTTTTTAGGTAGTTAATTTTTTATCTAATTTGATGTAAAAGCAAATTTATTTATTAAATTTTGATCTCAGAGATAATTTTATAAAAAATGTTTGAGACTTATTCAAGTCAATTAATGTATTTAAGGATTTGTTAATCATGGACTATTTAAAGTAATTCAGCTTTAATTTCCTTTTTTTTAATTTGGTCTTAATTATTTGAACTAAAGTATTTAAAAATAATTAAAAAAAAATATTCATTGCATTTGCGGATTTATATAGATCCTTAATTCAGTCTTTGTTTTACTTAAGTATTTAAAAAACTTCTTTTATTGTGAGTATATTTTAACTTAATAATTTGATCAAGATCCCCTAGAAAATTTATTTTCTGTAATAAAAAATAGCTGTAGATACAAAGCAAAGTCGGGTGTTTAGCAGTTTTGAATTGGCTTGTAATGTAACATTAAAATTAGATCAGAAAAATCATTGGGCAGTGGAATTTGAGAAGGAGATGTCTAAAACTTTTTACAATTGGATGATAGTTAAATCAGTAAAGTTTTAACTTCAGATATTAAAGCCAATAAAAATTTATGAAATTGCCTTAGTACCAAAATTCCAAAAAGTTAGCAATACAGGGTCTGGGAAGCGGTAGACGAGGTCAGTTAAACTAGAGAGAAACTTTGCAATTTAGTACTTAAATAAATGCAATTGTAAAATTTACCAAAAAAAGAGAATATTTTGGGAATAAAACGAAATTTTTTAGAATCGTTTTTTTTATAACGTTATTTTATTAGCTTTGTCGAATCAAACATGATATCACACCTTTAAGGGATGACAAGTTCAAAACTTGAAACAGCCATATATTAGGAACGAAAAACTGAATAAAAAAATGCTGAAAACAGTTCTTTATAAAATAAAGGAGGAACCAAAACAAGCATATTATCTTATATATACCCTTATCGACAACCCTTCGGATAAAGTGAGATAAACTAAAATATTAAATAGAAATAGGGTTAAGTGACACATCATCTTGAAACTCTTGAAAAGTGCTTTCAAATGATACTATAAAAAGCTCTATAGCTAATATAGCTAACTATAAGCTATATAGCTTTATTTGGCTTTATTGCTTGAAAATAAGTAACTTGCAGTTATTATTTGCCGTAAGCTAACTATAACTAAAGAAATTATTTTATATACAGAATTTTTGAAATAAGAATAAGTAATGAGTAATTTCTGCACTATTCCATACTGGATTGCGCTAGTGACTCAGGTTGCATTTTAAAAATCACAGATATCGGTGACCCCACAAAAAGAAGTCAAAAGGTGTTAGGCCGCAAATCTAGGTGTCCATTGAATAGGACCTCTTCTTCTAATCCATTGGTTAGGATAATGATGATTACAACCTTGGCTTATAACGAACTACATAATGAGAAGGTCCTCTGTCCTGATGGAATCCGATAGACCTCTCTAGGATTTTAGCATGCATGTCGCCATTTAAATTTCCTGGTATAAATATTGGGTCGATATTATCATTTTCCAATATACTTGCCCAAACATTAATTTTCTTGGCGTACTGGATATGTCCTTCTAAACAATTTTGCTTATTAATATGCCCATTTAAATAAAAGTTACACTCATTACTGAAGCTAATATTTTTAATTTGCAATTTATAGCGATATAACATATGAATTTTAAGTACTTTTTTTACTGATTCATGCCAGTATATTAGTATCCATTATTTTGAACATTTAATTAAATAATAATAAGAAATGTCAAAAATGTTGTTTTAATTTATTGGTTTCCTTATAAACAAAGAAAAACTTTCTAAAATATGGCATTCTATAACATCATTGGAAAGCATTTTTCAATAGCTTTAAGATTACATATCATTTGACCTGTATCTTTCTATTTAAGATTTTAAGGGTGTATCTCAGCTTGTCCAACTTTTAGATATTATGATTCTCTGTTTCGTTTTAAGCCTTTTTCAATTATATTTCGCTATACCTATCTCAAACGGTTTTCGAGAAAAAAAAATTTTGCGTGTTTTTGGTTAAAATCCAAGGAATAACTAAAATATCGTCTTAAGATACCATATTGATTAACTTCTTATAGCCTGATTTAATCAGCATTATACAGTAGGTAGTCGCAAATTAAATTAACATTTTTTATTTACTAAAACGGCATAAAGGCGTTTGAAATTCGCGTTTGGTCTATGAAATTGTCACAATGGTTTAATATATTACAGTGAAATTTTTAGCTATAGTATTACCATTATGTTTGATAATAAACTTAATTAAAAAAAAAGGAACATGTAGAAAATTTAATACATGGTACCTAGATTTACAACCAATACGTAATACGTAATATGTTATATGTAAGAGTAAAAAAATGTATTATTAAAGGAAATGTTTGAAATGACCCTGAAATACATTAACAGTTAAATTACTTTAAGAATATATATAGAAAGTTTTGGAATTTTATTTTCGCTGGTTTTATGGGATATGGAG
The DNA here is from genome assembly GCF_022605725.1 of Anthonomus grandis grandis. NCBI lineage: Eukaryota > Metazoa > Arthropoda > Insecta > Coleoptera > Curculionidae > Anthonomus > Anthonomus grandis. Next base: position 29,048,622 of record NC_065557.1, read on the forward strand.
TTATGAGATTTTGTTAAATTTTTTAAAAAAAAACTGTCCAATTTTTTTTTTCTTAAAAAATCGATCTTTCAAAAAAATGTCTTTTGTCAAAACTGACATTTTTTTAAAATACTGAAATATGTGTACAAAATAAAAAATAAATGTTGAGAAAAAAAATAAGGCTTTCTAATATTTTCAGAAAAATGCCACGTTCCGCTTTCTATATACGGCTAACGTACCATCGGTCGTCATTCGCTTTGTATAGGTAAAATCTGTATTGTTGTGACAAATTCATAATGAGTTACTTGTTTTATTGGGTATTACGTCACTTATATCAAAAATCAATTTACAAATTACTATTTCACACGCTCAAAAATTGAAAAGAAGAAGAAAATAAACTTATTCACATATTTAAAAGAAATATGAACTCAAATCTATAATGATACCGTTCAATATACTTAATTTAATTTAGGTTCAATAAAATTTAAATACAAAAATTTACTTGAGGTATATTAGATTATTTAGATACCTAGGAGCTGAGGTATAATCTATTAATTTCTGAGCTTCTTTTTTCTTTTTAATATCCTACCTTTGTTATGAATATTAAAAAACGATACAAACAACGAGAAGAACTACTTTTTAAAAAATCTCCAATTTCAACCAACGTTTCGGTAGTTATATCTACCACCGTTATTAAGCTAATTAAAGTAAAATTAAATTAAATTAAAAATATAGACAAAATATACTTATCTTGCAAATCTTCGACTATACCTTCAAAACTCCTTCCTAATTCGACAATACTTTAAGTACTTTTTTTTATATAATTTCACGATTTATTAATAGTTTAACAAACTGTTTTGAAAGATAACAAAAAATGCAAAGGTTACTTCTTTAAAATTAAAGGGGTGTGATTTTAATGTAAATTAATGATGAGAAAATATTTGAATATCAAGTATTTTAAATTATTAATAAATTTTGAGAATACCCTGTTCTACCTCTCTTTTTAGCAAAGGAATCCTCGTGTTAATATATCATTCGAACAAGTAGCTTACCATTTATTTTTAGTAAACTAAAGGAAACGGGCATTTATAATGTTAAAGTTATACAAGTTTGCAAAGCAAAATAATAGACGAAGGGTCCTGTTTACTTCACAATTTTTATTTCAAGAATCCTAACGCGTTTCGGTTGTTAAACCATTGTCAAGAGAAAACTATGTAAGTGGAATATAAAAGGGTGTTACAAACCAAAAAATTAATTAAAAACATAGTAAAACTTACATGATATTATCACAAAATGTGAATAAAAAGGTTAAAAAAACGGCACACACATAACATTACAATACATCGATCTAAAAACATCTTATCACACCGTATTTACAAACAATAATGGATTTTGGTTTTTAAAAAAATTATATATGGATACTACATTACACACAGATATTTAATACTAATACGAATAGAGCCATCTAGGATTAAACGCGGTTAACAAACATTTTAAAAAACAGTAAATTCACAGGAATGTGGTAAACTACTTAAATAAATTTACAATCTTGGCCGCGTCTCGGTAGTGGGCGTTCGTTCAGACAATTAACTTATGTATTTATTTCTAGTTTTGCTATTTCTAGATTTTCTAATATACTTAATTGTTTGCTTTTATTTGTATGCCAAACTTTGAAATTGTCGTCTATATTAAATGAATGACCTGTTTCTCTTGGGTGCAATCCAAAGGCGGATCTTTTATCATTAGGCGACTTCTGAGAATTTAGATGTTCTTTAATTCTTAATTTGAAATTGCTGCCGGTTTGTCCAGCCTATTTGGCTGGACAAGAGTCGCATGATAAGAGATAAACACCACTGCCTTCCAACGGGCTTACAAAGTCGTTTAATCTTGAACAAAGACTTCTTATATTTTGAAAGAATTTATACACAATTTTTATATTATTGTCTATGGATTTAAATTACCTATTCTCCTATTCTTAAATAATTGGGACCAATATAGGAAATTTTTACATATTTCGAAGGTTGGTAAGGATGGATGGTCTGATCAAGGGGCTCACTAGAGAGGAACTGAAATAATATTTTATTGGACCTTTTTCTAATCAAATTATCTATTAAAGACTTTTTAAGTAAAAGACTTTTGAAGTAAACAGGACCCTTCGTTTATTATTTTGCTTTGCATAATGGTACTTCACCTTAGAGAAATTTATGGTAATCTTAGTCCGGACAACCTACTCCAGCAATACACAAAACTATCTTATAAAAGAGGAAAAATCGAGGGCCACATTTGGTTTAACTTGCTGTGTTTAAAGAAAAGAATCACACTTAATTATTTAGAACACAAGTTTAAGAAGAAAACGTATTTACCTTCCTGATCATTTTTTATTTTGTCTTTGTTATACACTCATTTATCTAATGTTGAAGTAAATGCTTTGAAAAATAAGAACTTAAAGTTAATAAATTTAAATTTAGTCAGTTTAAAAAATTAAATAAAAAATTGAGAACTTTGACTCAAGCAAAATAAGAACGAAATACGGAAGATTAACGTAAATTTTCAGACCATGTTTTCCACCCAAAAGTTTTGAATTTGTGTATTGATTGATGTATTGTAATATTATGTGTGTGCCGTTTCATTAACTTTTGATGGACATTTTGTGATAATATCATGTGAGTTTTACTATGTTTTTAATTAATTTATTAGTTTATAACACCCTTTTACATAGTTTTCCCTTGACAATGGTTTAACAACCGAAACACGTCGGGATTCTTGAAATAAAGATTGTGAAGTAAACAGGACCCTTCGTCTATTATTTTGCTTTTCAATTTAATGCATGGTACAAAAATTAACGTCCCTCCAATAGATGTAGAAGTGAAGTGTAGCGGGTTAAGGACAGAAATCAAACCTCAAGATTTGAAATTAGCCGACGTTTCGACGTTTATTTACGTCTTTTTCAAGGCTGAAAAAGATACAATTGGTACAAAATGGTGAAAGCAATAGTTATTAATACAATAGTTAAGAAACCACTCAAACAAAACACAAATAAACGGAGACTAAAGCATAAAAGTTAAAATTAAGACGACTTACCAAATTTACATTAGAGGTTTACGTAACAACTAAAACCTAGTGACATCTCCATCATACATACACCACAGATACAATTGTCATACATTAAAATATGCAGCACAACCACTAAGTAAAACCAAAAAAAAAAAAAAACAAAACATACACAGCATAAATAAACTAAAATTGGCTTATGTCACAGATTGATTCATAATAAATAAGTAGTATGTATAGTAATTATAGTAAATAATGGCACCTTCTAAGTCAGTGTTTAGTAGTAACTGAACGTAGAATTTGTTGTTATAAAGCAGAAATGATACACATTCTTTTTATGTCTGTAAAATAGGTTTAATATTACCTGGGCTTGTTGAAAAGTTAAGTATTAACAGTTTGGATTTATACAACTTTAAGATGTGATTATATTGTGTACTTAAGCCCTGAGTATCGGTTCGGTAATTAACAGAATTATGTAATTGGATGTGTATCATTTCACTGATATTACGTTTAAGATAGTGCCTCTCTCTATCAACTATGCTAACATCATCAAAATTGAAGTTATGCCTTGTGGAAAAGTGATCTTGTGCTAAAGCGGTCTTATCTTTTTCGTTCATATTTATGACTCTACAATCATATTGATGCTGATATAGTCTGTTCTTTAAATGCTGCCTAGTGATACCTATATAACACTATTCACAATTACGACAAGGTATACGGTATACCAAACCTGAGCTTAACTCAAGGGGAGTACGATTTTTTAATTGGGAAAACAATACACTGCTTGAGTTTATGTTGTTAAAAGCCAGTTTAAAATTGTAATTTTTTTCCCGAATGTGTCGTTGGATTTGTTCTGAAAATGACTCCCACTTTTTAATTTAATGGTACTTCACCCTGGAGAAATGTATGGTAATCCTAATTATACAAGTTTTTTTCCACAATTTAGGAAGTATTTGGTATTTATAATATTCTATTATAAAAGGCACCTTAAAATGTGGCATATTTTCCATTTTAATTTATAGAATGAAATTACCACCCTCACTGAAAACCCCTTTAACTTTTTTCTTTTTAATTTTATTTTGATTGTAGTTAAAGGTATTTATTTTTCAAAATCTCTTATCCAAACAAGTTTTACTTTATAAATCTCACGACACTGCACAGTTTTTCAGATATTGAATCACATGCCAATTTGGGTTACTTTTTACGAAATATTATTGACCAAGAAGTTATATTATCATAGATATAATTCTTATAAATTATTTCAATTCTTCTTTATATTTATGTGAAATCTACTTATATCTTAAAATTTGTCCTACATATTTTTTGTATATTAGGTTTTAGTAATGTAAATGCAACGGTAATTTTATTTAAAAACTTGACATTCTTGGCCACAAAATGAGGAAAACGTCTTGTTTGTGGTTGGAATAAACTTTTTTGGTAATTTTGTAAAAAATAGCTTATACATTTTTTTGTAATTTATTTATGTCTCAAAAAGAGGTTTTGGTAAGTAATTAATTATTTGTCTATAAAATTTTATTTGTAGGAATTTTCAGCATGCTCACACCTTTCAGTACATCACTCATCATTTCACTACCTAAATGACATCATTGTATTGTATGTTAAAAAAAAATTTAAAAAAACTTAGTTGGCAGCATCACGCTTAAAAAAATAACCATCACAGCTGAGTAACTGGACATTCCAGCGTGGGCGTCCTTGAAAACCTCACTCAAAGCAGCCAGTAGCTTAAATGAATATTCCTGAATTTGCCGCTTTGCCGCAGCACCACTCGATAAACGAAACTGAACGGCAATCGATAATCTACCATCTTTCTAAATATTCAATCAACCATAATAACTATCTAATTTTTTTATTTGACAATAAAGTAAATTTTGTCAATAATAATTTCGACAAATTGCAAAATAAATATGAAATAATTCTCAGATTTCCTTTTTATACTCTGCATTAAAAAAAGAAAAATGGACCTTGTATAAAGGGACTACCTAACATATGATATAGTAGAAAAATACCTATTACGTAATAAGTATTAGTATGGGCAATATATTGTATGTAAAGTGATCCTTCTTTTATGTATTGTGTCGCATGAGACGTAAGCCACGTTATAACCAAAATCAGCTTTGCAAATCGGCAAAGCCATGTGGGTGCTTTCGGCAGGTGTGGACAATCCAGCGATCTATGCCGATATTGGAGTGGATTTTAGCTGTCGGGATATCTCGCCAAAAATAGATTTTATTTAAGTCAATTTTTTTGGATCACACGTTCCTTTCTATTTATAATCAATTCCAACAAAAGAACGCGCTAGTATCAGTTAATGGCAATAGCGAGTGTACCCAAAAAATAATTAGTGTAATAATTGGATTTACCATGAGAATGTATTCTTAAATGCCGGTAATATATTCTAAACAGAGGGAAATAAACGAAAATAAAAATTCTTTTTGTTTGTTTATTAAGATATAAGATTCATTAAATCTTACGAGTATTATACATGGTATATGTTAAAATACTAACCCTCCACATGAGTAATTTCGCAAACAAAGCCAGTCGGCAATTCTGGAAATTGAAAATATCTATCTAATCCAATCAAACCCTATGAACCCGGCTTTAATATAAATACCCGAATCATCTTGTTGATATATTTATAAAAGTGAATTGATAATACCGTTTGGTCGAAAGTCTAATATAAGTTTCTCATTTTATTATCTTATATTGTTTAGAAATCCTTCAATTATTTAAACTTAATATGTGGAAAGCTGGGTCTATGTATGAATAAAATAACTATAATTTTAAGTAAAACGTTTTTTATAAATCATTTGGAAATACTTCGTTGGAAATACGTTAAATAAGTTATTTCTTCTAAAATTAAATGAATTCGTATAAAGTAATATATTGAATAGCCACTATCCCGTGGTATACCTGAGTTCTGGAAAACTTATCCGTGTCGGAAATCTTATCATTTCTTCGAAAATGCAGTCTTTTATCTCAAAGTCAAAAATCTTTACTAAATGCCACTCAAAAACTTGCTTTTAATAATATAATAGATAATATGACTCTAAATACGCTTCTTGCTGGTTTAAAAACACAAGTAAGCCAAATCAATTATGCTGGAAATTATGCCAACTCTCTTACTTTAAATCTAAAAACTCTTGAGGAAAGTTGTTATTCCAAAACTCCAATAGTAGCTTATTATTAGTCGACGTTCACTTTAACCATTAAAACGTTTAAATTGTGGCCGTATAGGACACTACTCTACTGATTGTCGTATATTGGCATGTTTCTTAATTAATACAGTAATAGGTAAAATATGTTTGGTATGGGACACTATACTATTAATTGATAATTTCCACAAACACTGCGACCTAGTTATTGACAAAACAATCACAATCATTATAATCAGAATATTTAACTAAATATAACAACAAGCCACAACCTGAAGGTTGACGAATTTTCTGATTATTATTGGCATTTGAATAATTAGGTCGCTGTGCTTGTGAAAATCGTCATTCAATAGTATACTGTCCCATACCAAACATATTTTACCTATTGTATTAACTAAAAAAATGCTTCTTCCACATTCCAGCCTGTCATGCCCAGACACGTTGGAGTCACTAAAGACAGTAATAAACCCTTATAAAGTCGACTGTATTTAACATTTTGAAAAACCTTAAACACCAACTAAATTAGGATAAATTCTGCCTGCTGCGAGAGCCTAGCTTGCATTTGATTAGATCTTTTAGGTTAAAGAAAAGAAGCTAGAAGGAGTGCCTTAAATTAATAATTAACGTTAGGCTTAGATCAGATTTGATAATTGAATTTATGCAGTTTTATTGTCTTTAGAAATTTTCAACCACAGCTTGTGGTTAAAATGTGCATGTTGCTTATTATAATATTATTTACTAAAAATAGTTAAAATATACTCTTATATTTAATATCTATATTTAAATATACTTTATTTTTAATTAAGTATAGTAATGTACCAAAATTCTTTATCCTCTTTTTTGCTTATTTAAACTTAAAAGAAAAATAGGTTCAGATTTAATATTTTCTCTTTCTACTAACTCTTCTTAACGAGATTTTATTTAAAGCAAATTTAGGCAAAAATATTGCATAATGGAAATGTGAACTGTCATGAAAGTTTTTAAATGAATATAGTTTATACATTATCCATATTATAAATTATTTATGATGGAGATAAGCTCATTCGTATTCGCAGTAGGAAAATAGGCAAACACAGTTTCTCATAAATATTACGTTTTATCTGTTACCTTTTGGCCTGACTCAAAGTAGACTTTATTTACAGCCACTGAAATTGGGTTTTTGTCTCTGGCGTAAAAGTATGTTTAAATTTGCCTTAATTTAAATATTCGACCACGGAATATTTGTTTTTAAATTCCACCTTAAGTTAAAGTTAGATTTATATTTTATACAGAGCATTACATTTTTTATATAGGGCATATATTTTTCTTTAGAATTATAATAAAAAGATAAATTAATATCTATTTAGTAAGTTGAGCTGCTTAAGAAATGTAGCAAGTGGCTTCTCAATAAAATGTTGAGAATATATAAGAAAAAAAATTTAGTTGCTATGATTATGGCTTGTTATTATAACTATTTACGGCCCCTACAGATCTTAGAATACATGATATTATCAATTTTAGTATATTAGTCAGTTTCATAGAGGTCTCAGAATAACAGTGAAACCCAACCAATGAAGAGCTGTTCTAACCAATGTCATAATATGTCATATACTGCTGAGGAATGATTCAGCCCCCAACACCGGTCAGCTAACGATAACACTAGCAATGTATATCGACAGATGTAAATAATACATGACCTGCTTTGACAGAATAAATCAGAGAACATTGATAAACAAAGCTATGTTGCTTTTATCGTCAAAAATCCTGAGCCATGCTAAGAAAAATTACTTTGTTTAAAAATCAATATTTCTTAAGTACGATAGCAAATTGCAATGCATTTGGGAAACATAACATATTGGGTACAGCATCATCTGAAATAAGCCTAAATTTGAAAATGTTACCGTTTGCAGTAATTATCATTTGGTTATTTAATAGATATTAGCTGATGCTTTCGCCAATGTAAAATTAAGTTCAATATCGCCAGTGTAAAAATTGTTTTTAGAATATTATATTTTTCTAAAAATAAGCAAAAATAACGGTATATGACTTCAAATAGCAAATACCAGGAAATAATTTAATTTATATTTATGTCTTTAACTATTCATTTTTTGATAACTATTTCTTTCTTACTTAAAACCATGTTGAGCAGTAAAACATGCTTCTAGCAATATTTATTGACGTAAATATACGATTTATATTAACTAACATCTCTACAAATAGTTATTAAAAAAAAATTAAATGCATAATACATAATATCGATAATGTACAATATTATTAGTTCTTTATCAAGTAGAGTACCGCAAAGGTGTTTTTTACATTTTTACGTATAATTAGACGTCATTTGACAGATAATAAGATGTTAAGGGCTGCGTGGATGGTTGAGCCTGGAATGGGTCCAATTAATATAGCTTATGCTATAGGCACTACTCGCAGCGTTATCTTTTTCCTTTGGAGCCATTACCAGGAAACTGAAACCACACGCGAAAGACATTTGGGTCGACCAATTGACTATTCCTCATATGGATTAATATGTTCAGTTAGAAGCCAGTTCTATGACACAGTAACAGCACCAAAATTATTCTTCAGCATAAGTCATCTGCGTGGAGCTTTATAATGTGACTGTTTTAAGACATTCCATCTACAGAAGGTTGAGAGAAGGTAATCTAGTAAGCCGAAAGCCTTGGAGATGCCAACCCTTAAATGAATTTGGGCAGCTTGGGGCTCAGGGACATGTCAAAATCAAAGATAGAATGTTTTATTTACTTATGAATCTTGCTTTGATTTCCATTCAGATTCTCGAGGAGTTCATGTATGGAGGTAGGACATCAAACACAGGAGGTTCACAGATATAGAGAAGGCACAATTATGGTATGGGCAGAAAGTTCTCTGCGGAATCGAACTGAGCTCGTTCTTTTGGATCATTTATTATTGGCAGACCGCTACATCAAAAATATTCTAAAATCTATTGTAGTTCCATACGCTCGAAATATTGATGCAAATTTTATTTTAATGCAGTATATTCAGTATTTAGTATATATATATATATTACTGTAATTAACCAATTTACAAAATAAATATAGTATATAAAATATAAGCAGATTTTAAAACTCGTTGAAGTGAACTCAGAGAACAATGAAACAAATCTATACTGACACTATTTGAGTTAATCATCATTCTACCTATTGCACAGTTTTCGCCATACAGTGTTCGATGTTGTTCCAGGTAGAATAATCTAGTCTGTCTAAGCACTATAGTAGGAGGAACATTTAAATTAAGCTGAACAGCAATTCTGTATTACATTGTTAAGAAACTTGTATGTTGTGACAATATCGCAGTTTTTACGTCGAGTCTCCAACTTTTCAATGTTCAGCAATCTATACATTTCACTGTAATTAATATCAATACAAGGAATATTAAGCTTGTAAGCAATGTATCTTATGAATTTACGTTGAACTTTTTCTACACATTATATATTTAGCATAATAAGGTGATCATATACATGAATTCGACTCAATTGACTGCGAACCAATGAAAAATACAGAAGTTTGATGGAATCAATACTGCTGAAATCATGAGTGTGCCTCTTAATAAAATGTTAATGCCACTTCACATACAGCTAGAATCACACAAAAGGGAAGAGCATAAGATTAATATTTTAGACTCACCAGCTTAATTACCCGATATCAATCGTATAGAACATGTCTGGGATATGCTTCAGCGAAGAGCACTTGAGGGGGAGAATCAGTTGCAAAACCAAGAATAGCTGTTTCAAGTTTTTCAATACTGTTGAACAGCAATTTCCCATGAAGAACTCCTTGTATAACTTAATCCTTAGCATGGAGCAAGACTTTATAGAGCCACAATAAATGCACGAGGACGTCATACTCCTTAGAACATTGAAAGGTTAGAATTAGCATTGCTATGGAACTATGGGCAGTCTATTTTCTTGCAACATCTCTGATGCAATGATGCCAAATTCTTATGTAGAAATGGGAAAAAAACACACTCTATAATATCATAAAAATTTGTCACTTATTTTGACAGACACAAAATAATAATATTCCTCTTTAATAAAATATAGAGCATTTTATTTTCATAAACTATGATAAGATACTCTATAAAGAAACCAACATTCAAAGTTAAATGAATGTACATGACGTCCCTATATTAGAGAAACAGGCAACAACATCGCAACGTCGCTCGATCGCTTTATTAATTACACCAACACAAGTAATCTTTACCAATGACGTCGTTAAAAATATTTACATGTTAAATATTTATTATTAATAGATTATGCTTTAAATTATAAACAATATTACCGTTTATGAACTCGTTATGCCTTTTTTAACGTAATTCATTAAAGTAAAGTTACTTATCTAATAAAAAGTATTTTTATGGAAATTAAATATTTTATAATTATTATAGATTTCTTAATAAGTTTTTATTATTCTACGTTTATGACGATGGTTATCCCTTGATATGATGTTATGACAATATGGATATTTTCTTGTGAAAAGATCGACTTAAGTCGCCTTTTTCCCATAGTGCGGCACAAACGGCACAAGTTTTTACTATCGTAACAATTCACAAAAATACTGAAATGACTTAACCTTTTTTCTTTTTCAACCCAAACGAAACGAAAGAAAAATCACAAAACATCACAAATGCCGAATATAAGCACAAAGCCGTTTGTCAAGATGACATTTCACAAGATAACATCAACTTTTGCCTGTGTTGCCAATTCAAATTTTTTAAAAGCGGTTTTAGGAATAGGAGTGTTAATATTTTTTTTTTGCTTTAATGATGTTTTTTGCGTTTAGAATAACACATACATATTTCTACTTTTTTATTTTTAATCCAAAATCTAATATCAATCAGTTGAATTAACATTATGATATATAGCTGAAAATTTCCTCTTTTAAAAATGCCTGTAAACTTGACAACAGAGAATAGATGAATATATTTGTCAAGAAAACAGCCCCCTTACCCCTGTATACATGTTGAACTTAAACAAAGTTGTTGTTTACTAATTATAGCCTTTTAATGTTCTAAGTCATACTCCATAATATTGTTTTTTCTTTTACTTTTGATTATAAATTGTTTGTTGGTTTCCATATATTGTAAATAAATCTTTATTTTTCTCACGAAAAAAAAAATTAATATTATCACGTCATAATAATTTTTTTATTGCGGTATCTCCACTTATAATGGTTACAAAAAATATTTCGTTTAAAAATCTAAAACAATTTATAGTTAAAATTGCTCAATATTCGTAGATTTTGAGCATGTTTTTGTAATGATATATATAATGACTAAATTTAACCTTTCAACGAACTAGGGTAATATTGAATACTCCTAATAAGAATTATCATTTGTTAAATAATAATTGTTATTAGAAGTAAGGTAAGAAATTAATGAATTATCTTGTTTTGCCTTATTTTAACTATCATAGTTGTTTAGTTTTGAAAATCAGGACGCGTATCTAAGGAATTCAGAATAAATGCATTAGAATTATATATCGAATTTGACAAATTTATGAAGTGTGTCACTCTGATATTAATTGGCTCAAAATGGATTAGCGTAGACTCTTACATTTTGCTATCTATTTAATGAAAATAATTAACGGTTCTTCAGCTCCAGGTTCTCTTATGGGAATACTTTTTGAGCAAATATTTATGATTTTAATTTAAGATGTTAAGATAAGATCCCATTTCATCAGAGTGCCATGTTTCAAAGGTCATTCTCCTATACTACAACACTACCTTTACTGTATATACTCTTCTTTACCTTTAAAACACCTTTTTCAAATTAATTTTCTATCGTAATAAAAGGAAGTTATTATATTATTATTATTATTATTATTATTATTATTATTCTATTATGTACGGAGTGGTCTAGAAAAAAGAGAGTACTATAATTTCTTTGCTTTTTAAAGGAAATACAATTTTGTTGCTTTTAGTTATTTTCATGCTTATGGAAAATTTCCTTAATTTGTATATGACCGGAATATTTTTACACATTTATATTATAAATTATACCATACTTGTTTACATTTTAAGATAGAATCCTGTGAAATAGATTTTTGTATTAATAAAAAAATAATAGTGCTGGTGTTGGAACCTTTGGTGTGATACTCAAATTATAAGACAGTTACCACTAACCAAAATTCTTTATTTTTACTCTCGAGACGTATTTTGTTAACGATGTTAGCATGTTCGGTATAATTGACTATAAGGGATTGGTAAGGTCCAATCCCTTTTGATTTTAATTTTTTTTCCTTTATTTTTTTGATTTTTCAATATTGCTAAACTTTCAAAGGCATCTAATTTTGTATTGTTATTAAGTGACCAGTATTTAAAACATTTTCGGCCACACTTGACTTTTCAACTATTCTATATTTCACATTAGCTACATGATCTTCTTTAAATTTGGTTAAGATATGTTTATGATCTGTTTGCCTTGTTCGACAAAAGCAAATGCAATATTGATAATTTTATAGAACAACTCAATAATTGTTTTTCATCTATTAAATTCAGCTTCGAACAAAAGTTAAACAACCAACTTGCTTAGATACTCTTGCCATCAAAAATAATAGTAAGTTAGAATTTGATATTTATAGAAAAGAAACAAATACTTTTAGATACATAACTAGACTCTAATCATTGTTTTAAACATAAAATGGCTAGCATGCATTTCTTGGTAGATCGTTTAGTAGATGGCCTTATTTCCTCCAAGTAATAGCAGATTTAATAAATAAAAAGCAACAATTAAAATAATTGCTAGGGTCAATGGTTAAGACAACAAAATTATTGATAAGCTAATTAGTAGACATTTAGTTCTAATACCATATAATCCTATCATGACTAGAGGCTTTGATAAGGTTTTCAAAGATGTAGGTCTAAGAACTAGACAATTCTTCAAAGTTCGGCCAAGTTATGAAATCTTTTAGGAAACCCAAAAGATAAACTGAAAACCAAAGAAAAGTCTGGGATCTATGAAATTAATTGCAACGATTGTGATAAAAAGTACATAAGACAAACCAGAAGATCAATTAATATCAGATTTAAAGAACATGTACTTCATGTGAAATATCAAATAGTTAAAAATTCAAGTATGGCTGAATATATTTTAAGTATTGGTCACTTTGTAGGGATAGACAACTTAAAATTACTTAAATCAGTTAATAACAATAGAAAATTAGTTGCATATGAAAGCTTAGCAATTTTCAAAAATCAAAAAAACATTCTTAATAGGGATAAAGGTCCAATACCTTAAAGTCAATCATATAGTTTAGTTAGTGTTTAAGTTTTTTTGGGCCATCCCTCATTGCATTTTTCGCTCTATTAGTTACATCATTAGTATATAAGGCCATTTGTAAGTAGTTTTAGTTTAATTTTAATCTTCTCCTGAAGTTAAGCCCAGAAACACGTGTCGAGAGTAAAAATAAAAAGTTTTGGTTAGTGGTAAAACTGTGTCGTAATTTGAATAAAAAATAATATTGAAAATAATAAAATATGAAAAATACTAGATTTTTCGCACACTAATGTAAAAAATAATATTTAAGAAGTAGTTTTTTTTTTAGTATTTTGCTCTAACCTTCATCAGAATCCACCTATGTTATTAATATTCAATTACCGTACCAAAATACAAAATTTTATTGGTCCTACTCAAAAAGCAAAAAAATTATTGAATGTTTCTTTCATCTTGTGCCACTCGATTTATTGCAAGTCTTTAATGCAGTGCAAAATTCTTTTATTTTTTATTCAGATTAATGTAGTTTTCCACTGCGGCGCCTCCTTAAACATGGATTCGAAATTAGCTGAAGCCGTAATGACAAACGTAAACGGAACAGCAGAAATTTTAGAAATAATGAAAGAAGCACAAAGCCTTCAAGCCTTTATTCTGGTATCCACGGCGTATTCAAACTGTTTGAATAGGATAATTGAAGAAGTTTTCTACGACCCGCCAATCGATCCCAAATTGTTAATTAAAATAGCCAAGGAGATGAAACCGGAGCTTTTCAATAATATAAGCCGAGAGTAAGAAAAGTTTTAATATATAATAGATTAGGTATCGTATATTGCTAGTTTCAGATTTTTAGTTTTTTATTTTTAAAGTGATTTTTTGCAACTGATAAAAGTTAAGTAAAGCCAAAACTAAACTTGTGACATAAGCTAAGATTTTTTTTACAAATATTTTTATTATTTCAAGCATATTTTTGTTTTATTTTTAAAAATAGAATAAAAATATTACCAAGGAAAAACAAAAACTTTTTAAAAACTGTATTTTATTGTTATTGATTTTTTAAAAGTTGAAGAGTTTTTTCTGTATAAGCAAAACATAAAAACATTTAGTAGTAAAAATAAAAATCAAACAAGAATTTAATATAGTAAAAGACTAGTATTCTTATGTAATAATAATACATTTTAAGAATAAAGAATTTTACACAAAATATGCCTATCAAAACTTAACTTTTAACTAAATGAACACACATAGGCAAAAAATAGTGGTCAAAATATTGTAAGGTAAAAATAGTAAGACGAATTATTAACTGCATGAAATATGCTAACTAAAAATTATAAATAATTAGTGTGCACATAAGATCTATAGTAGTAGTGACATAATAGGCCAGCAAAAATACATAAATACATACTAGAATGATGCTAAAACAAAAAAAAATATTTTGGATTAAAACACTTAACGAAGCAAAACTATTTTACATTATGCAGCTTAGATCATATTTCAGTTACATACTTGGAGCATTTTTAATTTATTGTAAAATAGTTCTAATAATTCATCGTAACATAGTTTAAATATCTTAAAAGTTCTGTCGGCTATAAGTAAAGATAAATGATTTTATCAAGGAATTTTATGTTAGTTTTTTTAAATATTTATCTATTTCTCTAGGATCATTGGAAAATGCTATTGTTGCTTATTAGTATGTTACTTGGCGAAGCAGAAGCAGAACGTTTATAAGTATAGTTTATCATACGCACCATAGAAAGAGGAAAAAATTTAATATATATTTACTTTTATTTATTACTAGCCTAAGCTATAGCTTCGTTCACGTGGAAGTAGAATGGAATTATCGACTTTAAGTGTAAGTAGTACTGAATAACACCACAAAGCAAAAGGCGCTGCGCAAAAACGATTATATAAAGTATGTCTATTTTCGTATGAATCCGTAGCGAAGTTTAGGGTATGATGCTGACTCTCCGGACAGACATTCACATTTATATAAAGAGTA
The DNA here is from genome assembly GCF_022605725.1 of Anthonomus grandis grandis. Lineage (NCBI taxonomy): Eukaryota > Metazoa > Arthropoda > Insecta > Coleoptera > Curculionidae > Anthonomus > Anthonomus grandis. The sequence goes on from NC_065557.1 coordinate 29,064,051, forward strand.
TTTTTTTAATATTTCGACAAAACTTAATAGCGTGTTTCTTGATCGAAATCAAGCTACAAAGCTCGTATGTCTAGTTTCTATAGTCTTAGATTTTATAGTAAAGAGTGCTAAAGGTAAAAGAAAAAAATTACTTTTTCGATAAATTTGATACCCCTGTAGATATTTTTATCAAAAATTGGTATGCAGTTTTTAAGCAGTTAATAGGGTTTTTCCTATATACAATTTAAATTTTTATATTTTCTGTTAGCGTTCATCCGGGGTTTGAACCGAATATTTTTTTTATAGAAAAGCATATCTGGTACTAATAACCTACCTAGAATTTTTCGCCCGATGCACGGTTTGCACAAATTTCCATAAAAACCAATGTTATCAATAGCCGTAGCGACTTAATCTGATTATCCTATCAAATATTACTTTTATAACCCTAGTTTAAGTATTTTTACGATAAAAGATTCGGATATATGCCTCAAATAAATAAGAAAACTCCTTGAAAACAATAAGTTTTTTTCTTTCAACTTTAGCACCATGTAGTGTAAAATCTAATACGTTTAGGACATATGTTCATAGGACTTAACATGGATTGTGTTTGTACGTTACTGTTGTACTTAAATTTTGTTGTTATATGAACATTCTGATGACGACCACAAAGATAATCCCTAAAAACTTATTTGGTTGGTTAAATAATCTAAAAAAAAGTTTTATACTTTGGTTGAAAACGACGGCCATCTTAGCAAGAAAATGGCCAAGCGTTAGGATTGTTAGGTTAGTGATCGCGTAATACATTTAAATAGACCAGCTATTGAATGTTGCTAATAGTTTGACTGATGTCACAAGGGTTGGCAAAACTCACTACACCTGAATTCAACGAACTAAATGCTTAGCGCAATAAACGATATTCTTGGATTTGTTCATCCTGCAATGCCGATACTCTAACTACATAAACATCGTTGTACAAAGTTCATCTAATGAATTAACACGGGAGCAACAAGATCTTGGTTGCCCGTCAATGTTTGACCCTGTTACTTCTCCGGTCTTTGCTTTAACATCCTTGTATGGCTTGGCCTCGCAGATGGCCTTTCGTTGTAGCATATCAGAAGAACTTAGTAAGGATAATCTCAGCTTGAGAGATATTGTATTATTAATCGGCGAAATGCATTTATTGTTCAATGGTAGTTCTAAGCAGACGCTCACAATTAAGTCGATGCTTCATGAATTAAAAGCATACTAAGATAAAGTTATTTCTAATCTAAAAGCCGAGGTTCAGGCACTTCTATCGGAGGTTGAAACTCTTAAATCAAATAAATCTGCTGGCGGTGTTTCTGATGAATCAAATAGCGACAATTCAGGTATTTTAGCTAAGTTGGATGGTAGAGCGGGTAGGACGAAAAATATTATGGTCTATTATGTTGAGGAGGTTGCATCGCCAAACACTTACACTCGAATTAGACAGGGCAAGATAAAACTTTCATAAGTTTTTAAAGATGTTCGTGTGGTGGGTGCTTTTAAAGCTTTAAAAGTTAATAAAAAAGCTTATGAACCACTCAAAGTTTTTGTCTAATAGTTCGACTGTTCATAATTGTCTTAAAAATGAGATAAAACTTATGGACTCTTGAAGGTTATAATATCGGCAGAATTAAGTCTTAAAGAAATTTTGAATATGAATTACGTGTTGAACTGGAAGAAGGCAAGCAAGCAAGAGTCCAGGCTTATCATTCATTACAAGCTGGGTAAAACATACATCACCAAATCGCTCAATAGGCCTCTAGATGCTATTGGTCAGAAAAAAAGTGATCGATTGCTATGTAGGGGATATAAATTCTTAGCTTTTCGATATTGGTTCAGTAGTCAATCTTTTTCAATATGAAGTATTCCTTTTAGTTAAGACTTAGTTAAATTGTGATATTATTAATATGAATTGAGTGTTGAATATGAGTGTTGCAGGTGTTATGGTAAGAATTAGAATGGAGTTTGAGTCCCATTTGGTGAAAGTTGACTGTGAAATTACTAAGCCATTAGTTATTAGTGCTGACATAATTGATATAAAATTTTCTCCTATATCTGACTTAGATATTTTCGATATTTATTGTGAAACTATGGAACAATTTGTTAAATATATTCCGATCACAGATTTATTTTGGCAGATAATTATATTATGCCAGAAGCACTTTGGTCATATTAAAGAAAACTAATTGATTGTTCACACAATTCTTCAGTACACTTGACTTATAATAATTTTTTCCTGTTGGGTAAATGAATAGGATTCCTAATAAATAGGATATTAAAATAGATTTCTAGACTTAATGGTCTTCAAAAAACCTAGGGTGTTTCCCCCTATAAGGGAAATATGAGCTCCAATGATCAAGGCACTACTAATCTGTTTGCTTCTTTTTTAAAAAGGTGTACACTCATAATAATTTACCAATGCCAGACTATTCCATTCCAGAAATTTTCTAGGAGATATATTTACAAAGTAAATTTACCTAAAAAACTTAATGTTCTCTGGCCCGGATGGTATCTGGAATACTTCCTTTATGCCCAAGAACTGTGCGTGCACTCTTTCCTGCCCTTTATTTACAATGTTTAAGATGTCTGTTTTAAAGTATATTCCAACTTTTTGAAAGAGAAGCTACATTCAGCCAATTCATAAGTCTGGAACAAAGAATAACATCGACCATTACAAGAGCGTTAGTATTTAATCAACAATTTTTTATCATATTTTTTAAGGCATCTTATAATATTAATGACTTAATTGTTAATGTGTTTTTTTGTATGAGTTTTCCGTTGATAGTTAAATAAAAAATTCACAGATTTTGCAACATGCGCAAACATCGTAGGCGTATTGAAAATACCAGATACAAGTACGGTGGCTGTTATTTTTTATATTTTATATTATCTTGTGACGTCATTTGAAAGTGCTCAATAAACGAAACATAAAAGAATTAAGCCTTATGATCATTATTCATTCAGTTTGTTATTTATTATATTTTTGTAATTGCCATTAATTTTAACGGTTTATTTTTTAAAATTAGGGTGCTCCCCGAAAATTCCGCCCTTCGCCCCTTCCGCCTCTTTTTTACTACCCACTCTGGAAAAAATTGAGCAAAACTCATCATAGCTATGCGGGTGGTATAAAATACGGCTTTTATTTTTATTTCCAAAACTCTTGAACGAGGCGCCATTCCATATGGCTCTAAAATGCGCCACCAAAAATAACAATCTACGTATCCAAGCAATTTTGCGAACACGCCCCCATTTAAGTATTATCGAATTTATTCCACTTGGCTGATATACCCTGTATTATTTCATATGGAGGAAAAGTGAAACTTTTTAATTATTTAAGTTTACCCAATTCTTTCATACACATCTCATAATCCATATCTGGATATTTATCACGAACTTTTATTAATTCTCGATGAAGGGAACTAAAGCCACGCTCACTTTTATTCACATATTCGGCAACGTAAGCAGCACAGGAATATTCATCTAATATAAACTGAACATCCATATTTGACTGCAAAGCTTTCGAAATACATGGATTAAATGGACTGATCCAAATGTCTTCAATCCCACGTTTCATAAAAACCGAGGGGTGATGAATGCCATGTCGAAGAATGTCCAAATACTCATTAAATGACTCTAAATAAAATTTTTGAAGGAATTCCTCAAAACTTATCAAAGAACCCACCTCTAAAGCTTCATGCATTTTTTCACATAACAAAACTTTTGAGTTATCCTTATTAACTGGCAATACCGGAATTAATACCCTAGTTTGATCCATTGGCCAAAATGGTGCCCCAAAACGGCATTTTTTTGTATTTTTTTTGTAGCATGTATGAGTATGAGCATGCGTTTGTAAATTCCTGGGGCTTGAAACTAAACATTCTTCGGCTGAGGCAATACTATCAATGAATGCAATAGTTTCCGGTAAATTTTCATCATTTAATAACTGTGCCTCGTGGGAAGGTGGAGCGTTTTCAAGCCATAATAACATATGACAGTGTGGACTACCTCTATGCTGAAATTCCACCCTACGAAAGTAATCTTTTAAATAATATTTTCCAAATGGGCCATCTCTCTTTTTTTTTAGAGCAATCATGATTGTATCTACTAATTTGTTAAAATCCAGGCAACAAAAACAGGATCATTGTTCACTAATTCCGCTTTAGCACTATTAGACATAATATCAAAGATACTATCGTCAATGTTATCTTCATCGTCTAAATTTTGTTGAAATTTATAGGCGCATTTTAAGAGTGGCTTCCAATGTACCTCTGATGCACTAAGTGTTACAAATACAGTTGGTTTTTCGAGTTGACGCATCATACAATATAAGTCCTTTTTCTTTGACTGCCAATATTGTATCGAATTAGGTATATTTTTTAAAAACGACTCAATCTTTTCCATGCTTTCTTTCACAAATTCTGGATCTAATAAATCTTCTCTTGTAATATTTTTTACCTCATGGTTATTATTGCGAAACAATACTTGAAATGTTTGAATAATTCTCAAACGCATGATTTTGGCTGCCATGTAAAGAATATGATTAGGGGTAACACCACGTTTATCTCTTCTACGGATTTCACTAGTTGCCATCATATAAGGAGTTACATTAATTTTAAAATGTCTTTCATGTCCGTAATAGATAGCAGGAAATGATAATTCCTCTGCATCAGCGTCAAAAGATAATGCAAACGTTTTGTTTTTCTGACCTGGGGCTAAATGTAACACCATATCTTCCCCCCAAAAAATTGTTTGCTGTTGCATGTTTAATAATTGCTCAGTTGTTAAAATTTTTTCTTTACGCGACGAAACTACGTCCATCATGTCTTCTTGACTATTCCTTATCTCGAAATGCTGGTCGTAAAATATTTGATTTTCTTCTGCAAAATCATAACCTTCATGTATACCCAAGAATGTGTTATTAATTTTAATATCATATTTTCGGTATAATGACGTATCTCGTAAATATAATAACCATCTACGCAGAATAGCTTTTGAGACACATCCAGACAGATATGCCCCTTTTTGAAGAATATGACGCTTTATTAAAACTGTCACTGTATATTCATCGTCAACATTTATGGGCAGGGAAGTTACCATATTATTTACACTGACAGGAACATTTATTATTTGACCCACCATTTTTTGACTACCAGCAAAATAGTGAATTTTGCGAATTTGCAGAAAGGGTAAACGGGGTGAAATTAAACGCTCAGAAATGGGATTTAAGGGGGGTAAGTTAGACGGAATAGGAGGATAAACAAATCCATTAACAGTGGCCAGTTGAGGAATCGTTTTTTTACGGGATAAAGTGGAATAACAGTTACGACAACACTTATAAAATTTGCATTCATCCTCGATACTCGAATGCATTTTTGGGTAGCCAGCTTCATAAAGAAGGGGAAGAATATCCTTGGTTATGGAGCAAATATCATTAGTCCACCAAATTCGGTCATATATACGACAGAATTCATTTAACTTATTACTATAAAATTTAGTGTTCATAAAATGCTCTAAATATAATGTTCTCTTTTCAAAAAATTTTGTATTTGTTGGATTTAAAGTAACTATTGAATTATTGAGATATCCTGAAAAGTTCAAAATATCTGAATCAAAAGACTCACAATTACCTGTTTTATTTGGTGCTTCCCTGGCTTCTTTCTTTTCTATGATGATACCCGATGAACTATTGGTAGAACCTTTTCCCCGTGATTGGATTTTCTGCTTTTCCTCAGATCGTTGAACAGAAGAGACATCTTGGAAAACAGAAACACCATCAACTGTAGTATTGGGATTCGAAGAAATTATTTTATTCAACTTTTTTCGTTGCCTATATTCCCGACAACGTTTAGCGTTCAAGGCAAGTTTGACATTGTCTTGCTTCTTATTATCAGGTTGACTTTTATTAAGTGCGGTAGCACCGCTAGTGCTTGGTAATGAAATATTAGTATTAATTACTTGTTTTTGGTAAGTCCCACAGTCTTCTGCATCCAAAGAAAGTAAAACAGTTTTAATATGTTTTTTCTCAGTATTTGCATTTGACTGCACACAACATTCAGCATTTGACTGTAACTCGACAGCTTCCTTTTTATCTTCTATAAGAGTTATTTTTCTCTGCTTGAATGGTAAAACTTTTTCGTTTTCATTTTTTACAATATTAAGTTTCCGTTTCTTTAACGGCAATTGATGTGAATGGAGGGACATTCTGGAAGTAAAATAGTTTATAATTTATTTACATTAAAAACATTTAGTCAAAATCGTCGAAAAATAAACAATTTGAGAGGTAACTTTAATTTTAAAGTGCCTTTATTTTATATTTCCATAAATAAAAAGTGTGCATTCAACAGGTACAGTCTTGCCCAAAATAAGTTTACTCATCAAATTTTTATGTGGTGGAACTTAGCTAGAGATTCAGAAACGAAAATCATGTTTTTACAGTCGCCCAGACAAGTTTTGGTTTTAAAGTTCGCCATTTTGGATCCGCCATTTTGTTTTTTGTAATTGTGATAGCACTAAATTGCATTGTCATCGGAAATATGAATGTGTTTCAAATTTCACGTAAATCGGACATCTGGAAGTTCAAATTTGATTTCCAAGATTTGACCCAAACATACATAGTTACATACATACATACATACATACATACATACATCATACATACTTACATACATACATACATAGGTACATTGCAAGTTAAATAAAAGCTTTTAAAAACAAAAAAAAATTAAAACCAAAACTTGTCTGGGCGACTGTAAAACATGATTTTCGTTTCTGAATCTGTGGCTAACTTCCACCACATAAATTTTTGGTCGAAAAACTGTCAATTTGCTAGCTATAAATTATTATATCTACCTATACTTTTCAAGTGGTCAATTTTTATATTCCCCATGACACCAACATAGAAAGCTCAACTACTTCACTAAGGACTTACCTATTTTATTTTCACTTATTTTATAAAAGACCACCCTTGTTTGTAATCCTCGTATCAATAATTGACACACACACACTTTTATTTTCGAATACACAAGTTTTTTAGTAACACGTCTTGTCGAAAGGAACAAATAAAATAAAAGAATCCTGATTATAACACGCACCCTATTCGCTTCATGGCTTACAAATCGGATATCACATAATATTTCTCTCACCTACATACTTGACTTAAAACCCAAACCTCATTGCGGCCTTCGAACGACCTTGCTCTATTCCCTGATCAACGCCGACATCGCGTTGATGAGGCAGGTCATTGAACCCGGACTGTTACATTTCGTTTTGTAGCATGTCGTTTTTTCAAAGACGGGTCCCATATACGTGCGCCCAGAAGTATTTTCAATACTAAAACCTACTTAATATCACTAAGAATTAAAAAAAATATTTTCGGAATACTTAATCAGCCAGGAAGCAGAGTAGATATGGGTGATAGTTGCCGACGTTTGTGCATATTGGCTCCTTAAGAGTACGGCAATTGGAAAATATGATATTTAATATAGGCTACTTTTAACTTTACACTAAAGGGTCTTAGTAGTTGATTACAACTAATTTTTAAATTATAACTAGAAAACTTGTGGATTGAAATCCTTAAATATAATCTTTATATTAGTAAGTGTATCTTTGTAATTTTGGAAAACTAATGTCAAAAAAATTTCTCAATTTATTTTAATCAGTACTTTATAAAGCCACAGAATAATGCAGCCTTGACTATTCTAAACTGAGTATAAAATTTCACTGTTATAAATGATAAAATTAAAGAAACACTAATTTGGCTTTCTAAAATAGAAATATTTAGCATAAGCAATATAATTCGGTAAATTAATTAGCTGGATAACAGATAAATCTATATACCATCAAATATTAAAGAAATTTTCCCTTTTATTTACTACTAATAAAGGATTTTCGAAACCATATTAATTTAAGCAATTAATCATTACCGCGTTGCTATTTTCTCCTTTTTCCTATCTTAAAAATATTTGAACGTTTTACCTTTATTCAATTCCTTTTTTGTCAGACTTTATATTCCACCTCGTAGTTTACCAAGAAATTTCATTAATAAAATTTCTTGTGCCAGGAACGTCAAAATTGTTGGCACCAAATAACTCATAAAAATGTTTTATTAATAAATGACTACGGTAAAAAAAGTAGTCAGAAAGACGTTTTATATAGATTTAAGATAAACTTAATTAAAACTTGGGAAAAAATGTAATATGTTTATTAAGGTTGCTTTTTATGGTATCATATTATTAAGAAATCAATTACTAATGACTTATACCTGGAAGGCTAAAAATTTTGGTATATTGGTACGTAACGTTAACGCATTCTAAATTTTAAAAATGAGTAATAACTTTTTTAAACCGATTTAGTAGCACAGAAAAGACTTTTTAGCTAGAAAAAAAGAAACTCAACTTTTTTTTTTGATTTTAGCGAATAAAATAAACCCTTATTTATAAATTTACATTAACCACTACGTAACCGTAATAACTACCCTTAAAATTTAAATGAAAATGGTAGTCGAGTATTATAAAATTCTTTTAAAGATTCTTTAATATTAATAATAGTGCTTAATTTTTTTTAAATTCAGTGATTTTTCACAAAAATATTTAGTAAACAAAAATACTATAAGTATAGCGCGCAAACTGCACAATAAGGGAGTTCGGGACACTGAAAGGACACTGAATTTAAGAAAAGTTTTTTTTTAATTGTAGGCCTAAAAAATAAGATAATATTTTAAGAAAATCCATTGCCATAAATTTTTACCCTATATCAAATAGTGATACTGAAATATTACCTTTAAAATCGGAAAGAGTAGTTTTTGCAATGGTAAGAAATTGTTTCGTGGATAATTTTTTTCGCAACGTGGGTTCATTTTTTGAAAGTTATAGACTTTTTCCTATAGAAAAGGTACTCTTGTTGCACATCATCTAGAGCGTTGGTTTTCAAAAAAATTGAAGGTAAATATTTGCTCTGATGGGTTGCTAACTGGTTAATAAACATAAACTTATGAAACTTATGGCATTTTAGAAGTATTCATGTAATTATTAAATAACTAATTGAAAAACCAAAATTTTATGATTTTTAAAACATTTAATTGATTTAATGAAGGTATGCTGTCTTTTCACTTTATTTATTTTATATGTGTGCAAAAAAATGTTTTGCTTAACAAGTATTTTTGTTAGTTTATTATTGTTGAACTCTTCCTTCTTGCAAAAAAATTATTATCGGCTCTTTAAGACAGTTTAAAAAGGTATCTTTATAATTTGACTTTTTTCTGGCATATTTGCGCTACACCCTATATATCATGATATTTTACAATTCTACGACATACTCTGAATATTTTTTGTATGGCACGCCATATGCCTAAAGTCAGCGGTTTGCCAAATTTGATGTAACAGACTAATGAAACAAACGACATTACAAAATAAAAATGTATACATATTTATTATCTAAATAACTTCCAGTTGCACATTTTCAATCACTTGGGGATCAATTAGTCCAATTTCTTGTCATTATTTGCTTCAAATCATAAATAATAAATAAATAAACTTTTATTGCCCAACAGAAGAATCCAATACCAGTACAATTAGTTATACAATAATTATAACTATCAATTAACAGAAAAAACAAAAAATAGTATTAAATTTAGAGGTACTAAAAGCTAATCCGTTTAACAAAAATTAAATATCAAAATGGCATATTAGTAAGTTACTTTTACTACTTTGCAAAATAAAGAACAACAGAAAAAGAAAAAAAAAGAATAAAACTCGAGATACACACACTACGCAGGTGAAGCCAAATCTGGATACTAAATGAAAATTGATTAAAATAAAAAATTTACATTAGTTTGATGACAAATAATTTGAACTAGATGTGTGTATTATTGATAGTGAACTAAAATGTATATCACAATCATAAGCAATTACTCTAATATAGTTTTGACACATAAAATATATAGGAGAGTTCAAAAGCAGATTGATTCTAGCCGTGCTCGTGTAAAATAAAGAAATAAGTATCCAGTTCTCGTTATGAACAAGAAAATTTCGTTTCTTGAGAATTCATTTTATTATTCAAGAATTTGTAGAAAAAAAAAACTACTATTAACTTTTCTAAGTTGTAATGATTATATATTAAAGCGTTGACTCTAGAGGGATAATGGCAATCAATCTTAAACTTTTAAAACTTTTTTTTTTCATTTTCTTTGTACATTCTCAAGGGCTGCAATATGGATTCCATACCAAAGAAGCGTATTCTAACCTAGATCTTACCAGTGAGCAATAAATTATTTTCAAGGCATTTTCGCTTAAAAATGATTGACAATTACGTATATTAAAACCTAAATTTTCAAATCAATCTTAAGTTCTTCTGTTCTCTCTGTTCAGCCCCTCTCCCCCCTTGATTGTGTTAATTCTCAGGAAATCAGTTATAAGTTTAGTTATTTCAGTGTTTATACTTCCTAGAATCGTATATATGCTTAGTGGCAACTTAAGTTTTAGTTTTTCCAATGCCTCATATATCTCCAAATTGTCTAATTTGTTTATAGGGCATTCTAAAAATAAGTGATTAAAGTCTTCGATTTGGCCACAGTCGCATAATGGGCAATCCCTTATGCCTTTATATTTTTTTTCGTGTTCCGTTCATGTTCTTATGATATGTTGTCTTTTTGTATGTTTTTAGTATGTTTATAAAGCGTTGACTTTCCAGGGGGTATTTTTTGGTCTTTGAGTCTGTGCACATGATGACGTGGGTAAGTTTTTTTTATAAGTTAATTTCATATTCAATAGCTTCTTATATTGCTATTTCTTCAGCACTGCATATGTTCAGTTCATCTGGTAGTCTGAATGAGAAGTTGTGGTTATGTTTCTCATAATCTATACCAAATCCTGCTTTTCTATTTTTTTCGAATTATCCGTGTATATGATTGTGTATTTTTTCTACAATTTTTCTGTTATGTCATGAAACTTTTTCTTTTTATTGTTGTCTTCTTGCTGTAAGTTTAGCTGTACTCTTAGTTAGGTTCAACTTATTATTCTATGTCTTTCGCAAAGCAGGGTAGTATGTCGTGTTTGTGAATTTTCTGTGTACATGGTAGAAAATAGTTTAACGCTGTGACCAAATATCGGATGTCTCTTCTTTGCTAATAGGTTACGTTCTATTGTTTTAGGATGTTTATTTCTTTTTTTGTTTTATTGGTGATTTGTACTATAAGGCTGGTCCACTTTAAATTTAAGTCCAATATTATTGCTAGGTATCTAACTTTCGACTTTAATGGTATTTGTCTTTGTCCAATGTCTTTTCTTTTTCCCCCGCTAAACATATCTGCTTCACATTTTTCTGGAGTCAATAGTTTTAGCGTTATTAATTTTCTGTGTATTTAGTGTTGATGATTTTCTTTTAACAGCAATTGCTAGATCGTCTGCATATCCCATTAGTTTGATTTCTGGAAGTATAGTGTATAGTTCTTCCAAGTAAATGTGAAGTAATATGGCAATATGGTACTTAGGAGGAACCTTGGGGAAGATTATTTGTGGATATTTTTAGATTTGTTAATTTATTATCCAAGTTTCCAATGAATAATTTTCTGTTTATCAGTGTTTATAAGTGGCGGTCCGTAAATCGATAGGTATATTGAGTTGTTTCATCTTGTAAAGTTTGTGTATATCTATGCTATGGAGTCAAAAGTTTGAATCAATTTTTTTTTCATTTACCATCTGCCATTCAAATCTTTATTTAATCATGATTTTCATTATTTTTAATATAGAGGATGAGAGAACTATTGGCCGGTAACTGCTAGTAATTTTTGGATCTTTTTAGAGTTTAAATATAATTATTATGAGATAATCTTTAAGCTTTTCCGGTATTGGGGTTTTCTTGGTCAGGATATTACTGTATAAGGTTGAAATTTCTAATTGGGTTTTTAGTAGCATATTTTTTATTGTAGAATATGAGACTTCATCTAGGTCGACAGCTGAGTCCTTTTTGTTTTTTATGGCTGTGTTTAGTTCATACATGGAAAAAGGTTTAAATTTTGTATCGTAATTTTTTCCATTTGAAGTGTTACTTCTTTGTTTATGCTTACCATTTTGTAAATTATTTCTTCCCTTATTTCATTTGTAGGATTCGCGGTTCTTTTGTTGTTATATTTTCCCGAGAAATTTTTAATATTTTTCCAAACATAATTTAGGTTAATGTTCTGTTTAAGGATTCACAGAAGTCAATAAATTTATTTTTCTTTTTTTTCTTAAGAATCTTCGTGTTTTAGTAATTGTTTTTTTTTAAGTTAAATAGATTTTCAGTGCTTATGTTATTTTGATATGTTGTTATAGCTTTCTTTCTTTCCTTTATCTTCTCTGTGCAGAGTCCTACCACGGGTCAATTTTTATATCATCTGAAAATAGAAGAGTTTTGCACATGGTTTTTTTTGTTTGAATTAATATTGTTAAGGATATCGTTGATAAAAATAAAAATAAAAATCTCTGTACATACACCTCATCTACCTGACCCCGCTTAGCTACAGTTTCTGCCATGTCTTCGTACAGTTCGAGTAAATTAGTTACGGCTGATCTGCGAGGCATTAAACCATAATGAGCAAATGATATTATAAAGTTATGAACTGTATTATATCCAATAAAATAGACGTTAGTAACAAAGTTGTTCAGATTAACCTAAACAGAAAAAAGCAACTCAAGGATAGAAATACTATTTATGGTATTCTTGGATTATAACATTTATTTAATATACATTACATCTACGGATTGACTCCCAAAGAGGACAAGCCTTTTTATTTTTGGCTTTACTAAAGAAATGGTTTCTCTATAAAACTTCTGTTGGTATTTTAACAACCCAAAAGACATTTTAATTATTTCTATATAAAATTTGTTGCAATTAGATCATGGTATTTTACAAACTAGGTTTGAGCATAATTAAAGTGGAGGAAGGTCTTTTAATTTACCTTCTAAACTTTCATTAATCGATTTCGTTATTACAGGACGTACTAAAATTTAGTGATCACGCAAAATGTTTATTAAAAAATAGGTTATCTATTCTTATATCTACCATATTTTATATTCTGGAATGGAATAATTTACCCAAATGATACGATAGTAGCAGTCCATATCTTCACACATTCCTATAATTATAAAATTGATTATGAAAAAGTATTAAGTATGTCAAGTAATTTCAGGCCATAGAAGAACTTGCAACGAAATAAAACCGTATTATATATATATATATATATGTATATATATGTATTTTTGACTTTTATTACGACAGTTTTTTGAATGTTAGGTCTTTTGTTTTTAAAATAATTAATATTCTAATGTTATTTTTTATAACATCCAATATGCAGATATTCATTTTTGCAACGGATTTTGTGATGGAAATGCGGAAGCAGCAGTTCGTAAACATCGTAGATGCTCCCCTTCTATAAAAAAATAGAATTCCAGATGCTCTCATTCTTATTAGAACTCATTAGAATTTATTGGACTTTGACCTAACTGGTAATAATGAACAAAATAGAAATCATTAAAATAATAATCTGAATAACCGTATACAACCTACATTTAATAATAATCCAAGGCTTTGTTATTGCAAAGCAGCTAAGCATCAAGTCTGAAATAAGATACGCTAAAATCCTCATGAAGTGTCAGCTGCAATACATGCGTTAGTTAAAAGATCTCAAAAATTTATTGAAATTGGTGGATTAAATTTAAAGTAATGTTTGTAATTTTACGTTTAATTTTCTTTCATTTTGTTATTGCTGTTGAGCCACTAGTTTTAATAACTTTTTTTATTTGTGTTTAATTTTTATTTTGTTGTAAACGGTAAGTCAGTCAAAAAACTTAAAAGCAATTTTTTATTATACACTTATACTAATAAGGATTTTACAAGTAATTTTTAATACTCGAAAAACCAGTGATGTCTCAATACGCATGCTACTGATTAAAGCAAAATAATAATTATTTTATAAAAATGTCTCTTTGCTACCTATCCAAATATACCAAATTTTAATTAAATACCTGAATTAGTTTTGAAATTATGATCAATTTGAAATCGTTTATCTTTGTAACGAAGCATTTTTAATGAAGCAAATATAGTTTGCATTACAAACTGATATTATTTTGAGGTCTTTGATCTGCCATTTGAGTTTCCGCTTTCGAAACTGGACTATCCTTATAATGCTATATAGGCAGAGTTAAAAATAATAGTGAAAGGAAATATATGTTGCAACTAACATTAATATAATTTTTCTAATATTTTTTTAGGATACTAGGAAAGTGGCCAAATTCATATTCTTTTACCAAAGCTGTATCAGAAAATCTTTTAATTTACAAAGGACAAAATCTTCCTGTTGGTTTGTTTCGGCCTACTATAGGTAAGACACTTTTTGATTAGTCTTTTCTAGTTAAAATCGTTTTATTATTTTATATCCAAAACCTTTAGACCTTAGATTAACGTTGTTTATTTGTTATCCAAAATCCGATATAAACAAAATAAAGATAACAACAATGACAACCAATCTGTAGGTGTTATTCGCTGCAGATTGGGTCGGACAGTCTTTGTAAATACATGCTTTAACTATTCCTTTACTATGACTATTCCTCACAAAACGCCTTGGAGATGGAGATGCCTTTTTAATGCTTATCGGTTCAGAGCACAGATAGAACAAGCCGTCCTTTGCCAGGATGGGCAACGCGCATCTGTCGAAGCCATTATTGACGCACGTTAAAAGTCATTATTGATGAAAGTCAAAATTAGCGGGTTATTTAAAAACTCTTTAAATTTGTCAATTCTAAGCCATCTACGATCGCAAACCTACCGTAATTTAAGTATTAACGAACAATCTCTACGAGAAATTACAATCTGTATCTGTATCTGTATCTGTAATTGCAGAAGGTGGTGCAAGCACCACTTCAGTTAGGCCCATTGTGAATTGTATACGCCTTTATAGTTGAGCTAGCGGACTTGTCCTAATTTTCATTTTAAAAAGGTAGCTGACAGTGACCAGCCTGGACGCCATTTATAAGACACAGCTTCCCATTAGTTAGAGATAATTTTCGAATTGCCTTTACTTTGTCCAGATAGCTGAAAAGCTGTTTTAACAAATTGCATCTTTAAGTATCATCCAACCGCTTCTTGAAAAGCGCATGAGAGTACTATTTTATTAGCTCTTTGATATTTGCCATAGGTAGATTGACGCAGAGCTTCGGCCCTTCTGGTTGAAATGCCCTCTTGGCATGGAAGTTATCTCTTGTTCCAGCCGATTTCAACTCTGCTTAAGGAGCTCCTACAAGGGTACGGTGGCATTATTGCACTAGTTTGATTACGTGAGGAGTGGTCTTGACTGCGCAAAAACTGCCTATCTGCAATCTTTCTGGACTATCAGTGTTTTAGAATCAGAATCAGCGTTATCAGAAACATTGCTACGGATTATTTGTTCTGCCTCCAGGATTATCCCGTATATTTCAGCCAAAGATACTTGGCATAAGGCCTAATGCTAGCATTGTGTTTAATTGGAACCATTTGATTGGTAATTATGCCCTTTCTGTTGATTATATAGGATTTATTGAAAGCAAAGATTGACGAGGCAAATTCAACTCGAGCGTCCAGTATAGGAAGAGTAGTAAAACAAGCTTTTTGATGTTTGCTTAGGGGCGTCAGACTTAGCATGACTTCCAAAGCCCTGCTTGAAGTGGTTCTCATTGCTTCTGTTATGTTGAGGCAAGCCATTCTTTAAACATGGTCTAGTTTTCGATAAATTATGACCTGAGATATAATTAGTATACGTTAAGTAAACTCTAAATCTAAAAAAATATCTAAATGTTTAATCTGAATATAAATTGTTTTTAAGTATTTAAAAAGAATTGCTTTAACTCACAGGTGCACAAATAAAAAGACACTTCTCATATTTTGATTATTATCTTGCTAACGATTCAGACCTCTCAATTTTAAATCTAATCAAACAAAAGGATTTTGGGTCGTTGAAGTACCAGCAGAAGAATTTATAAGCGTCGGAAAATATTATTTTTTTAATTTCTTTTAATGTATGTTTTTTAATTGTTAATTTTTTCAAGTTAGTATCAAGGGTTACTTTATTTAAAAAGAAAATTATTCACGTGAGTCAGTTTTCTTTTTAAAATAGAAAGCAATAATATACTACTTACGCAACTAATAAATGTAACGATAAAAGTTTTTTGAGGCAATTCTAAAGTAAACTTTAACCTTCGCACATAAAAATTGAACAAATCAAAAGCTGTACTGATATTGTTTTTAAGAACTAGAAAGAAAGTGTCATCTATATGTCGATAAAAACGAGAATTAAAAAGTTAATATTGGATCAACTATGAATATAGTCATAAGTTTATTTCAAAATTCTGTTTAGGGGCGAACCAATATGGCAGTCATACTTTTTTTTTAAGGAAACACTGAAAATTTAATTCAAGAGGTGTCAAGATATCTATTTGATTAAGATTTTCCCTAATACAATTTTTAGCCAAATGAATTGGTGTATTAGTAAATTAAAGACGTTATGTCTTTACATAACGTCAATAGAAATCAAAAAAATTTTAATGGTTTAAGCTCAATTGTGAGTCAATGACCTCAGTAAATTAGCAAAATATATCGCCAACTTATATGTAGGGTATTTAATAGTACAAACAACCGTACAAAGGGTCAAATCATGATTGTGAACTTTGACTTCATACATCTGAGCATTCCAAATATTATGTGTAATAAGATTTTTATGGGTGTATTGATCAATAAAACCTTTATCAAACACACTCTTCACCAATTTATTCAATTTATTTTGTATTGAATAAGGAGGATTATTAATGAACAATTAATAAGTAGAAAGGTACTACAAGGGGCATCTTCCTACCTTATTTTAAAAAATTAGGATTAAATTTTACCCTTCCGGAAAGCCTGGAAATACATTTCCTTAACGCATTTTTAAAGGCCACTAAATCTTAGTTAGCTTATTTTTGCATTTTTCTGAAATATATTTTTTTAAGCGCTATCGAATTAATTCCAGTTAGAGTTCTCCAACCATGTTTAATACACACTAATTTAGTACTATATGCATTTGGACTAGATTTAGTGTAGATACTTAAACAGAACTTAAGTTTTATTATTAAACATATACTTAATAATTATTAAATTTAGAGATAAAACTTTAAAATAATATTTAATAAGGAGCAACATTATTGCCAAAACATTGCATATTTATGAAAGATGTATCCCAAAACCAAAACATTCCACCTACTTTTTGGTTCGTTAGTATTGTACGTTTGTTTAAATGTATGCTTCTGCGATTAAATTATTGTACAATTTCACGAAAAAATTGAAGAAATGTATTTGTACAAAATATTGCTTTCAACGCGAAAGTTTAATAGAGTTATGCTTAGACTATCGAAATGATGAAGGCCGCATTTGTGGACGAGTAGGCAAAACACAAATAAGAGTAGTATAGAATACTTACACATGGACATATCTGTTTATCCATGCTGAGTGCATTCTATAGCAGCAATAACTTTGATTATAAGGACATTGTATATCAGCAGTTTGCTCCTTATGGTTAAACAATTAATCAATAAAAAATATTATCTTAATATTATCAATAATCTGCAAGACTACGGATTCGATCTAGTGGTATTTGGTAGCTTTAACATGATATAAAACATAGTGTTACAGCTTCCTCCACCTCCATACAGGCTTAGAAAAACTTAGCTGTTGCCGTTAGTGAAGAGCGATATTAAGTTACTTATTTTATTTGGTATTACGTTACTTTTATAGCAAAAATAAATTTTCAAAATACTATCTCAAGCGCTCAATAATTGAAAACAAAAGGCAAACCCTCTTATTATCTCTGTAAAAGGGCATGCGAGTTGCAGTGTGTCTAAAAAACTAATAAGCTACACAAACAATCATGCAACACCTAAAAAATTGCCACTGAAAATTTACGCCTTCTACGTAATTGTCCTTCTCTTTCGTAGTACATCATACCCTTTTTTAAAGTCGGCAGGTCGGCGATGATTATCGAGAATATTACCTTTACATTGAATCGCTAATCATAATGACCCCCTTTCTTAGATGTACAGAGCTAATTGTACATCTCCTTAGGCATGATAAAATTCTGAACTACAGTCATCTCAATAAGGACAGTTTTAAAACAAAATTTTTTTATTTACCAAAAAAAATATTCCCAACTGAAAACAATTTTTTAAGCAGTAACGAAACTAAACAAATTTTTCCTACCAAAGTAACAAAACAGAATTTTGTATATTGTATATATTGTGTGAGTTTTTATCGAGCTTATTATACTTTTTAGTAACTTCCACTGTATCGGAGCCCATTCCGGGATGGACCGACAATCTCTATGGGCCCCTGGGGATTCTCTTATCTTCGGGTTGTGGAATTTTGCGTGTAGTGCGAGGTATGCCTGGAATAAGAGCGGATACAGTGCCCGGGGATATGGTAATTAGCGGACTTCTTTGTTATGCATGGGACGTAGCTACTCAATGGTATGTAGTGTTTATTAGATAAGTGGAAAATAAGAATCTTGCTGTTTTCTTGATGTTTCCAGATACAGCAAAATAAAATTTTATTTGTGTTCAATTTTAATCCTAGATATACATTTCATTTAAACAGGTAACATGTCATATACTTATGAAATTTTTCAATTTTTATTATTGAAAAAAGTACTTACATGTGTATCACATTCTTTTTTTCTCAAGTCCTGACATAGGTATAGTTGTTTGTGTTTGTTATGTAGTCCACTTGTGACTCGAAGTCCACCTTAAATTGTAGGTCCATATGAAAGCAATGGTTATATAGGTTAATCTGGGCAGAGTTGATAAAATGACTCAAGTCGATTGAAACTAAGGAAAAAAATACCAAATTACCTTATCTACTAGTGCGTAAATTATTTTTATTTAGGCATTTACTTATACCGGGTGACTTGTCAATCACTAAGAAATAATTAAAATATGCAATATCAGGTTGGAATTGTCATTTTTTGGATCCATGAGAGTACTCAGGATTATATTCTTTTATTATTTAATTGCTATTTTTGTCGTTTTATGCAGCATAAACGTAGAAATGAATTGATATAGTAACCGATATATTCATTCATGCTAATCTCTATTGATTTCTAAAAATTATATTGTGAACGTTAGCTGCTTGTTTTTTGTGGCTAGTTTTTTTTTTTCATTTTATGTAGTACAAACGTAGAAATTAATTGATTTAGTAAACGATATATTCATTCATGCTGCTCTCCATTGATTGCTAGGAATTATATTGTAAAATCTCTAAGGTTTTTTATTTAAATATCTGTGTATGATAAAGCTTTTTATTTCAGTACATGTGTTGCATTTTAAGGATAAATAGTAACTGCTTACTTATTTTAATTAATTATCTCGAATTTACTTTATTTTATAAAATAGGGGTTTATAGTCTTATTGAGTTAAAGAATTAAGGAAATTTTATTTACATATTGTTTGGTGCCTATCAGCTCATCTTAATTTAGCTCAAAATATATACTAAATATAATATATAAACCATAAATATATTAAATAAATTATATACTATATAGTTAAAAAAATATACTAGAACGAGATCTAGATATTTTATCAAATTCTATCAAACACATCATCACTTTTTACAAAATACCTTTAAAATAGTTTCGGATAAATATTTAACAACAAGAGAACTAACTATATTATTGATACTTTATGTCGACCGACAATACTAATAACTGAAAAATACTAGTATCAATTTATTACAGATGATTTTTATTATTTATGGATGCCTGATGAAAAAAGTCTCAATTTGTTTAATAAAAATAGTCATGCCGTAAAATTTAATCTAAATTCTTGAAAAAATATAATTATACAAAATAATAGGGGAGCCTACAAGAGTTAGTGGGACTTGTCAATTTTTATTGTATCTTATCATCTAATGTTAAAGAAATACTTGATGCAAAAATATAAAATGTTGAAAGTGCGTGCGTCGTAAAATTTGGAAATTGAAAGACCTTTAAAATAAGATATTATTTTACCAGATTTGCCAGTAAATTCCTCTGTTTCGTTTTCGATGCCCCACCTTATATAAGAAGCTCTCTCCGCCCGAAGAGCAGATCAAGTTCAAATATTGAAGTGACTTTAAAACTGAAATAAGTGATAAGAAATAAATTCAGTGTAAATAAGTGTTTCCAGTAGTCTTAGTCATTGTGTTTAGTAACTATATAATCATTTTGTTATAAATCAGTTAAATATTTTTGTATAGTGTTTTAATTCACATATAAACGAAGAGTAAAAAACGCTATATTAATGTCAGGTTGGTAAAAAATAAATAATAGTGAACCAAAATAAATAGGACTCTTAGTGTGCAAAAATTGCAAAGCTGGGGAACTTAAAAGTTACTGAGCTAAAAAAGCAGCTGGAGAAAGGGCACTGTGATATTATAAGGTGAGCACAGTAAAAAGCTGAAAGAAAATTCTGCATTAAGTTGGAAGAAATGATATTTTGGGAAAGCATTACCGATTTGAAAAATGAATTAAGAAATTCTGAAAAAATCTTCTTGACAAGAAAAGCAAATTCTTCCATCGAAGGAAAACAGAATCTTGGAAACTTGGAACAACATGCATTATTGAACGCCAACACTTATAATGAGCTGCCATGTAGACCTTTAGTACTGGATAGAAAGGATGAAGTTTAAGTTAATATAGTATCTGTATAGTTATATGCATTGGTGCGCCTCAAGCCGCCTTTATTTAATAGTAGTACATAATAGAATATTTGTCAGCATCAATTTGAAGCAGCTGCAAAGCAAACGTTTGACTACCCTTACATTGGCCTGGAAGGAGAATCTACTGGTTTCCTGAAAAGAATATCAACAACACGCTATCGAAAAATCTGTGCTGGAACTAAGGAAAGTCCTTGCAATAAACCAATATTGTACGTTTGTTTCCAGTATTTTTTAGTAAAAGGATTATGGAACGTTTAACAGTTCAAGCATTTCTGGATGGACTCTGCAATAGTAAAATAAGGCAAGCCTTACTAGTAGCATATCCACCTAAGCTAGTGCGTTCACACGGATCTTTGAATTCGAAGCTGCAAAAATACAAATAACGACCAGGCTCGTGTCAAGCCAGTAATCCGAAAAGTTGACGATTTTGAGGAATTTCTCAATCACTAGAGAGATTAATGCAAAACAGCTATTGTGTTCTTTGCAATGATAATACTTTGGCTGGATCGAAAATCTTTTCTACGTTTAACTTAAAAAGTAGATACAAGTTTAATTGCCCCCGAAGATGTGTAAAAGACAGTTTTTATGGTAGGTGTTGAAATATGGTGATTTTACGTGATACCATTTGGATTGTGTAATGCTCCTGCCACTCTTGAACGGCTGATGGAACTATTTTTATAAGGATTGTCCTGAAAAACATTTCTGATTTTAGAAATACATATAAATTTCTATATTTTGGAAGTACAAAAATAACTCAGATGAAAACGCTAGCAGTTTCGCAGTACGACAATTCAGTTTTTTTTTAATTATTTTAGGAACACCATTAACATATTTCAAAAAGATGTCTTTCTCATCCTTTTGTTGCCTTTGCCTCAAATCCCTTTTTAAATTATTAAGTTCAACTCGTTGTTCTGATGCTAAGTCTAACTCAATAAACACTTTTAGTACTTTGTCCAGTTTTCACTTCCTTCTCAATACCATTAGAACTTTTTTGAAGACTAAAGTGTAATACCAGGGATCGGAGACTATTCTTATTACGTTTGACAATTCTTCATGCACTTAATATATTAATTGGAACCTTAACCACATCAGATATAAAATTCTTAGCTTAGCTAGCTCATCTTGTTTAGTATTCTCAGGCAGATTAAACAACATCAAGTTACAGGATCGTTTTTGCCTTTTAGACATTTTAGATAGGACCCTGTTGGTCCTCTAAATAACATTCCCTCGTATTCTGCTACCTTTGCCAGAAGCACTGTTCTTAATTATACTTAAGTCTTGCTTAATGTCATCAAGTAAGGATGAAAAACTAGTTCTCGTGCTTTTGACTTCTTCGTTAATTTTTTTTTATCTGTTTCCCAAATTCGCGAGGCTTCTGATTTTTATCAATTTTAATAAATAAATAAATAAATAAATATAATAAATAAATCTGGCCTTTATTTGAAAAACTATACAAGTTTATGGCGAAGTCTGGCAACACTGCTATTCTACTTAACCACAAAAATTTAGAAGAATAGAAACATATTGCTTGAATGCTTTCTCGAAGATTTAACCTCTTTACAAAACTTTTTGAGATGTAATTAAGCACTATAATCAAGCAATCCTTGATACCAAATATAATTAGGTGAATCTAGTACACTGTGTCCCATTTTGGATGAGGCTGCAGGGTATCTCTGTCATTTTTAAGATAGAGCTTTGCGGTTTTCGCGACCCTGTATCACTTTTTTGTAAAACTTTTAAAGCCACAAACAGAAATATTCTAACTACTTTTGTTCCTGAAATACAGGGCGAAAACGAAAATGTTCACTTTTGGAGATGTTATTATTTCTCAGGCCCTGTATAGGATAGAATAAAAATGAAAACTGCTTATAATAGATATTTTTACATAAAAGTCAGTGGCGTATTTAATTTTTTTTCCCAATGCACTGTTTTTAAGATTGGACACAAACTTGGTATTTTTTAAATGGAACACCCTGTATATTTTAACGTCAAATTTTTGCATTTTTTTTTCTGAATACATTGATGTATCACAACCTAATCTTTGATAAATTTTAGCTCAAAGAATTAGAAAAATCCATATTTATGTTTATTTTTTTAATAGTAGGCCATGAATTCTTTGACACATGCATAAAAAAATGTTTTGTTTATTGCATTCATGGAAACTAAGTCACAAACAGACTTAATACATATCAATAATGATGGCTGACGGTGAAAATATGAAATTCCAAAATTTTGAAAAGTATGATAATATAAAATATTTAAACCTTTCTAACGAAAATGTCGAAGCGGCGCAGCAATTATATTTAAATAGGTAAAGCTCTAGCTTATTTTATTTTGTTACAAAATTCAAAAAATAAAAAAGATCTTATTAGGTTTCCAGAAAGACGTCAGCCATCTCGGGCTACGGTATTCCGGTTAAAATCTAATCTTTTAAATTATGGCTGCTATTCAAAACCTAGGCAACCCCATGTTGATAGAAATGAAGCTGGCGAAATTAATGTTTTAGCGTGTGTGGAAGCAAGACCCCAAATTTCCTGTAGAAAGATAGAGGAAGAGATTCCAAAACAAAAGTGCAAAAAATTTTTAAAAAGCATAAATTTAAACCGTATAAGATAAATATTATTCAAGAATTGCATCCTGACGATCCGATTAAACGACTGGAATTTTCTAATTGGTTTTTAACCAAAACTAATGAAGATCCGGATTTTGTAAAAAAGGTAATATGGTCTGACGAATCCCATATAAGCAGTAGTGGCATATTTAATAGGCAAAATACCAGACATTGGTATCAAGAAAACCAACATATTACTTTTGAACGACAGCAACAAGGCCGATTTGGTTTTAGTGTTTCCTGTTTTGTATTGGGCACTAAAATTGTATATACAATTTTTGAGGATAGCTTAACTGCCCAACGATATCTAAATATATTGCAAAATAATTTGCCAGAGTTGCTGGAGGACATACCTTTAGCCCAGCGACATCAAATATATTTTCAGCAAGATGGAGCGCCCCTCATAATTCAAGGGTAGTTAGAGAATATTTAAGTGCCCATTTTGATAGACGTTGGATTGGCACACACGGGCCAATCAGATGGCCCCCGAGGTCACCGGACTTAAGTGTTTTGGACTTTTTTGTATGGTCGTACTTAAAAAATAAAATTTATGCAAATCGGCATAATAATATAAATGAACTCCGAGCGACAACTGAAGAAGCATTCATAAACTTACAAAGGCAACCCTTTATAATTTTAAATGCCTTAAGACAAATACAGACTGTATGTGGTTTATGTATAAGACAAAATGGACAGCAGTTTGAACAGTTTTATTAAATTTATATTTGTTGTTTTTTTTTTGGTTTTTGTAATTAATTTTCTAATTTGATTCTTGTAATTACTAATTAGTTTTTAATGTTAAACCTGGTCCGATATATTTTTTTTGTTTTTAACATTTTTATGTTTATATTAATATTTTAAGTTAATGTTTAAAATATAGTTAAATAAACAGGTTTAAATCACATGGCGTTTTAAAAAAGTAATAATTAAATGCATGTGTGTAAGAATTCATGGCCTACTATTAAAAACAAAAATAAATATGGATTTTTCTGATTTTTGAAGCTAAAATTTACTAAAGAATAGGTTGTGATACATCAATGTATTCAGAAAAAAAAATGCAAAAATTTGACGTTAAAATATACAGGGTGTTAATTTAAAAAATACCAAGTTTGTGCCCAATCTTAAAAACAGTGCATTAGAAAAAAAAATTAAATACGCCACTGACTTTTTATTTTCGTAAATAATTTTTAGTCGTATAACGAAAAACTTTAAATTTAAAATTAGCTTGGCATATTAATATATCAAATGAACATGAATAAATATAATATAGATCACCTTATCATTTATTTATGCATTCCAACGTGCATCAGATGTTTAGCGCCTCAGTTTTGATCTTAGCCTTTGTGTCAGAATGTTTCAGATGTTAGGAATAACTATCTTGGCTAAAGATTCCTTGATTTTGCGTGATGTAAGTTGCTTTCTTTTTAGAGAATCTTTGTTTCGATGGCTTTTTGTCTTGAGTGCCAGTGGTCGCTTTATCTTGTCTATGTATGACTCCACATTAACTGGGGATTTGGTATACGCAGTTCTTGGTACCTAGTAGGCATTTTGGCCGGGTTCTTGATACTAATGCTATATATTGTCTTCGAAGTTAAGGCATTATTGATGTTGAATTTTCTGGCAATTCTCTTAATCTTTTTCGAAGTTGTCTTGATGTACAGAATCGTTAAGAATTCTGTAGGACCTTTCAGTTGCTCTAAGCCAATACTTTAATTATTTATTTAATGTGCTGTTTTCGTGAAAAATAATGAATAATATTTTAAGCTGTGGGTCAACAGCTGCAAACAGCTTGGATTTTAATTGACCCCACATCCAACTTAACCTTTAAAAGTTAATACTCTAAATAATACCTATGTCAAACAGTTGTCAAAGATTTCAGTAATTGCAATTAAATAGATATATTAGCTTTAAAGTGTTCTAAGAATTTGGTAGAAATATATAAAATACGTGTTTATGAGGATAATATATATTTTTCGTTCTTTTCAGATTTTAAGATATAATGCATACGACAAAAAAAGAATGCACTTAATACAAAAAAAAGCAATAATTCAAATTTTGTTTCAGTAATTTATTAATTATTAAACATAATAATTTATAATATTATAAAAGATAAGCAAACAAGGTTTGTGCTTGATATGAATTAATTATTTTCATCAAATAATAATAAATCCAATTAATTATATATTACTCGTTGCGTTTTAAATATAATTATTATCGAATATCGGCAATAATTATACTAAATATTATATATGCGCCTCATTGTAATATATAGCTTATACAAATAAAATTGATTACACAATTATATATGACTTCAAAGTTAATTGGTTTTATTATTTAACTGATTTTTTATAGGAATAAGGACCCCAAAACTTACAGAGCCCAAGTTATAAATTTTTCTGGGAAATCCAGTCCGTTATATATGACAATCAGAGAATATACAACAAAAGTTGCTGAGAGTGGGTAAGTTGCTTGTCATATTATTAAAATATTTTGATTAAATATTACGATGTTTCAATACCTATTATTTATGCAGATGCAAAAGTCATACAGGATATCTGATAAGTACAAGTTTAGTTACATAATTATTAAGTACATAATTGTAAGTGTAGTATCAAAATAAGTTTTTAATAAAAAAGCCTTAACGGCAACATAGAGCCGCAAAAAGGTACTTTTTTTGCTCTAGTTGTTAAATTAATTATACTCTAGTAATTTCTATGAAAGACGAATCCGAGCCGCCTTAAGTTGATCAATTCAACAACGACTTCTTCAAAAAAGTATAGTGTCGATTGAGTAGTCATTGATTGAGACATTTCAAAAGATTGAATTCATAAATATTTTTGAGTAGAAACTTCTTTTTTTCTACAATAGGTAGTGTTTTATCTTTATTAGCATTATTAATAGTCCATATGAATCTTATATCACCTTATGATTCTAACCATGTTATGAGTAGCCTGACATGAATCTTATTTAAGGCACTTTGAAATTGTCTGGTAACAAGAAAAATCTATATGGAAGCATTTCTTTATTAACGATTACCAAAGGTCAATATTTTTAAAGCAATTAGCTGTGTTGGTGTGTTCCAAAGCCGAATTTAGGAAGAAAGATTAATTGATTTGTTAGGTGATATACCTGCTCAAATAGTGATCATATGTGCAATTAGGGCAGAGCAATGGTTATAGGTAAAAAAAATCCTTTTTTTATTTAGCTTGGGTTTGGAATAATTACCTTTTAATTAGTTAAGTAAATTGGTGAATTTTTGTCAAAAAATATTTGGTCCTTCAGGTTCCTTTTTTATTTTAAAATTGCGAAAAATCTAAAAAAAAAACAATTTTTGTTGCAGCCCTTTGCTTGTTTTTTTTTTAATAAAAAATAATAATTTTATTAATTAAAAAAAACAACCCAGAATCCACCACGAGGAGGTGGCTGCAAAGCGGATTCCAGTCCCTCCCCCCCCCCCTCCCATCCTCCCATTAGTCTAAAAACCTACTAAGTAAAATCTTTTTTTGTCTCCATCTGGGGTATAGCTTTTCTAAAAGCAATTTTGACTCGAATAAAGCCATCTCTAGCCGTATTTCCACATACTGATGTAGACGCTTCAATCACCATCTTAATATGTCGTTCGTTTGCCTGAGTATGGCATGGTAAATTTAGAATTTCTATGGTATCGGGAACATTAGCAACCATTTCCCTAAGATTTATTTCTGACATGCCTTTCTGTCATCTCCCAGCATTGCAATTAAAATGTTTTCTGAATGGGCAAAAAATGCGTTTCTTTGGATAACTTTATTTACAATGTTTTTAAATTTTGTCGGTAAATATCGAGAAGCTTGAATTAAATTGAATAAATGTTTGGGTCTATACTTACAAGCTTTTAGCGTTTGTGCTTTATCATGAACCAGGTTGTAGCATATACCTTAACAACAAACTCGGCTAATATATTTAATTCAGTCGATGGTTGGTCTATTGTAACATACAGTCTTAATATTTATCTGTTAGCTGTTGTCAACCATCGTGCATAGGACATCTTTCCTGGTTTTTTAGCGCTCAACTGAGAGGAAATCTTACCTTCTCCTATTGCTAAAACCATTTCATATAAGTACCTTTGGTCTGTACTTAAATCGGTAAAATTTATTGGAAGCAATTTGAAGTCAGGTTTAATAATCCGAAATGGCACAACCGGATTTTTTTCACAATTACCTAGCTGCTTTCCTATGGAACTAGTAAATCCTCTAGGATCATTGGTCTTACCATCTATTTCTAAAATTAAGTGACGAAGGGAAAGTTCATTACAGTGCAACAGACATATAAACCAATGAACTGGTTTTCCTAAGCATACTTCTAACTGTTTTATAAGACCATTCTTAAACCCTGTATTTACAGCTATGCCATCTTATCCTACAACCGAAATGTTGTTAAAATTGTCACCCAAATGATTTTGAAGAAAATTAAAAAGACTTGTCTTGATACTACTGGCACTCCCGGAAGTAGGCGTCACATGACCTAAGTAAATTGAATCTGGCTCTGCAACAAGAACTACGTGTTCCTCGGTTATTTGCTTATTGTGATACGAAGATCCGATTTTCTCAACCACCAGAGTCTTATCCTTTCTACCGTTGAAGTAAATATCGGAAATATCTTTTAGCTGGTCCCTCTCCGTTTTAGCTAAATTATCCCTGCGTCTTTTACTTTATCTTCTAATTTTACTTCTATCAATTATTAGGGATGGGTCCTCGTCACTTACTAAATTGAAATCTTTAAGTACAGCATTTACCAGGAGAGACGCATTTCGATTTGAGAGTCCACCCCTGTCACATACCTCAGCCACATTAGATAAAACTAATCCTATTTTGTAAGGCATTCTTGAAGACGTTGATGCTTGTGACTCTTGAGACTTAGCACAATCGGCAGATTCTTTGTTATAGGTTGGGTTGCAGTAGTCGTCCTCTGTTTCTTCACTTTCATTTTAAATCCTAATACAGTCTAAATTCGAGTCTTTACTTTTTTCAATTTTCTTCTCAAACCTTTTTTTTAAGGTCTTTTTTTTCTAAAGTCTTTAAAACTGCCTTGGTTATTTTAATATCAATTTTGCCAATCACCCTTGGTCTTGCACCCCTCTGGTCTTGTAAAAAATCTCGTTCTATAACAGGAATCTTTACTTTGCACTTACACAAACCAAAACTGGCACATTTGCACAGAGAAATGTCGAATAGCTTTAAGCTATTGTCCTTAAATATTTTAATTTTATTTCCTAGTTTATTTTTTTTTTTACTACCTTATACTTTTCATTATAGTCTTTTATTTTCTAAATTATTCTTTGGTCTGAAATGATAGGAAGAGAAGTCTTTTGCCAAATGTCTTTAATGTCAATAATACCTTTTTTACAAATGTCTAACACGCTTGGATCTTTGTTGCTCTTATCTTTAAAACGTTCACGATACCACAAGAACAACTTTAAAACATCAGAATATGTTCACTTGGTGTCCCAACTATTTCGCACTTTACTCGTGTTTTCGGCATTTTAAAAATGTTAGCACTGAAATAACGTAATAAAAAACTATATTTAATAACAAACACGTGTGTCGCAGTCAGTCCCGTTGCGTAAACTAATTCGGTAAATTAAATTACTAAAACAAAAGCCTCCTACGCGCGCCTCCCCCTTCCACGACAAAGTAAACAAAGACGGAATTGATCAGACAAGTCAGTGCTGGTTTGTTCATGAAAATAATACATGAAAATAGGAACCTGAATAGATTTTTGCGAAGCGTTATTTCTTTTTTATAGGTATTTTACGATTATTTTGTACCTATTGTGCACTCAGGGATGCCCAAAACCCAAAAAATTATTAAATAAAAAAATATAAAAAAAATAGGATTTTTCAAAGTTTTCTAAATTTTTGCATTCAAAAAGGAACCTGAAGATGTCATCGCACAATGAAAATTTTTTTAAATTAAATTATAACCTTAAAAGGCATCTATTCGACACCCGGGGATAAGATGTTTTAAATTTTTTTTATTGCTCCGCCCTATGTGCATACACGCCGGTGCACGCCTTCTTTATTAATTTAGCTTGTTTAAATAATTTTGCCTGTAGGTGGACGTCAACATCACTTCCACCAACCTTTTTAATTTTTTTATTTTTATGACGGACGCCTCTTATTTATTTATTTACCATACATACCCAGCAAAAACTCGACTGATTGAGACATTGATGTGACAAAATTCCAGTAAATTTCTGTATACCATTTTAAGTACATTAGCTTTATTTTTATTAAAAGATGTTTTTAAAAAAGTCTGGTTTTCATCTTCAAAAACATGATTTTTTTAATACTTGTGGGTAGAAAATTAATTAACTGATTTTTTTTGCGGAAACTTGTTATTATTTTCAATATGTCAAAAATTATTTTTTTTTTAGAAACACCTTGAAAAACTTGAACAATATTATAAACAGGGTACCCCGAAAAATGAGAGTAATCTGTCAGAATTAGTTAGAAAACAAAAAAAAATATATGGAACTTTTCTAAAAAAAAAATTTCTATAAGGCCTTCCCTACGAAGTTATGGCCCCTTAGAGACGCTGAAATTTCGCTGGAATTCGGTTTTTCTTGAATAACTTGTGAAGTATTTGATATAATTTAATACAAATTTTAGGTGATCAATACGACTAAGAACCTCATAAAACGAAGTTCGTAAAATATATTTACTTTGTTTATTTTACCAGAGGTGGACTCGGTTGTACATTATAATGCTTAAATTTGTAACACCCTATATGATAAAGAATCTGATATAATAACTATGGATAATTTGGATCTAAAAGTAAAGAAGAGGCACTTTTATTCATTATTTATAAAATGAACCGTTTTAGAGAAAGAAATTATTAAGGAATAAACCATGATATGTTCTTTTTTAAGCGATGTGACAGTTGTTCAAATAACAAAAAAGTTTCAGTTTAAGTTAGTTAGTTTAAAAAAATGTAAACCTATGTTTTTCTTGAAACAAAAAACAACCTAAAAAAGAATAAAGAAAAAAATAAATAAAGAAACTAATAATGAAAAACTTCATAAGTAGGGTTAACTTGGGCTCCGTGACGTCTAATAAACTCGCGGCTACGACGAATCGTGGACTGCTGCACTCGCCACAATAATCTTGGATTGTTCCTTATCACATGACAATGAATCCTGATTCTCTGTAAAAGTTCCTTCCCAGTATTGACAGGAGTTGAGTAGACCAAGATCTTGAGGTGACCCCATAGGTAAAAATCCAATGGCGTTAGATCGGGAGATCCAAGGAAGTGATGCGAGGAAGCCAGATAATGTATCCTCCTCTAGCTATCAAACGGCTTGGAAATAGATATTCAGATCATAGCAACTCTAAAATGAGGTGGAGCTCCATCATGCATAAAATACATGTTTTGGCAGATCGAAAGTGAAAAATGCTCTATTAAATCCAGAAAATTGTACTGAAAGAACTCCAAATAAAGCTCTCTATTCAATCATGGCGATAATACAAATGTCCTAATCAAAAATTGCCGATATCATGGTTCTTTTCAATTAAAATAAAACAGTGATCCCTAATTTTTTTTTCTTCAAAAGGGTTCATTTTATAGATAGTGAACAAGAGTGATTGTCTTGAGTTTGAGGTTCAAGTTATTCATATATAATATTTCCGAGAGTCTTTGCACAACCTAGTCCACCCCTGGTAAAGTAAACAAAGTAAATATGTTTTACGTACTTAGTTTTAAGAGAATCTTTAGTAGTGTTGATCATGTTAAATTTTTATTAAAATAAACTTAGTACCTCCAAGTTTATTTACGAAAAAACGATTTCCAGCGGCGTTTTTAAGGTACTATATCTTCATAGGAAGCGCCTATAGGAAATTTTGTATACTTATTTTTTTATACATATTTAATGAAAAATTCTATGTTTCTAGGAAGGTATTGTACAATTTTCTGCAAAAGCAGGAGCAAAAAACTATGAAACATAAGGTATTTGTTTCCCATATTCTGAAATTATTAATCACAATAAAATAGGAAAATTGAAGACCCAAATTGGTTATTATACGTATGCCTTGCCTTGGATTTAGATATTGAAAAGATGCAAAAATATTTTAAAATATTTTAAGCCTACTTTTTAAATTTTATATATTTTTTTGTTTATTTTCAATTTTATGATATGGCTTGATTTAACTATCACTAATTTTTTAAATAACTAATCAGCAAAAAAATATAATAATCAAATGTTTAAATTAAGAGAGTGTGTTTCTGATACTACAGCTTATTTGGGCATGAGTGAACTAGAAATCAGGCAAAGATAAAGACCGAGAAGTAAATGGAGTTACTATTTTTCAATTGAGGAGCCAGTTATTAAACAGGAAGAAAACGAAAAGTTGACTTAGATCTTAAAATGTTGGGCTAATAAAAAAATGAAGAGCGAGCAAAAGTTCGACACCGTCGATTATGAAAACTTACCAAATATATTAAAAAATTCAGGGATTAGAGGCATTGCTTAAAGTTAATATTTCTAAAAGCTACCTTAGTAAGCGCATACAATGCGTTAAGATTAAATACAATATCAGCAGTGAGCAAACTGTTGAATATGGAGTTCCTCAAGGAACAGTCATAGGACTTTTTTACAATTTATATTAGTAATATGTTCTAAATTTGCTTGGAAAAATAGTCTATTTTGCAGACGATTCGGAAATAATATATAGGACAAAAACTTGAAACTATAAAAAAATAGTTAAAGCTGACCTTCCTAAAATTGTTAAATGGTTTAGTTAATATATTTTAGCCGTTAACTAGGAGGAAACAAATTTTATGCCTTTTGGTAGCTACTCAGACTCTACTCTTCCACAATAATAAAAAATAAATGTTAAACTAAAATCTTATAGTAATAATAAAATGAAAATCCAAAATAAAATATTTAGGAGTAATTTTGGATCAATAGAACATTATACCTCGCACTTATACAGCCCCATCTTAAACTCGTGAAAAACATCTAGAAACTGATATTAAAAATTGTTATGAATTACCCTTTACCATCGAATCGTACTATGTTATTTACATTTAACGTGGTTTCTATCAGCGAATCGCACCCAATCAACGCAAATTCGTAACGGTTTTTTGGACGCATCGGTGTGAGCTTCTTTGACGAGAACGGTGGAGGGGTTAGCGTGTTGCCACTGTTGGACTATTTTAAGATTAAATTATTTTTTTTTGAGTTATCTATTTTCTCACTAATCATCAATGATTGTTGTTTAAAAATAATAGAAATAAACTAATAATTTTTTTAAGGCTTACGCTTGTTCTTCTCTTCCTATTCTTCTTCATTTTTGTTTTGTCTTGTCTTGTTGACTTGATGGCTCTACCAGCCCGATTGGACTTTATTTTTGTGTACAAAAATAAAAACCTCCTAACCTAACATCCAATAAAATGTCAAACTTGTCATTTTGGTAAACGTTTAAACGTGTGCGGTGACTCCAATAAGCTGCCCTTACCCTGATATTTTTAACCCAATCTGGCTCGAAGGTCCAACAACATGGTCGTGTTTATATGTGTAATTAAAACCCACAAAAAAAATATTATATGACAAGCCTATGCACCCTATAAACCTTATTTGTACAGAATATTATTCAACTGATTATGATTAGAAAATACTAAACCCTGATACATTAATGCATATTACTCATAATTATAACACTAGCCAAAAAGGCTGGTTTTGGCTCCCTAAAACTAGAACACTTCAACATCTAAACGTTATTTTCTTTATATCAATCCTTATCTGCACAAGAATTACTACCCAACCTATAGTCTATAAATTCTTTATCTTTATGTAAATCACCACGACAAGCCTGAATACTCGATCAGGGTAGAAAAACGATTACGAAATTATGAACAAAGAACATACCAGATATAAGATATAGTCTCTCTCCTCATTTATGATGGAGTCGTTAATATTGTTGTTTATTATGGAGCTACAGTTTACCATGGGTTCCGAACCACGTGGAGTTTGTTATATAAGATAAACATAAACAACCATGCCCATACCAGGATTCGAACCTGAGACCACGGTGCTACCGGGGCCGGCATAGGATATAGTATTTTTAGATAGTTATTAAAATGACCTGTTGCATACATTTTTCTTATAGTCTGTTAGCGAACTATCGATAAGTGACAGTTTTTTTATCAATTTTGACATAAATTCTTGATTAGGTTATCTATGTGCAAAAGATTAAAATGAGGCTTCAATTTGATAATTTCTAAGAAAGGAGTATAGAATTATTATTTATTGCAATACACTTTTTAGAATAGAAAAAAAGGGGGATAAGAATAGCAAGAAGTATTAATTTCTAGCTTACATACGCAATAATCCACTAAATCGAAAAATATTAATTTATTGGTAAATATCCATTATTCAGTTTAAATCGTTTTGATAAGCTTTGATACGTATGTCAGGAGGGAAAAGAGGACTGTAGTTTTTAATTGTTAATTGGAATAAAAGGTACTTACAATTCTCTGGATAAACACACTTGCTCTTTAGGGGAAAAAAAGTGAATTCAAAGGGAAAGAAAAGGAAGTTGACACTGATCAAATTAAATTTTTATTGTACAAAGGATAAACTATACGCGACCGCATTTTAAAATGAAGTGAAATTAATATTTTTTAATAAAAAAAAATATTTTTGTAATTATTTTAATTGCTAAATCTGGATATTCTATTTTTAGGTATGTACCATTTAGAAAGATGATATGGAAGCCGATGCTTTTAATTGTAAATAACTCTTGGATATTTTTATTTCTTAAATTTGTTTTGCATACTGTACCTGGATATATCATTGACGTCTTTTCCATAATAGCAAGACAAAAACCTCGGTAAGTTATTTTAAGTCTATATTTCTCTTTGGTATTACTTAAATTGGAAAATATACTATTTGTGGGTATATTTGTGAATGGTTAAAGAAAACTATTTATTTGTAGCTAACGTTTCGGATTATATTTAATTCATCTTCAGTGCTCAAAAATAGATAGAAATTATATTTAAAATATTTTGTTTTCCTCCCTACCTTCCATAAATACTTGTTAAAAAATCCTTAAAAATAATCACAAAAAATATAAGTTAACATACAATGGAAAACTTTCAAAAACATTTGCCGAAGTCATACGAGAGAGAACTACGATTTTTGTCAGTCTTTTTGAAAGATTTTCTTGTGGTCAGCTTGTGGCCCACTGCTGAAGATCTACAGGGCAGTTCATCGAAAATGTTGATAACCAATGTTGCAATTATGTTTTGAACTTTATGAATCATCTCCTCCACCAATGAAAAAGCAATTTATTTTGTAAAGTTATAGACTTCAAAATATAAAGAAGTTAAATTTAAACTTTTTAAAATAATAAATTT
Organism: Anthonomus grandis grandis; assembly: GCF_022605725.1. Classification (NCBI taxonomy): domain Eukaryota; kingdom Metazoa; phylum Arthropoda; class Insecta; order Coleoptera; family Curculionidae; genus Anthonomus; species Anthonomus grandis. Next base: position 29,098,779 of record NC_065557.1, read on the forward strand.
GCTAGAGATTATATACTAGGGTGCTACACAATTCACGTTAGTAATGAGCCTACTAATAACCTTATTTACATATGTATGTAGGGATAATTAAAGGATTAATGCCACCAATGTACGTAAATTTGCAGGTATATTTTTAAAAGTTCCATTGGTTGTGTAAGGTTTTAAAGGGTATAGGGTATATAAAGTCTAAGATATTTAAAAACCATATTGCGTTTACATTTAATTTTGTAAAACAATAAAGAGAAAATGTATACTTTGGATTACTTTTAATAAAATAACTTATATTTATTAATTAAAGTAATTGTATAATTTTTATTGATCACAGAAATTAAAGAAAATTTTATGTAGCTTTTTTAGGTGTAAGTATAATCCATCTTTTTAATTAGACTTCAAAAGCATCATATCCTTTACGTATTTACTTAGTTTTGGCTTTACTTCCTATCGAACCTAAGTCTGGATTAAAGTTTACAGTTACACCATACTCAAAGTTCACTACTTCCACCTGATATTACTAAGACTGGTTAATGACATTTTTTTGTTGTCAAGTACTTGATAAGTTTACAGAGTCTCATAAGAGGACCTGCTATTATTTTTACCACTTTTCTCTTGTGAAGGTTTGCAGTTATATGTTCATATCTATAACCGAGAATCATTTTCATTTCTTACATTTACGCCATAATAATTAGCATATATTACCATCATGTGATAAAAATTTAGAGCAGCCTCCTTAAATTAATCATAAATCACAATACCAATTAAGCGTTGCTGACTTGCCGAGATTTACTTAGTTCTTTAGCTATTTGTAAGAAACTATTAAAGTAACTAAATTCAGTTGTAACGAAAGTGACTGAAAACGAAGGCTGCACTATTTGGATTCCCATGCTCTCTATATTATGATCTCGATCAATATGATACTAAAATGATAATCAGATTAAAAATGTATATAAGTTTATTGCTATATAATAGATTTATTAATGTTTTGATGACCAAATATTTATGCATTAAATTGTTTTAAGGATCATTATCAAAAAATTATTTTTCTTTACTCTTATTTATTGAAATTTTCCTAAACATATTTGAATTATTAATCAACTAACTTGTAAGGTTAAGAAAAACATAAAAAGGCAATTAAATAATGTAAATAATATTTAAATTAATATAATGCTATTATTATTTGTCTGAATTTTAAATTCAAAATAAATTAAGAATGTTCATTGATACTGCTAATTTTAATAATTGTTAAACGGATTAATATTGAATTGTTAAGCATTGAAAAAAAATTAATTAGGTTAGTTAAATTAGATATTACACAAAAAATTTTCTTAGGATCAAATATTTTATTAAAGCACCAGGGATGAGATCAAAATGCTAATGCACTAATCCCATCCCTAACCCTAAGGCTATCTATATAAACACTTTATAAGTGTTACTCAAATCAGTACTTAGTATATTAATAATCCAAACTTAGTTAGTCTTGTAAATTAAATTTAGATTATTTTCCATTAAAACTTTTTATACCCAATAATATTTCATTTTTCTTTTCAATTTGTTTTTTCCTTGTATTTTAATAAATAAATTACTATATATTTTTTACTATAATAGATTTTTCTACAGAATCGTACTAAATAGTCTAGCCATATATGAAATTTATATTATCATATTTGTTTATCTCCCTGTGATCTATAAAACTTGATCACCAGCCATATCATAAAAATCCTTAGGCAAAAGTTCAGTCACCAATCAGTTAATCTTGTACCTTATTGATAATATAGGTACATGGCCCTTGCATTCGAAGAATTAAACTCAATTTTTTTCAATCCTGTGTAATTGACTTTCCTAAGTTCTTTTGCTCTAAAAGAGCAATCAATTATAAATTGTTCTGCATTAACTTTAAACTCCATTTGATTAAAATTATTATTTTTTGTTAATATAAATATAAATATAAATTTTTATTAAAAGTATTGTTTACATTACTTAATCTTATGTATCATTACCAATTTTCTTAAGAAGAGTGCTACCAGGATTTAAATTTTTATTGTAAACATCTAAATCAACAAGATTAGGTATTGTTTGTTGGAATTTATGAATGAAAACATGTTATAATTATAGTTAAAACCTTTATAGCCTAATAAAAGGAGTATTTTTCTAACGTGAAAGTAAATGCTTGATGTAAGAGTATTTGATAAAGAAGTTCGTAAATAAAATAGTTCGTGAATTCGACTTTATTGTAATGGATTATTATTAATCGTAATACTTGCATGAGTGATTATTTTATGTTAACTTGCTAAGGCAAGTTATCATAAAGTACAACCAAGCAACACTCACTGCTTACAGTGAGCTTGGCATAGAGCTATATCCTTTGATACATGGTCAGATTTTTATCTTTACCGATAAATATCTTGGCGACTAGCATTATTTAAAAAAGATTTAAATTTGCGTTATATAATTTTTATAATATAAAAATTACTTCTAAACCAATTTGAATAATATATATGTTTTATAAACACCCTCAGTAAAATTCTAAGTAATAATTATTTGCTTTTTACAAACTAAATAACCCAAACAACAAAATAAGTTTGCAACAGTAGACAAACTAAATGTTTTACATTTTTATAACCATAATATAAAAGTTCATAATTTGGTTTTCGAATTCGTGTTTGATATCGACCAGTATAATATTCATTATTCAATGTACCGGTCAAAGGAGCTTCGAATATTGTGTGTGAATCAACTGATTCAGAAATTTTAAGATTTGCATAACCCTAAACTTGTAGCGTTTTATTTTTCTACTCTTATTTTCACTAACGCTCCATTGATATTTCATTAATTATATTAATAATTTCAGTCAACTTCTTTTATCGATATTTCTTTAAATTCACACTGTCAATGTCACATTACTACTGTAACGCATTACTCTCCTGGTTTTATTATTCATGCTTTCTGTTGACGGTCCGTCACTCTTCTGGTTGGTCTTGATTGATGTTTTCTCTGATTGGATTGACATTGACAGCTCAGGCGAGAGGTGGGGTCGTAACTTATTTAGTCGGTACAGCATCCATTTTTCGAGGACTTGTTCCCGTGTCGCAGGTAGAAGCGCACGTAAAAGGCCAGTTTTTTTATTTCCGAAATTTGTGAAGCAGGAAGTGGCCAATATGGTTTATAATTTATAGTCCTTAATATTGTTCCTTTAGGGAACTGTTTATTTCATAATTCTGGTGCAGGATGCCCGAGATTTTGATGGATAGATAATGAAACTTAGCAAGGTGAGTGTGTCACATTTTGAACGCCCTTCATTTTTATCGACAGTGAATACAATGGCAATCGTTGTTTTAGGGTTTTACTTTTCCGTTTTTCTCTTTATTCTTCTTCAATTGTTGATGGCTGCCGGATTTTGATTTCCCCGGGAAATTGCTGTAAGCTGTGGAGCTGAAGCCAAAACTAAAGCTAGTATTAGATATTCCCAGTCCGGATAGCTAAGCTACAAATGGCATACATTCACAGCCTCGGTTTTGAAGGCTAGCCGTTCAATTCTTGGAGGAATATACAGGCCAGTTTATTCCATTTATTTAAATGTTACTAACCATAGATTTGTCTCACTTATTTAAATTTTTATTAATATACTTTGATTTCAACTTATTGCTACAAATATTTAATCAATATCATAATTTAATACGTCAATTTCTTATCTATAATTTTAGTTATTTTTTGTTCAGTATTTTTCAGTACCTTTTTTGGTAGTTAAGTAGATATAACTCCGTTAAGGCTGATATGCCTTAGGTAAAAAGGTTCATGAACTTTCCCCTGCGTAATACAAATATGTACTAAAAACTTTAATAGTTGCAATTTATTTTTCAAGTGCTGAAATCTACCTAGTAGCTTAATCATAATTTAAATGTTACTTTTGACAAACTTATTTTATTTAATCATATCAACATTATTCATATTTTAATTCATAATAATATATAAACATTTAACAGATTAGAAAATAAGGTGTATACATATCTTTGATGTAAATATAATTTGGTTGTATTGTTAAGATATTTTTTTTTGCCTCTTTAAATCTACTTTATCCAGGGTCATTTAATTGTTAATTTAAACCTATATACCAAGTGTTTTTCTTAGTTTTCTTTCATTTAAAAAAAAAAAAAAAAACTAAGTGGCGCCCTCTTATTTAATAGTTATAATCAAGATTATATTCTTTAATAGCCAGTCATAAGTGAACCTTCGAACAATCCCAAGCCTCCAATAATTCTGAGCTACCGTCTGCAAACTCTTGGCAAAATAGTAACACTGTAAAGTTAACGCCACAGAAAATGACGCCCATAAACGTGGGACCCAGATTGGCTATTTTTTATTAATCTATTCTAATAATCTTTTAATTTTTTCAAAATATTGATAATACCTTGGATGGGTGGAGAATTAGAGTGCTTTGAATCTCAAGTAATGCTTATTGTTTTTGAGTAAAGCAAATATCAAATTTGGTTATAATTTATTGGCCATAATTTTATGAGTAACTGTTAATATACAGAGTGTATAAAATTTAAAGGAAAACCCTTGCTAGGAAAGTGTTTATATATGATGTTTTTGATATTTATTGTTTTTCGAGGTATCCTTGTTAAGGACTATGATTTGACAATCTGCGACAATACAGTGTGTTTAGTATATGCTGGGTGTATAAGAAAGTATGTACTTACTTGCATAGTGTTCAGGGACATTAAGAGGATTTTAATAGTTTTTTAGGGACAAGATATCTTTAATGTTTGAATTGTAGTGGATCACAATTAGAAAAGTAAAATATTTATTATTAATATCTTTAAATTAAACGTTGAGAAGTTTATACTTGTGAACATTTAACTTCCTTTATTATTCTGGATTCTGGAAATATTGCTGAGTATATTTAAACATTTTTTTTTGGATAGTTGTGGAGATTCACATTTTAATTATACATGGTGTCACCACTTCATTTAGGTTTCTATATGGCAAATGTATTTGGGATTTGAAATACTATTCTGACTTATAGTTTTTGGAAGGAACATAATTTATGAGTAACATATGCATGTGTTATACAAGGTGATACAGATTAATAAATTGTTTTAAGACTATTATTCCTCAATTTTGATATACCCAAAACTAATGAGTGCTATTACATACAGTAACATTTAATACTGCAATTTTTCAAATCTACAGAGTAGAACCAACTCAGACTATTTACAATTGTGTTTAATTTGAACAATTAAGCAATTCCATATTTAGAAAAAGCATTAGTTTTGGCTCACTAAAAGTAAATTTTTCTGTACAATTTTTTTTTTAAAGTCATTCCTTAAACAAAGGTTTATGCATCATTTTGCCACTGACATTGTTTTAATTCTACAATTTTTGAGAGATATTGTGGTCTCATATTGTTTTCTCATATAAAATCAACCTAGATCAATTTCATTTCATGCCATCAAGTTTCTTAGGTGAGGTTATTTCAGACATTTAATTTTTTTTGGATTTAATTTTATTCTTGAATTCTTTGGAACATTTTTTTTTGACACCATGGAATTGTATAATTTCCAACCTAATCATTTGTTAGAACATGAACTAGATTATGAACTGAAAATTCGTTTGGTTGCTACTGTTCGAAATGTTGCTGACAAAAGAAGGATTTTATTGAGAATTCTAAAAAAGGAACAAACTTCTCCGGGATCTAGCATAATTTTACAGGAAGTTAAATTAGATTATAATAGGGAAAGAGCTGACATTGAAAAGAGTTTAGATTCATTCATTCATTTAGTGTCATTGAAGAATTTGAGGGTGTAGCTTCTGATTCAACTGTTGCTCGAATGAAATCTCGTTTGTCTCATGTAGCTGGTAGGGCTAAAAGAATTCCTATGTTTGAAGAAGAAGCTGAAGAAATTTATTTAAGCTTATAGTCAGGAAATTACAGCCACTTGTTTAGCTCTTAAAGCTGATCTTTTTGACAAAATTTTACCCAATGCTCATTCAGAACCAGTAACTCATTCCTCTGCTCCAGTTGTAAATGTAGCTGCTCCAATAGTCCATTGTGCTACTCGAAATGTTCCTATTAGTGAATGGCAAGTTAAGTTTAATAGAGATTCTCATAAACTTTATAATTTTTTGGAAACCTTAACTGAATTGGCTCAGGCTCGAGATGTATCTGAGGATACATTATTTCAGTCTGCAGCACAATTTTTTTTATTGGTGATGCATTTGTGTGGTATAGGAGTGTCAAGTCAACTATTGGTAATTGGTGTTCCCTAGTTAATAAATTAAAAAGAGATTTTTTTCATGATGATATAGATGATGAAATTTGGGATCAAATTAAGAAAAGAAAGCAAAAGAAGGGAGAAAATACTGTAGTTTTCATTGCTCATGTGGAGGTTCTTTTTGCTAGGCTTTCTCGGGTGCCAGCAGAATGTACTAAGATTAGGTTTGTTAAAAATAATTTGTTGCCTGACTTCATTGATAGATTGGCTTTAATAGAAATTAATTCCATTTCTCAACTTTCTGAGCTTTGTAGGAAACTTGAAGAATCTGATTATTTAAAGAATAAAAATAAAATTAATAATGTTTCAGAAGTATCTACTAATAAATTTTCTAAAATCAAGTTTTTTAAAAATTATTCTAATAGAAAACCTTTCTTTCAAAATAATAATAAAAATAAAAAGTCAGTGAAAGAATTTGCGAATAAACCTAGTACTTTTCATGCTAAATAGCAATGCTCTAAAAATCATGAACGTAAATCAACTAATAAAATAAAGAAAGAATTAATATGTTGGAATTGTCATTGGCCTAACCATTCTTATTATAACTGTAAGGGTCCAAGGACTGTTTTTTGTTTTAAATGTGGAGAACCAAATGTCAGAGTAAAAGATTGTAAAAAATGTAAATTAAACATCTTTTAAAAATTTAAATTTTAAACCTAACTATTTTAACAAATTGAGCTGGGAATATTAGCTTGCTAAGGTTTCTGATTTCATGAAAACTACTCTTATAAAAAATTAAGTTTGTCCTCAAGAACAAATTTCACCACTATTCATCAATAAGCCTTTAGATAATAGACCATATATACTTGTAAAGTTGTTTGATGTGCCCGTTACAGTTTTGCTTGATTCTGGAGCTACCTCTTCAGTTGTAGGCTCTAAGGGTTAGGTATTTTAAATAAATTGGGACTAGAAATTAATAAGACAGAGCTTAAAAATGTTTGTACTGCTAATGGTAGAAAGCAGGTAGTAAAAGGAACTGTTAATTTACCTGTCTATATTAATAATCATTGCGAGAGTGTGAATGCTTTAGTTGTATCTTCTCTGTCCCAAGCATTTATTTTTGGTTGTGATTTTGCCCAACAGTTTGGAATTTTAGTAGACTTTCATGATAGCTCGTGGCATATTAGAAGTGATTTTTGTGGTCATCAGCTTGATGTCTTGGAGAATTCCTCTTTGGATTTTACAGGTGGTTGTCCTGGTTTGTTTTCATTGGAAGTGCTTTCTGAGGAACAGCGAACTGTTGCTGGTCAAGTAGTCTCATAATAATCTCCTATGTGAAATTAAAGCAAAAATTGCAAGAGGCTGGACTTACGGTCAATTTAGAAAAATGTGATTTCTTTAAATTCTCTTTAAAATTCCTAGGTTATATCGTGGGTTCGAATTCTCTTAGGACTGATCCAGATAAGGTCTCTGCTATGGTCAATTATCCTCGTCCAAAGACGACTACGGAAATTAAGCGTTTTGTAGGACTTTGTTCCTGGTATCGCCGTTTTATCAAAGATTTTTCTACTTTGATGTCTCCTATTAATGATCTACTTAAAGGACGGAAAAAAGGGTCAATCAATTATATGGAATGATGCCGCAGAGGCTTCATTTATCAAAATAAAGCAGTTGTTAGTTTCGTTACCAATCCTTTCACAACAAGATTTTTCGAAAAGATTTGTTATTCAGAGTGATGCCAGTGATACAGGCTTAGGAGGAGTATTGACTCAGATGATAGATGGGGAAGAAAAGGTTATTGCTTATGCAAGCAGGTCTCTCACTAAAACTAAGACAAATTATTCTGTTGTTGAGCGAGAGTGCTTGGCTGTCCTTTTTAATATTGAAAAGTTTCGTCCGTATATTGAAGGAGTCGAATTTCACCCCTTCATTTTTAGTTTATGGGAGGCATATTCCTTTATCAGGAAATTATTATAAGAATGTTAATTTGGATATTCAGATTGATCAGAAAATTTGCCCAGGAGATAGGAATACTTATGCTGAGAACCTGAAAGGTTTGAAAGAGATATTTACAGAGGTAAAAAATAAACTTCATACTGCCTATGAGAGAAATTCTACAGCTTACAACCTGCGTAAGAGAGATGTCTCATTTAATGAAGGTGATCATGTTTGGCGTAAGAATAAAGTTTTATCTAGCGCTGTTGATAAGTTTACTTCTAAACTAGTTCCCAAGTATGTACACAGTATTATCCGCAAAAAGTTGTCAAATCTGGTTTATATTTTGTCTAATGAAGATGGTTCTAATGCCGGTAAATGGCATATTAAAGACTTAAAGCCTTTTAATAATGGTCTTGATGATGATTCCGATTCTTTGGAATAGTTGTATTTGGAAATTATGTATATATTGTTATCTTCACTTAGATTCCTGCTTCTAATATTGACAACATTCTGGAATTTCTGCCATTTGTTATTTTTCGATGTTATAATCTGGTCATTTAGGCCATATTTTATTTTTTGGTATAACCTGTTAGTGGTTATGCACAGTATGTCATAAACTTGACATTTTAATTTGTATAACCGAGGGCTATGTTTTGATGGTTGTTATAAACTGTATATGGTTATACACCATACGTTATTTAGAAGGCCAACAATTGATGGTTGTCATACTCCATAAATGAGTATACACTTTATGTCAGTTTTGACTATTTTTTCTTGGCCGTATTTTGTGGGTTGTTATAACCTAGTGGTGGTTATAAACCCATTGTCAACTTTGACTGTTTGGAGTTATATTTTTGGCCTATTTTCCTTGTCGGGGTCGGTGAAACTGACAGAGGATGGACTGTTCAGTCTGTTCATTATTGGATTTTGTCCAAATTTTTTTTTTATCACAGAATGCTGTGATGAAAAACCAATAGTAGATTTGTTTTTTTGTTGGTGTGCTCTCGACCATGGTCGGATTATTAGAGGACTATACGAAGGTATCCTTCCTCACCTCAAATTAATTTGGATATTTATGTGGGTGAGTCAATTGAAAAACAAATTTTATCAAAGCTTTAGATTATGGCTGTATATGCTGTAAGATATATTCTAGTGCCATTCAGAAATGGATTTGGGGGCACACGGAATTTTGTAGTGGGTAACTAATGTGGCAGTCAATATTGCTGTTATGAATTTTGCCAATGTGTTTATTATCTGGTGCTTGAGTTATCTCAGCCAGTTTTCTTTCTAGTTGCTAGAACCGCCATCTAAAAAGGGTAGTTTTTTTTTGTTACACACAACACCATCTCTTGGTGAGAAGTTGATTGCAACTTCCATGAGTGTTTCCCTAGGTTGGAGTTCTATGGTAGAATTAAATGTCGTAAGTGTACATAGTTTTAGCTTAAGTTTTGATTTAAGTTTAATTTAAGTTAGTTTTATAGTACCTCTGTATTCTCAAGGTCTCTATTGTCTTACCAACTTGTGTCCTTCCTCGATATTAAGAGTTTCCTAATGTATGTCCATACCGATTGTGTCTTCCTTTAGGAACGGGTGATACACGTAGTTATCCTGAATTGAGTTAATACGAGAAGATGCCATTTTTAGAAATAATTTATATATCTAAATTGTGGAACAGATAATTAACAGAATTGTTTGTTATTTAGTAAGGGATAATAATTATCCGGGAATTTTTCTTTGGTATTATTAGATATTGGTAACTAGTATAGTTTAAACTTTTTTGTTAAAAGACTTTTGATGTTGAAAAAAAAATCAACTATTTCATAGCTAATTTTTTTTCTTCAAGGAAGGGGGTAAATGTAGCGTTTTATTTTTCTACTCTTATTTTCACTAACGCTCCATTGATATTTCATTAATTATATTAATAATTTCAGTCAACTTCTTTTATCGATATTTCTTTAAATTCACACTGTCAATGACACATTACTACTGTAACGCATTACTCTCCTGGTTTTATTATTCATGCTTTCTGTTGACGGTCCCTCACTCTTCTGGTTGGTCTTGATTGATGTTTTCTCTGATTGGATTGACATTGACAGCTCAGGCGAGAGGTGGGGTCGTAACTTATTTAGTCGGTACTGCATTCATTTTTCGAGGACTTGTTCCCGTGTCGCAAGTAGAAGCGCACGTAAAAGGCCAGTTTTTTTATTTCCGAAATTTGTGAAGCAGGAAGTTGCCAATATGGTTTGTAATTTATAGTCCTTAATCTTGTTCCTTTAGGGAACTGTTTATTTCATAATTCTGGTGCAGGATGCCCGAGATTTTGATGGATAGATAATGAAACTTAGCAAGGTGAGTGTGTCACATTTTGAACGCCCTTCATTTTTATCGACAGTGAATACAATGGCAATCGTTGTTTTAGGGTTTTACTTTTCCGTTTTCCTCTTTATTCTTCTTCAATTGTTGATGGCTGCCGGATTTTCATTTCCCCGGGAAATTGCTGTAAGCTGTGGAGCTGAAGCCAGAACTAAAGCTAGTATTAGATATTCCCAGTCTGGATAGCTAAACTACAAATGGCATACATTCACAGCCTCGGTTTTGAAGGCTAGCCGTTCAATTCTTGGAGAAATATACAGGCCAGTTTATTCCATTTATTTAAATATTACTAACCATAGATTTGTCTCACTTATTTAAATTTTTATTAATATACTTTTAATTTCAATTTATTGCTACAAATATTTAATCAATATCATAATTTAATACGTCAATTTCTTATCTATAATTTTAGTTATTTTTTGTTCAGTATTTTTCAGTACCTTTTTTGGTCATTAAGTAGATATAACTCCGTTAATGCTGATATGCCTTAGGTAAAAAGGTTCATGAACTTTCCCCTGCGTAATACAAATATGTACTAAAAACTTTAATAATTGCAATTTATTTTTCAAGTGCTGAAATCTACCTAGTAGCTTAATCATAATTTAAATGTTACTTTTGATAAACTTATTTCATTTAATCATATCAACATTATTCATATTTTAATTCATAATAAATTATAAACATTTAACAGATTAGAAAATAAGGTGTATACATATCTTTGATGTAAATATAATTTGGTTGTATTGTTAAGATATTTTTTTTTTTGCCTCTTTAAATCTACTTTATCCAGGGTCATTTAATTGTTAATTTAAACCTATATACCAAGTGTTTTTCTTAGTTTTCTTTTATTTATAAAAAAAAACTAAGTGGCGCCCTCTTATTTAATAGTTATAATCAAGATTATATTCTTTAATAGCCAGTCATAAGTGAACCTTCGAACAATCCCAAGCCTCCAATAATTCTGAGCTACCGTCTGCAAACTCTTGGCAAAATAGAAACACTGTAAAGTTAACGCCACAAACTTCGGAAGGGCTTTTTTTCTTATTGGCTATAATAGATTAAAAACTTATTATTTGGTTAGTTTTAATAAAGAAAAGAACTAAAATGCTTGTGAAAAAAGACTTCATTACTCCTAAGATTTTTTTTAAATATAGGGTTATTTGTTAAACAAATTAAAATTAACAAATTGATACTTTACAGATACTGATAACAAACAGACTAGAAAACTTTTTAATACTGTATATTTCCACGTATAGTATTATGCAAGCTTGGAGATGCCTGCCGATACTGTCTATGTGATTGGCGGTACGCTGTTGAGGATTATTGTGTTCTTTTTCTCGAGCAGCATGAACTAGCTCTTGTATAGTTAGGTTAGATAGGTGGATTTATGCATGGTGCTACTGCCCTAAAAAGCATGGTCCAAGTACATTTTATGAGATTCATGTCTGACAATAGTCGAGCAGTCCAAACGATTGATGCTTTCCCATTCCATATAACAATTTACAGCTCTCGTGAGCCAGCACAACCCATAGGACTTCCTCCTGCAAAGGGTGGTACGGGGTATGACCAAAATGGCAGCTCTTGTTAGCTCTCTTCAAACCTGTATCCGATGACCATTCTACACTAAACAAATTCTGATTTCGTAAAACACCGAGTTTCAAAAATCCTGCAGCCAAGCCATATTCCCTTGTATCCACTGTAGGTGATGAACTTTGTGCTCAGATGATAGTTAGGGTACTCCTAATGGTCGGCGACACCTCAAACCTGTTACCAGTATTTGCCTCTGCAATGTAGAAAACGATACTTGAACTCTCAGAATATCACGCATAGCTCTTTGGAATGCTGGTATTGTCCTAGTTGGGTTTTTTCGGATGATAAAGTGAATATAACGATTTTGCTGTTAATTAGTTACATGCCTTTTATCCCTTCTTGGTTTATTATTAACAGAATTATTTTGGAGAGTACTATTTTAAGTGCAAAACACATTATTTTGCCAAACCTTTTGACAGTAGGCTTTTTAAAGTAAAACCACTGTTCTTGCATGCTCAATATAACTTATGCCTTGTCGGGGCATCTTTTAACATGAACTCATAAAATATAAAACTAACAAAGAAATATTTTACCATTTTTGTCGGGCAATAAATATTTGACGAATACAAAGGATAAACATTGATAAATAAGCGCACAAGAAATTGAAACGCCAAAGGATTTTTGCATATAAAAACAAGGTTATTGAAAAAAACTTTGGACTCTATGTCCCTATATGTGTACACAAAAACATAGAAAATAAACTAATTCTACTTTATTAAGTTTACGTAGCGAAATTATTTTGAAGCAGTCATATTAGACATTTCGTAGAGGCGCAATAATTTTATCTCTTTATTTTTTACATAGGTAATACATAAATATTTATGTTAATAAATTCCTGTATCCTCTGTACTAAATTATATTTTGTACAGGATGCCCTTGAATATATAAATATCTTAAAAATAAAGACGGACTACATCTTATTAACATATTCTTACCATTTTTTTAAATGTAAATATGTTTTTAATGAGTACGAATCTAAGCCGAAAAAAAAGTTAGTCAATTATCATAAAATATTTGATTTTTAGACAAAAAACATATTTTAAAAAATTAGGTTTAAGTTTAAAAAAAGTTTAAGTAAAAAAAATTGAAAAATTTATAATATCTATTTTTAAATGTAGTTATTTATTGAAATTATTTTTGGATATAGGCCCAGCATGAAGTTTTTCTAAATTTATGCATTCTTTTATGTCTTGGAAAAAAGATAGATCGATCCTCTACAGTTGTTGTTATTCTTCCTTATTCTTTCGCAATGAAAATTAATTGATTTTAAAAATGTTTTTTTAGTGTCTACTAAATAAGCATACTTCAAGAATTTTAGATAATCGTATAAGAAAAAAATCTAAGGGTCTAAGAACATGTTGTCGAGTTGTTAAAGAGTCTGAGGCCCAACCTTCCTTCTACCCAAAAATTTTTCCAGGAAGAAATTCCAAATAAATTTTTTGGTAAGATAATTAATGAGCCAATTAAATGCTGGCCACTAATGCCGATCCAAAGGTTAATGATACTGGTAATGAAACACATAATAGACTCTTGTGCATTTTCTGTAAATCCTGAATATCAATTGTCAGAGAAATCGCCGATTCTTAAAAAATCCAGATTAATCAGTAAAAAGAATTTAGTGACTGAGGTTATTTTTTTTCTAACCAAAACGCAATTTGAGGACACTATTTATAATTATGAAAAATCTTCAGCAATAGGTGCATGAACTATTCGTTAATGGTAAGAAAGCGACTACTGTCCTTCAAAAATGTGATGAACTGATGATATAAACATAACATAACTAGACTAAATTAACGTTATCAAACACATACGTATGAAAAAGACCCTCATAGTTACTGTATAATTTATAGAGAGCGCAAGTTCAACAGAATAAATAAATACATTTTGTACGTATAGTTGATGTACAAGTTTAAACAAACTCTAATTTCATATGATATGAGATTTTAAGAAAAAGTTCAAAAAGGTCTCTTGTATAGCTATTAAGTTATTGCCTAAGAATTTGTATACATTCTGTGAAATAAGTAAGCTTATTTTTAACACGTTTTTATTTATTTATTCTAAGCAATTTTCATTCTTATCTTAACATTATTAAGATTTCTACAATTCTATACCGATTGATAGTAAGCTTGAATTCTTAAACAAAACAAAAATATAGATTTCTAAATAGTCGGTAATTTTGATAAAGTTATTTATTTACATCAAAGCACTTTAAAAATAGATCTCTAAACAAATAGGACAATATTTAAATGTTTAAGAGTAGAAATTAATGTTTATGTTATTTTTGGAGTATGTACTTTGAAGATACATAAATTCGTCTATTTATACTAGTACTACCCAGTTGATTATATAAAATATAAATTTTATAAGCCCTTTAACTTAATGTAAAAATCCCAACTCATTATATGCGCGATTATTTTTAATTTATTTGTTTAGCTTTTAACTTGTTTAGTTAAAACGTATTATCAGTGTAATAAAGAGATTCCAAATAATGACCTACCTTGTTGTCGCTTCGCCTTAAATTTAATTTTAGAGATTTACTCGGATGCATTTATGGTGGGATCGACTTATTTGGTCAATAGTTAAATACAAATGTCATTTTCTATCAACCGCTGAAGTTGAGGCTTAATTTATTTTTTTAAAGTCCATACTCTCGTTAGGCATGATCATTAACCCATTCATTAAAAAAAGACGCAAGAAAAATGAATCCCGCCCACCATTTTTTTAGATCTCGAGGCTAGGGCTAGCTCACGAGGAATATAACTTCTAACAACATAGTCAGTAGAATTCATTTTCGACCTAACATCAGTACAGAAATCCGCAGATAACATTCCCTGAATCAACGATACATGGTTACTTACAAAAGTAGACCATTTAATAGAAGACTTTATCCATCTTGAAGCTATTGTGGATCATCAAACAATGATGATCTGATGAAATATCTATGAAATGATCCTTCTTTAGCTAATAACATTAAATCTGTGAATTAGACTGCCGAGCTTAATTCTAGTCTTGCAATCGAGATTTTCTTTAGAGGGGCCACTCTATTCCAAGAACATAGCAAATACGTCTAAACGTTATCGACATGAGTAATAATGCAAAAATAGACCACAGCTCTATCTCGATTCTATTTGCGAAGACATAATCTTTTGAGGTTATAAGAGGCTCAATAAGCTAGAAATATGTTTTTTAATTAAAGACTTGTATTTTTTAATAGAACACATGTTAGGCTTAGTTCATTTTTAGCAACTAATTATTGAATAATTAAAGAGTCGATTAAGAAGAAAAAAATTCCTAAAGAGTCGAAAATACGAGCCACATAGGATAAAATGTTTCCTTTTGTACACCTTAAAAGCAAAAACATTATTAATAAGATTCTATAGTAAGCCTAAAAGTATAACTGTAAATTAAATTTCGTTATAGATGTTATATTCCTTGTGGGTTTAGGAATCGAAAATTTGAATATACTGGCCAAAATATAAAATTTTTTTGCAGACCAATAAATTAAAGTATGTATTGCTAAGGCGGTCTATATTTGTTCTTTTGTTTATAGAATTAGGTTCTTATTTAATACATATCAAATCTTGTAAAAAGCTTTTTTCATAATTTTTTGGCACTATTGCTTTAAAATTAAAACTAGTTATATTTAAAAAATAATCCTGCAGTCATTCTTATTCTTATATATTCTTTGCGCTTAAGATATCTTCCTGTTTGACTCATATATTAACTTTTACAGTTTACATAAGGCATCTTATACACTACCTTTAATAGTAGGCCCATTTCGGTTTTAGCTTTTAATTCCCTAAAAAATAGTTTTTTAATGGAATTTTTATTTTTTTAGGTGACTTTAACTTTTATTTCTGACTTTATAACATATTTTATTTTTTGTGAATGATTGTTAACAAATGGTATTTTTACATATTTGGCAATTAGTATATTATTTATTGTTATTAATTGTATATCTTTCAAAGAATTTTCATTTAAGAATTTCAAAACTTATTAAATTATGTGAACATTTTTATGGTAAAAGCAATACGAGGCAGTACTGAAAACAATAATTGTTTTCGACATTAATATTTGTTTTATATATATGAAGAAGTAGTAGGATTTTTATCCTTATAAGAGCTTAAGATGGTATCTGAGGCAATACACTGTTTCTTAAGACAGTCTAATAAAGTTTAAAATGTTCTTTTTAATTTCATCAAAAGATTTACCACACATAAGTTCCAATTTTGTAGTCATGATTTTGTCAAGTCGTTCATTTAAGCATATTATATAAAATTGTAAAAATGCTGTTGTAAAATAGGGTGACCCATATTATTAATTGCAGTTTAAGGTTCAGTAAACGTATCTAATAGAGTTTGAAGAGATTTTGCATTATTTCACCTTATTTATCCTGGATACAATCTACACACCCGATTTCGACTAAACTTTGGATTGGCAGTATTTGTCAAGAACGATTTGAGTTGCCAGCGGGAGGAAACGCTTGAACCTGCGGACTTCGACGTCATGTGGTTCAAAATAATAGCCAGTGGTGCCACGAAATTTATCTGCTATATCTACAGACCGCCAAGCGACACCCAATATAGACGGATCTTTTTGAACCTGGTTGATTGCATTAACCATCTGCAAATTGACTACCCAAGCGCAGAAATCATTGTCATGGGTGATTTTAACGTTCACAATATCAACTGGCTGCGCTTCTGCAACAAGAACGACGATAAAGGACGAGAAGCTGAGCTATTTGCCACCATGGCTTACGCAGTTTGTGGAGGAACCTACCAGAATCCCCGATCGAGACGGCGAGTTCGCGAGTCTCCCAGATCTGGTCTTGGCTTCAGACCCTAACTTGTACACTATATCTGTACATGCCTTCCTAGCAACATCGAACCACGAATTGATAACAGTCTCTTGCCAGTTGGAGGCTGAAACGCAAAATCCTTCGATGCCGCGGAAGGTATGGCACTATAAATCAGCAGAATGGAACCATCTTCGGAAATGTTATTGCTTATTCCCTTGGAAAGAGGTCTGCTTTAGCACTAATAACATTTCAGAATGTGCAAACCAAATTACAGAGACGATCTTGGTAGGAATGGAAGCTTATATCCCTTTTTCTACAAAATGCGGATCAAACAACAAGCAATGGTTCAACCTGAATTGCAAAAAGGCAGTAAACACTAAAAACGCAGCATATCGCAAATGGCGTCAACATTCTTCCATCGAAAATCGGAAGAACTTTTTAGCCTTCAGAAATAGCTACAAGCGAATTATTGATGAATGCAAAGAGAGTTACGACAACAGGATCAAAAACAAACTGTTAAACTGCCCAAATGAAACAAGATCTTTCTGGTCGGTATCGAAAGCCGTTAGTCAAGGATTTGCCATATTTGCCAAACACCGCCATATTTGCCAAGGGTGAATTCATCGATGGGAGAAATTTCGTTTCCCCAACGAATTATAAAAAAAATTCTTAAAGGCGTAGACACCAACAAAGCTTCTGGACCCGATGGAATTCCAGCCCTAATACTAAAACGTTGTGCAGACGAATTGACTCCTTTCTTATATAGACTGTTCACGGCATCGTATAAACAGAGCCAATTTCCAACAAGCTGGAAAACTGCTCGAGTGCAAGCTGTACCCAAAAAGGGTAAGAAGACGATGCCCTCCAATTACCTCCCGATTGCACTAGTTCCAGTAATATCGAAGATTATGGAGAAAGCAGTCAACCAACAACTGTTAAGATATCTGGAATCTTGTGGACGGAGGCCATGGAAAAGCACGGCGAGTCCCGCTCAGTCGCTCTTGACATTTCCAAGGCATTTGACAGAGTGTGGCATGAGGGATTACTAACAAAGCTCTCCTCAATCGGCATACAAAACTCATTATTGAATTGGATCAAAAGTTTTCTTGAACAACGAACAATCCAAGTAGCCGTCGATGGATACCTCTCCGACAAATTTAACATTAACGCTGGAGTCCCTCCAGGATCCATTCTGTCCCCCACCCTTTTCTTGATATATATCAACGATTTGCTAGGAACCACTGTCAATCCAATCTACAGCTTTGCGGACGATAGCACACTTATTTCCACATTTAAATCCACCAAACCAACGACAGCCGCAAGTTCTCAGAATCTTAGGCAGCAACAAGTAGCTTCAATCCACAACGATATTAGAGCAATCTTGGAGTGGGGCGATAACAATCTGGTCAATTTTAACGCTAAAAAAACGCAGGCTGCAGTGTTTACGATGAAGACCAACCTTGGTGGCCCGGAGCTGGTTATGACAGGGAAAACATTGCCAATGAAATCATCTTTACATCTTCTAGGAGTCGAGGTCACCAACAGACGTGTGTCCTGGCATGACCACGTTGCCGAGGTCGCCAGGGCGGCTTTCAAAAAACTCGTGTGAGTTTGAGTGAAAACTGAGTGCTTTTCAAAACGAAAAAACTGAATACACCAGAATAGCTGCTGACTCTTTATAAAGCTCAAATACGCCCTTCTCTCGAGTATTGCTCGCATGTCTGGAGCTCTGCACCCAAGCATAGTCTAAACCTGCTGGATTCTATACAGAAGAGAGCTATTCGTCTTATCGACAAACCAGAACTGACAAAGAGTCTGGATAGTCTGGAGCACAGGAGAAAGGTGGCTGATCTCTGTTTATTCTACCGTTATTATCACGGTAAGTGCTCCTCTAAGCTGGCAGGCCTGATTCCACCCAGGGCTGTTCCGGCAAGAAGGACGCGTCTAGCAGTTGCGGCTCATTAACATCGAGTCCAACTGCCTACCCCAAGGACGTCGCTGTATCGGGACTCATTCATCTGGAGAACATCTTCTTTGTGGAACGGGCTTCCACCTCACATATTTCCCGACGCATACAACCTACAGCGATTCAAGATAAACGCGCACAAATATCTTGGCGCAAGCACCACTCCAAGACTGACATAGGACTTTCTTCTTGTGCTTGTGTTTACCATAAAAAAAAATATGCTTACTAGAAAGTTTTCGAGTCTTTGCATCAGTGACTGACAAATATTAATCGCATAGTCTCTTATCTACCCTTTGATGTATTTTAAGTTATGATTTAATTTTTTTTAGTTTTATCTAGGGATACATCGAACTTTTAAGTACAGCGAAATTTATTTATTTTTTGTAAATGACAACGTCATATACGCAATCAATAAAAATCTTTCAATTTCGTACGGTGCCATTATTTTTTTTTAATTTTAATTTTACTCTTTTTTCGGTTTGGGAATAGGGCTGCTTCTTCTCGTCTTATTGAACAACCATAGAAAAGGCCACGAAGAATTTTAATTTCAAATAAACCCATAGATAGCTGCTTAAAATAATATTTAAAATAATTATGTTATAACTTTAGATATCTTAGATAAGTACCGACGAAGTTGCTTAAAATTTATTATTATGTAAGTAATAAAAAACTTAAGAAATACTTCGAAAATTTGAATTGCTAAATAAAATAAAAATTAAAAATAAATATGTATATAATCATTTTATTATTACAAATAAAAACTAAAAGGAAACAAATAATGAATACTTAAGATAATGAGAATTAATATAAACTAGTGATTAATAATTTAAGGTTTCTTTAGTTTTATTGGTAAACATACTTCTGGAAAATAAAAACTTCCTTACTACATGCGTTTTTTGTCTCTTCAAACGTTTTTACTTGGCAAAATTTAGTAACAAAGAATATTGCATAACTATACTTAGATTTAAAAAGTTTAGTGCTAAAATAGAGTTTTCATTTAAAAAAGTCCACTGATAAATATATAACATAATATATATTTTTTAAAGCTGTTTAATATTATTTCTAACTTCATTATGTTTTCCAGAATGAAAAAGATTTACTCAAGATTAGACAAGGTAATGGGCGTATTACATTACTTTCTCATACAGGAGTGGGTCATAAAAGACGAGAACGTGAAAGCGTTATGGGAAAAACTTAGCCCCCAAGATCGTATTACTTACAACTTCGACGTAATGGCCATCAAGAGAGAAACTTACTTTAAGAATCTCATGGCCGGCTTAAAGAAGTACACGCTCAAAGAGGATATGTCGAAGGGAAAATATCATGAAGCCAGATATAAAAGGTGGGTTTAAAGTTTCATTTGGTAAATTATATAAATTTAATTTCTTTTTATTTGTTAGTAGATCTATTGAACTTATTAGAAATAAAAACTTATTAGATAAAAGTATAAGTAAAAGTAGGTTTATTCTAGAGCTCCTAATTTTTACTTCAAACTTTACATTAGGAACTCGTGCTTACTTTTTGAATTAGTAATTCAAAAAGTAGGTACGAGTTAAAGTCACTTAATTGTGAATTATTACCATATTACACAATGATATTGGTTCATTGTATTAATTTACCTATATAAGTTGATTGTACTTAAGGCATTTATTCTTCTATCTTTAAAATTTTTGTATTTGTTAAGCAATAATATATTTTCTACTTACAAGTATGCCTTTATTTTTTACTCCTGCATAAGTATAAGTCTAAAAAATAATCATATTTTATATATTTTTTTATTATAGGTATACATATTATTAAAAATTAATATAACCAGAATGTCGTTTAAAGTTATAAATACAAAATTTTATAATTAATAAAAATATTGACTAATATATGAAATAAAAAGGTATTTACAAAAACAGAGACCTAAATAAATTAATTTCGATCAAACTATCAAGAGCCATTTTTATTTTAATCTAAAATTGTGTAACAACCGAACCAAATTAATACGTTCTTTATATTAGATAATGAAATATATTATATTTCTTGCTTTTTTTTTATTTGTTTTAGTGCATTAATATAAATACGTGTTTTTTTATTTTTAGATTAATTATTCTGCATAATTTGGTTAAATACATTATGATTCTGACCTGTGGATATCCTCTCATGAAGAAATTCATTCTAATGTTTCAACTGATATTTAAAAAATATGTTATATGTCTCTAGCCAAATTTGAAATACTCTGTGGATATAAAGACTTTTAAAGCAGTATACGTATTAAGTAGATATAATGCAATATGTTTTAACTTGTACACAGGCTGTATATAATAATATGTTAAAAGCTTTAAGGGAATACTCTTCCTAAAATTTTATCTTTTGGTGTACTTGCGACTAGTTAATTAGAATAAATATCGACGGTTTTTATGACATAAATAATTTGTTTTCTTTTTAGTTTTTACCATTCAATTATAAGAATGAATCAAATAGCAAAATATTAAAGAATCTACCCCCATAAATGTAATGGATTTTAAGATTATTCAAAATTTGATACTTTGAGCAACCTGAGAAATATTGATTTTCATAAATTTTGCACCTTGGCCAATAAAAATAAATTATATTAACATTTTTTAATAAGGAAGGTTACCCTTGGAGTTTCTAAGATATTCCACTCTGATTCCAAACATTATTCAAATATGCGACTGAGTAAATAATATGTATCTTCACGGTGATAATCTGTAAAAAAAAACTTAATAATAATTATCATAAAAGAAATGTACGAACAAGTATGCAAAAAAAAATATGTGCAGATATAAAAATAAAAATTCCTTGTTTTTTGAGATTTGTCGTATATTACCCACTCTTCTTTAAAAAATATATATAAAAAGAAACAAAAAAGCTAATTAATTTACGTAACGCGTAAAATATTCTAAGGTTACTGATTATTGTGTTATAAATATGAAATTCAAAAATAAAAAAAAAATTAAAATGAACAATGCCAAAATATTTTGAATGCGCTAGTAGAGCCATATACGACGTCAGTTAAGGATGCAATCCAATATCATCCAAATTTGATTTTTTTAATAGGCATAACAATATAAATATAAAAAGTAAGTGCTTTACGAATCATAAAGATCTTGAAAGCAAATTTTTTGAATAAATGTGACATTTAATTTATAATTTATCAGAAATTATTACATATTATTACCAACATCAAATTTTGTTTTACATTCATTAGTTTTAGTATCTTAACTAGTCACTTATGCATGGTACACAGGTGCAAACGTATCAGTGCTGCCTTTTAATTATACGGATGTTTATCGAGTACTTTAAAATATGAAAGTATTTAATTTGAATATTGATAAATTTCAATTATTTATAAAAAAACTTTATTTTCGTCAAACTTGCTCTTATAAGCATTTATAAATCCTGTAAACTAAAAAAGGGTCCACGCTAATAAGATATTTTTATTTAATTATATTTACTCGTTTAATAGTATTATCTAAGATTATAAAATCGATTCCAGTCCATAATAAAGCATTTAGAAAATTATTTTATTAACGTTATATTATTGTTTTATAAAAGATAAATATACAATTTGTATTCGGCTCAAATTATTTTATCACACTCATAGAGATTAATAAAATTAATAAAGTTTATAAGCTCCATAGCTCTTGTAAAAAGCAAAGATAAATGTCGAAATTGAAAACAACGTCACGCCTATCATGGCGGCTTAGCTGATCATTATAAAGGAAAACATTAATTTAAAGTTCTACAAGTGAATATTTTCTTGCGCAACGAATTTTACGGTTATTATAGGTGCATATTCGCATCTCATTATTAATGCCCGTTCCGAATATTAAAGGTTTTTTATTAGTAAGAAGAATTTCCAAAAATTAAGATTAAAAATATGGCCATTTTTCGCCCAATTTTGCCTTACATTTATTTATGTACATAAGTAAATTAGAAAAATCATAAACTAAATCGTAATTTAAGTATTTTTTTCTTAAAACTGAATATGCATTTAATTTAATTCGTAAAACCCAACAAGGCGGAAATAAATCTAAATAAACGTCATTAAAAAACGGCGTCATTAGATAAATTTATTTAATTTTATAAGAAACACTAATATAACATAATTATTTTATCTGTAATAAAAACAATATGTATTTTTATTTTATAAAGAATCCGCTGAAATATAATTATTTTATTCACGAACGCTATCAACACTTAACAGACGGCGCTTTTATAGGTGTAAAATTCAAGAGGAAAGGTTTTAAATTGAGGATGATTTTGTTATTTTAAGATCTGAAGGAATAATATTTGGAAACTTTAGCTCACTACTGGTCTCTTTGTTTTTAGAAATGTCAGTAGGATTGCTAACCTTATTAGTACTAGAGCAAAAATAAAAACCCTAAGTCTCGGTCTTAAAATATTTTCGAGATCCCGAATGTTACAAAAAGCAAACAAGGTGTTTTGCTTAAAATAAAGCATCATCATAAACTAGTAATATCTCTTAGGAGATAACCTGCTTTGTACAAATGTCCTCTGATTAAGACGGCGATCTAATTACCTCACTAATATTTGAATCTGAATAAATGATTTTCAATGATATGGTTTTTAAAATATTCTTTTTTACTTTCTTTTTAAAATGTCCTGATTTTTAATGTTTTTTCAAGAAGAAATTCTAGACGTTTTGAAAAAAAAAAACTTTATAAATAAGTATTGGTAAGAAAAATGAAAACAGATTCTACTGTAGCACATATCATAAATTAATTTAAAGCGTAGTCTTCAAAAAGTTATATAATCTTGTTAAATAATAATTTTGTGGATAAAAACAAATATTTATTTTATAAAATTTGTATAAATACTCTAAAAATAATAGTTTAGAGAGTGTAATAAAAAAAAAATTATAAACATAATCCTTATAACTATAAGGTCACTGTCTGTGACTTATCTCTCGATTATAGTTACTTTTCTCTCGATTATAGTTTTTCACTCGCGTTAGCTGGCCAGCTTTTTCTCAGTACGAAATGCGGTTTATCCCATAAACACGGGATTGTATTGGGGATTCCATTCAAGAAAAGTACATTTTCTACAAAATGCGACGTTTAATTTTTTTTTCTGTTCATATGATTTTAATTAACAGAACAAATCCTATTAGTTTGCTAATTTAACAGACTCTGTATCCTAAATACAGGGTGGCGATTTGAAAACGAAAAAGAGCCTATTTTGGGTTTCTCAGATCATTTGCGAAAAAATCCTCGAACCGGTCAATTTTTGATTCAAGGGGGAACCATTTTTTTGCTAGTTTCGCCCCCCTGAGGGCAAAGCCCTAGCGGGGGTGACAAGGGCCCCCAAAATTTTAAATGGAACGGGGGGTCAAGTGATACCTTATTTTGAAGGTATTTTTATGTAGATTATAACCCCAAAGTTTTAAATCGTTACTATTTGCCTAGTCGATACAGGGGCTAATAAAAGTTATAAAAACATGCCAACTTTTTTGAGAAAAAATAATTTAGCAGATCAATAAACATAAAAAATGTTGTTCTCCTACATTGTGAACCGTACTTTCTGTTGTTTCATTTTTAATACCCGTAGGTATCTATGCCAATTCTGCAAGGGAACTCTTGGTTATTGTTGAGACTGTTATTATAGCAACATTTTGAAGTTTAATAGTGGTTGTCAATTACTGCTGTCAGATCATAGTGTGTCAAACAAATAACTCTTTAAAGTTAGATAATTACAATATTGAGTGTGATAATGGTTTATTCACTTGCTGAAAGAGTTGAAATAATTTCTCTTTTCTTGGCGAACAATGAAAATGCTAATAGAACTGCCCAGCTTTTTAACACACTACAACACCCTAATCGACAGGTCCATCGCAAGTACATTTTGGAATTGGTTCAAAAATTTAGGGAAACTGGGTCTGTAGCTAATAAAAAGCGCGAAATGAATAATGATGGATGGTGAATGAAGCTTCAGAAGTAGCTATTTCAGGCCATATTGTGCAAAATCCTACACTGAGCACAAGGAAGTTATCAACCGTGTCTGGTATTAAGAGAAGCAGCATTCAGAAGATATTAAAAAAAAACAAGTTTCATTTGTACAAAATGCATCTCGTACAAGAACTAAACGAAGACGATTTTGATAGGCAAGCACAATTTTGTGAAACTATATCTGAACAATCCGCCCATGATCTACACTGATCCACACTTTCTATTTAATGTATGTTTTTCTGACGAATGCTCCTTTTTCCTAAACGGTACTGTGAATCGTCACAACTGTCGCTATTGGGCTGATTCAAATCCCAGAATATTTCGTAAGGTGCATACACAACATCCTGAAAAATTAAATGTTTAGGCTGGCATTTTTGGTAAACATATCGTAGGCTGCCTTTTTTTACCTGGCAATTTAACAGGAGAGATGTACCTGGAGTTATTAGAAAATACAGTTCATCCAGCATTAGTGGAGATACTAGAAAATAACAACGAGTACTTGGAAATTCATGCAAATATGCTGCAAGGGTTCGTCAATATTTGGACCAAACGTTTCCAGGACAATGGATTGAAAGAAGAGGAGCTATTGAATGGCCTTCTAATTCCCCGGACCTAAGCCCGTTAGATTTTTTTATGGGGCTATTTAAAAACTAAAATTTATGCTAGTCAGCCAACATCGCTAGACCATTTGCGACAAAGAATAATTGATGAATGTCGCCAAATCACCCCGGAAATTTTGCAAAATGTACGGGAAAGGTTTGAACAAAACCTGTATTATTGTATGGAAGTCGAAGGCCAACATTTTGAACATTTACTTGATTGATTTTATCTTTAAGCCCTTTATTTAAAATTATACTTTTTAAAATTTGTGTGTCTTTTACTAGCCCCTGTATCGACTAGGTAAATAGTAACGATTTAAAACTTTAGGGTTATAATCCACATAAAAATACCTTCAAAATAAGGTATCACTCGACCCCCCGTTCCATTTTAAATTTTGGGGGCTTTTGTCACCCCCGCTAGGGCTTTGCCCTCAGGGGGGCGAAACTAGCAAAAAAATGGTTCCCCCTTGAATCAAAAATTAACGGGTCCGAGGATTTTTTCGCAAATGTTCTGAGGGACCCAAAATAGGCTCTGTTTCGTTTTCAAATGGCCACCCTATATATTTATATTCGACTTAGGATTTCTGTATTTTTTTCCCACTAATTATTTTGATTTAAAAGTCGCGCCAATATTCTGATTTGCACTGGTCTCTTAGAGGAGTAGGCTTGTTATATTGGCTAGACCTTTATTATTTTAGAACACTCTCAAACTTTTCTACGTGTATCCTCAGATGGTGCGAAGAGTTCCCGACGCTTACTCCTTCTTTATCGCACCATAAGACGTGTGTTTAAAAATATAAAACCAAACCAAATATCAGCTGCTAAAATCAAAACAGCAACTTTATGCATTCAAAGAAGATTAGCAGCTTCTTTGTAATATGACGGAAATCAATGTGAACATCTATCGAGGCTTTAAAATAATATATATACTATTGTATAAAAACTGTTGAAGCAATGTTTGTAAGACATTCTAAGGCCGAACGCTTGGTGGCGATACAAAACTTCACTTTGCTATAACTTTTTCAACAGAAAGATACATCATTGTACTAGTTTTCACAGTATTTTTGCAATGATGTCAAAAATATTTCGTTTAATTAAATTTTTTGGAGTGAAATGAAAAAACTTACAATATTAAAAAATTGCGACATCTAGCTCTTTTATAAGGAACTATATACTACTAATAAGATTGGATATTTAAAACAGCTATATAGATCTGGGAAAAAAAATTTTAGGATTTACACCAATTTTAATTAGTATACATTCAATAGCTTCCCCTTTCCCTGCTATCGTTCGTAGGTGAGCTTTAAACCAAAATGATAGAGAATTTCCAAGGTTTCCAACATTATTATTAAAAGTTATTATTAATATATAAGTTTTTGAAAAAAAAACATGTTTTTCTTTTTTAATTTTTATTTACTCTCTCTAGTGGTGAAATACAAAAATCAGAAATACTTTCCAGAATTTTCTCATAGCCACTTTTCTGATATTAATAAAAATCGTTGTTGCCAGAGATACAGGTCCTGCGATATAGCCGCTTACCTCGCTTATTTGCCCACCTTGTACACTCAGATCCCAGTAGAGTTTGTGTTCGTCATATTTTATTATCGACTACGGGTAATACTTGCAATATCTTACCTCATCTGTTGACAAAAGATTGAGATCTTCTACTATTTCTTAAGGGAGTATTCTATATTCTGTCTATTATAGTCGCCTTCGCTCTTATCGTGCGGGTTCAAAGGTCCGCGTATACACCTTAGATCATAATTATTAACTGACGTGATGCCTTTAACGCCGTAAAAATGTCTGCGGAATTCTACGTATCCGATATTCGACATGTAAAACATACGTTGGTTATTTCCTTTCATGACGTGAAAAAGCCCATAAGTATAAAGCCCGTTGGGTATACGCCTCATCGGTATATGCCTAGAATCCCTGATATTCTGCTAAGTTGCCAGACATAATATTTACTTTTTTTTTTTGAAAAATTGTCCGAAATAGACGGAATTCTCAATAATAATTTTTCTTTGCGTAATAATATCTAAATCTAAGCATTTTATATTTTTTTATGAGAGCAAAAATGCCTCCCTAGCCTTTCATTAAAATTGTACACATTTCATTTAAAAATGGTTGTTGCCTAAATTTTTGAGAAATTAGTATACGATTTAGCATGACCCTATGTATGTGCATAACATACTAATTTGTCGATTTCAGGGCACAGCGACTAATTTTTAACGATTATTTGATCTTGTCTTCTTCTTTGTTTATGTGTAATTGTGTTTTTTTGTAATAATTATTGGGAAACTATACATTTTGGTATAATGACAAATAATTAATTTTCATTGTGTGTGATGCAGTGCAGTCAGAGACCAGAAAACTACTTTTTTTGTTTAAAGGCAAGTTCATGTTACAATCTCACTTTTAAAATGACATTTTAATTTTATGATTTATTATTTGTCGTTCGACCCAATCTATACGTTGATGCACAGAAAATTAAAAAAGTTGTGTTATCTTTTCTTTTATATCAGTTAAAAGTCAAAAAAAGATAAAAAATAACTAAAAAAAAAACTGGTGAATGCGGCGGGCATTTCTATCTTCCAGCGCATTCACCAATTCATTTATTTAACTTTGTTTAAAAAGATAAATACCAGGCGAGCTACGACAGTTCTTTAAAATGTCGTTTTCTTAAGACAATTTTTTTACACATTACAGGGCAAAAAAAAGATTAAAAATTACTTGAAAAAAAACTGCTGAATGAGGCGGGCATTTATATCTCCCAGAGCATTCACCAATTTATTTACTTAGCTTTTGTTAAAAAGATAAATACGAGGAAAGCTACGACAGTTCTTTAAAATGTCGTTTTCTTATGAATATTTATTTATTTACACATAACAAGGCAAAAAAAGGTTGAAACTAACTATTAAACAAATGGAGAATGCGCCGGGCATATCTATCTCTCAGCGCATTTACCAATTTATTTACTTAGCTTTGTTTAAAAAAAAAATTGTACTTTTTAATCATACCTAAATAATAAACGAAATGCAAAAAGAAAACTAATTATTTTAATAAAGAAAAAAGAAAATAAGGGATTGCTTAGAATGTACAAGAAGAAGTAGCTAAAGCGCTTGGAATTAGTTTAAGAATGGTGCAAAATGTTGTATATGAAAACAAGAACAATCTTATTTCCAAGCAGGAAACGAAGTGTAAAAGGAAAAAGCCGAAGACTGAAGATTTAAGTGAATGTGTAAAAATGAAGTAACAAATTTGACTAAAAAAAGAAAATAATTATAACTATCATTATCACTAACAGAGTCGGAAAACTCTTCGTCATTTTCCGAATCTTCTTCAAATGGAGCAATGATCAATGGTTCAACTTGGATATCGAGTACTTTTTCTCTCTTCCAACAGGTTCTAATAATGTTTTCTGTGTGATCCACTGATTTCCGCCAATACTCCTTTGTGATGTGATTCAATGCCTCATTCCAAACAGCTTCAACCTGGTCAGATCTATGCCCAGCACCCACATGCTTTTCATAATAAGATTTTGATCCTTCCCATATAAGCTCAATGGCATTAAACTGACAATGGTATGGTGGCAATCTTAAAACTTCATGGCCATATTCACGTACTATTTCGTCAACAGCATATATTTTTGGTCTTTTCAGCGATTTTGCAATTGAAAGAAGTTCGGATTTTAGCATATATGGCAAGGGATTCTGATTTTCTTTTACTAATCATTCATAAATTTCACTTTTTCTCCAACTTCCATTTGGTTGTTTATTCAAAATTCTTGAATGATACGACGCATTGTCTAATACTATTAAGGAAGGTTCTTGCAAGTTCGGTATTAACTGTTCCTTTAACCATTTTTCAAACGTTTCGTAATTCATATTGTCATGATAATCCATACTTTTAGACTTAGAAGAAAAAATTAAACTTGCACCTGGAACGAATCCCGTTGACGACCCGGCATGTAAAATAATAAATCGTTTTCCCTGACCACATCCTTTTTTTCTTTTCACGCTTTTCACAGATTCATTTTGCCAAGATTTTATTCCACTCCCATTTGAAAATATCCAAGTTTTATCTACGAATGCCACTTTCATTAACTTTGATTTTTCATTTTGTGTATATTGTCTTAAAAATCCTATTCATTGGCTCACAATATTTGGCAGTTCACACAAATATCTGCCATTGCAGTCTTTTTTATAGCAAAAACCTATGCTTTTAATTAATTTTGATAAAGCAGAAAGTCCAATTTCCAAAGTGCCGCGTTGCTTTAAAACATCCCTCAGAAATGGCAGCGTTTTATTTGTTTTTAGCCTATATAGTTCATAAATCCTATCCCTTACTTCCATTTTTACACATTCACTTAAATCTTCAGTCTTCGGCTTCTTCCTTTTACACTTTTTTCCTTCTTGGGAATAAGATTGTTCTTGTTTTCATATACAACCTTTTGCACCATTCTTAAACTAAAGCAAGCGCTATAGCTACTTCTTGTACATTTCTAGACAACCCTTTATTTTCTTTTTCGTTCTCGAAGTAAATAATAACATTAAGTACCATTTTTTTGGCTTGAGGATTTAGAAATCCTTAGAAGGCTTTTTCTTTTCCATAATTTGAAATTTTAATTATCTTGTGACAAATAATGCCATCCGTCAATCGAAACGAGACAGGCATGTTTGTTATGAAAGTAATTGTTTTAGAACCACTGACATTTATCAGTTTATCTTCTTTTGATACATTAACGCTGCATATATCTGTTTCGTTTATCTGACAGGTTGTAGGTAAAAAACGTTGTTGTGCAAATTGAAATAAAACGTAACTACAAAAGTTTGTCGTTGATAATCCGATACACCTGCACGATAAGAGCGATTTTGACTATATCTGACAACCTCTTGTAATATGTTTGTACATATATACATATGTATATAATACATATGTACATATGTATTTTAGACTGTATTCCTTAGTCACTGTATTTAAATATGCTGGACATGGTATAATAGTATAAAATATGTATTCTTCGGACACGATAGTCAGCGTCCAGTTATCATAAAGAACAATAGAACATCAATAGATCATCAGAGTGATCACTACAATACGGCTTTGACCATTTAAAATAATACACAATAACGCCGGAGAAATTTCCAGTACCTAAGTAAATTTAATTTATTGTTTGGTTAAAAATATTACTACTTAAAAAAAAGAATTTTTCATAAAAATGAGAGAAATATAAAAGACGAAAAGAAGAGTATATCACTTCCTATTAATTTTAGTTTTTTACTTAATTATTAGAGTAAAAATTTAAAATATTCTTCTCTTAAAAATAAGCCCTTTAAATAATTATTCACATCAACCTTGTTAAATATTTTATATTAACGAGATATTAGACTTAGTTTCTCTAAAATTTTACACATACATACATACATATCTTAAGAAATGTTTTTTATTGTATAATATACCGACATTTTTCCACTTGCTTAACTATCTTCGTTACTTTTCATACCCACGATAGTTGCCTATAGGTAAAAATACCTATACCTCAATAAGTGGTCTATTGAAATTAGAGTACATATTTGTAGTGTTTTGTAAACCCACCGCACATGGTGCTAAAACGATTAAGGGCCACTCGAATACGCAACATTCGGTACGTTTTTTATTTACTGCGGCATGTTTCAAGGAAATGGTAAGGACCCGCATCATTCTCTATGATGTGTTCCGATTTAAAATAGGATGTTCCCGTGAGAAGATTAATATAGACCCAAAAGTATTTTTTGTCTTTTGTTAATAGAGTACTAAAGATATAAAATTCGAAAATATGTAAAAATAACTATTATAAATGCATACATACAACTAGTATTTTAAAAATTCTTTAAGCAATTTAACTAAATATTAAACAAATTTGTTTTGCTTTATTCCAATAAATGTGAAATAAGCCCTAACAAAACTAAAATAAAATGTAGTAAATTTAGTATTAAAGAGGTTATAAAGAAAACAATATAATAAAAAAGAACTTGAATTTAAAATAATTTTAATTTAATATAACTTCATCTAGATATTTAGATTATTAATTTTGGAATTACAGAGAGCCTGCCAAAATTGAATATATTATTACTTCCTTAGAACACAGCACTAAACCAATACATGTGCTAAAACTATTAAGGGAGTACAGCTATATTCTCAAAGGTACTCTAAGATTAGCTTTTTTATTTCTTAAAACTAGAAATATACATTTTTCTCACAGAATATTGAGCACATATAGTATTAATATAAGTACATATGATTTTAAATAATCTAAAAGATCTTTTAGCAGCATTTTAGAAAATACTTGACAAAGTGATAGAGAACTTCAATACGCTTTATGAATAATTAATGATACCGAATAAAATGTTGCTATTTCTTTGTGATATTTCTTCATGGATTTCTTGGGAACTTTAAAGGTATATTTATTTTAAATTGCTTTACAAAAAAAATCGAGAAGCGTTAAATCATGAGATCTAGAAGGCCATAGTAACTCCTTCCGATCCTCTGAGAGTTTAATCTCAATCCAATAATTCACAGTAAATTCTTGCATATAGTGCGGTATTTTAATAACATTGCAATAAAATATTTGCCCTTTTCCGAAGTCTTAAACCTTCAAGAATAAATAAGTAAATGTTAGTTAAGACCTTCAATATTTTGCTCTGTATATTATTTCTGCAATAGAATAACCTTATACCTAACTCTTAGCCACCGGGGATTTTAGCCATTAAGCAAAATAGTTTATTCACCTATGTTTGTTATCTTTTATTTATAAATGTCCTTAGTAATTTTACCAAAATTTAAGTTTTTCAGATATCTCTAATCGATATAAGTAGTTTTTCAAATAATTAAAAAAAGGCAATCCTCAATTTTTGAATTCTTATAAGTTTCTACTGCCTTATTTGATTTTTTTAAAACATCCTTTAAATTTCTTAACATTCAACCTAATAAAAAATTGGAAGGATAATAAAATAAAATATTTTCATGTTGACAATTTTATACAAAATTCACAAATTCATTTGTTTTTTAGAGGAAAATAGACTAGAAACAAAATAAAAAAATTATCCACTCAATATGCCAAATTGATCTACGTACTTAATTTTAGCACTTAATAACCTACCCAACGTAAAACAAAACTGCGTTGGTTTAATTTAATCTGTAAAGTTTTAATTTAATCTGTAATTTTTGGCAAGATGGGCTCTGCATTATTTTGTTTAATAAGTACACGAGTATTTAAATATTGAAAAGTCAATTGGTAGGCACAAAATAAATAACAGAAAAAAAACTTTCAATTCTACACTGCCAGATTTTTTCGATTTAAAATCCTTTTATTTAAATCATATTCAAAAGGCTAAAGTTATTTGTTTCTTTAGCTGCTCACTCTATACAGGGTGATTTTCAACCTATGCGCATAAACTTGAGAAATGATAGCTGATGAGTAAGAATGAGTAATTATGAAAAAAAAATTAGTAAAATATTTTTAGTTTTGGAGATATGCATATTTTTTTAAATAAAAAAACGTGTATTTTTTAACGTGTTTAATTGAAACTAATTTAAAGCAACTGTTCGAAGTTGTTTCCATTATTTTCGATACAGACTTGAGCTCGTCGAATCCATGAAGACGTACATGCACGGGCCAAACCAGGCTGTAGGCGAATTGCGTCACTGGCAGCGTTTATGCGATATCGTAGCTCTTGCTCAGTATCAACTTCGTTTACATACACCATTGTTATCATATGACCCCACAAATAAAAGTCTAATGGATTAAGGTCAGGCGCGCGAGGGGCTACTCAACTGGACCATCACGGCCTATCCATCGTCCGGGAAACACACGATCTAAATGTTGTCGCACTGGTCGTAAAAAATGTGGTGGAGCACCATTATGAAGAAACCGTTGAGATTCACATTTTCAAGGAGCACTGGTAAATTGTTGCGCAAAAATTCTAAATGCCGAGTACCAGTCAAACGATTTTCCAGAATAAAAGGTCCGATGAGCATTCCGTTCAGAATTCCAGCCCATACATTTACAGAAAAACGTTGTTGAAAGTATATTCTCCGTGTAAATGCGGATTTTCCAAAGCCCAGTAATGAGTGTTGTGAAAGATGAAAATTCCATTGCGCGTAAAATTTGCCTCATCCGTAACTAAAATGTTCATGGTAAAGTTTGGGCTTAACTGCTGGTGATGTAACAACCACTCACAAAAGTGTACTGTAAATGTATCGAAGCGGCAAATCGAAGGGCTTGTACCCTCTGCACATGAAACGGGTATAGCAACTCGTGCCTTAAAATTTGCCAACTTGTAGATTGCGATATTCCCAATTGCGTCCTAGTGCGAATTCCAGGTTGTTCTTCGATAACTTCTAAAATATCCTCCTCTAGATTTAGAATGTACCTAGGGCTAATAGCTCCTCCGTCTTGTCCAGGCCGCGGCCGCAAATTGACAGTTTCTCTACCCCGCTGAATAACACGTAAGAAAGCCCGACGTCTCGGGTGATATCTTCGGGGAAATCTTTGGGCATATAGATCAGCTGCTGCCACTGCATTCTGATGCGTTTCTCCGTAAACCAAAACCATGTCTACAAGTTCTTCATTTGTAAAAATGTGCGCCATTACATTTGATGCTTTTATTTTGTTCGTGTGAAAATAACGATCGAAAACGATCACAGCCACCAACAAACTAAGTTCGTCTGATACACGTTCTGTTGACATTTGTTTAACTTTCGGAAACCACAAATATTATACTACATTTTTTTCTCATTATTATTAGTCATTATTCATCTTCATCTACCATTTCCCAAGTTTATGCGCATAGGTTGAAAATCACCCTGTATATATAACGATTTTTATATAAATATTTAAAGTTTGTAATTGAAATAGTTAATAAGTAAAAATGATAACATAGATATCCTTAATCTTTATTTAAGTTTTTTATTAGTAGGAACAACCTAACTTAGTATAAGAACTATTTCTTATAAATATAATTTTTATTTCTACTTTACTTATTTATATCATTTAAATTTTTATTTTAAAATATAATTATATTAGAGTTAACAATATATGGTAAATACTTATTAATAAGTGAATAAATATATATTTATTGTAAATACTGACAATCTTAAGAAAATATTTTGACGGTTGTAACCCCTTATTATTTTTCCCTTGCACAATATATTTTTGCAAACTAAAATGTCCTTTAAGAAATCATTCATTTTTTGTTTTACATATATGCCCCATACTCGTATGCCGAAAAGCCGAGACAAAAATTACGCTTTGTTGCCTTAAAACAAAAGAAATTCTAAGACTCTTACCCATTGTTCGTTAACAACTAAACCCTTACTGTTGTAACTTTAAGCACTCATTGTGCTTGATTTGATACAAGTTGATGAAATATAATTTAAAGAGTTATTTGTATTTGGAACGGAATACTCAAACATTCTGAAAACACCACCTGTATGCAGAAGGGGGGCATAGTAGTTTCCCGCGTATGTTCATTATAGTATAATTTATAAACTTTTAAATCGATCTTAGAAAATTGTCATTATGAGAAAACAAGACTTTTAGAAAATAACGCCTTTCTTATAAACAACCAAATAAAAAGAATTAGAATTTATTTACTGTTTCTTCATGGAGCGACATACCATAAATGGATATTTAAGCTGTTTACTGAAAATTGTAAAATCAATATTCTAAAAAAAGCAAATAAAAATAAACACAAAAATGTAACAATTGGACCGTCGTCTGACTCAATCCGCAAAAGTTCTGACATATGCACATTATATCAGAATGAATAGGAGGCTTAGCTTTAGGATCACAGCTGTGTTAGGTTTGCTCTCTTCAATAGAAAAATAGTGAGTAGTTTAATGATAAAAAAATGCAGCTTTACTTGAAATATATATTATATATTTAAATTATATTTTTTAAGAAATATTTTCACACTAGTTTATCCTAATATACTTATACATTTTAAATAAAGCTCCCTTAGGAACTATGAATTTTAATCGAAAACAGATTTTGCGCTTTTAAATGTAAATCTAAGAAAAAAAGCTAAGATCAAGTTTGCATTTTGGGTAAAGTAGTTATGCTGTGCTATTATTTTAGTAGATTTAAATACGAGAGAAATATCTGTGGTTGTAAAAATTGTATTCAAAGAATTTATCTTCATTGATGATATGATGTGAATTATTTGGATGATAAACATTCAAAATTTTCTATTTTTTTTTGTAATGTGAAAAATAACAAACAGCTTGCTATGATTTAAAATAATATTAGATCTTAAATAGATTAAATTATAAAATACCAAAAATACATTAAATCTAAAACCTTTAATGTAGGATTTACCTGAAAACCAATCTAAGCATTTCACTAATGTTCTAATTTTAACTATAATAGTTTTAACGAAATTTTCTTAATTAATAATAATATATTTAAAATATTTAAATATATTATATTTATTTTTTAATTAATGACATTAATAATAATAATATTCAAAAAGACAGAAAAACATAATATTAATTATTAAATTATATTATGTTAATTTCCTAGCAAATGCGTATACATCTCGATTTTAACAGAGGCGATAATAATAACTAACTCATCATTAAATATCAAATCCTTGCTTTAATATTAAATCAAACTAGACC
The DNA here is from genome assembly GCF_022605725.1 of Anthonomus grandis grandis. NCBI lineage: Eukaryota > Metazoa > Arthropoda > Insecta > Coleoptera > Curculionidae > Anthonomus > Anthonomus grandis. Next base: position 29,134,892 of record NC_065557.1, read on the forward strand.
ATAAAGTTTTCAGATATATTTCGATACATGTTTCGTTTCTTTAAAAACAAAGCATAAGGCAAAAAGACGAGTTTGAATCTTTTGGAGTATAGCCCCATCATTATAATATTTAATACCTATATTATAATGATGGGACTCTACTATACAATAACATATGTATACTATACAATAAAAGATACAATCAAAAAGTACGGTTGAGTGGCATAAGTTTTGAAGACCTAAATACATTAGATTCTGATAAATATTTGTAGCAAAATACTATAATAATGGTAAGTAAATAAGTAAATTTATACAGTATAATATTTTAATATAAGATAAGTAAATAACAATACGAACTTATTTATTTAAAAAAATTAAATCCTCAACTTGAAACTAGCATATTTTACTTTATAACTTACAACTTTACTCTCGCACCTTAATTTAGCAAAATTAAAAATTGGCCTCACACTTATGTTTTCAGGAATTATAAATTCATGTTGTAGTTTATGAATTCACGGAAGTATATATTTTGTATGATCATATGAAAACAAGCATATGCTATTTTTAATAAAAAAAATTTATTTCCTTATTACTAAGACTTTTTGATTTTTAGTTCTCGATATCCAATTGTAAAAGATCTGATTATTTTATCAAACGAGTTCATTTGCTCTCTGACTAAAAATAGTACTCCCCATGATATGGTTACACATTTAATCCTCCCTCCCATAACGTCAACGCCGAAGAAAACATTTTGTGAGAGGTATTTTAGTGACAGGATCAAATACAATAATGAAGTTTAGTACAAAATGACCTGCCTTTTAGGCACTGTATTATTAAGCCATGCATTATCCTCGACGTCAGTAAAACCGGCTATTAGAATGGCCTTTTTCGATGAGGGGTCGGTAGGATTTGTTACGATTCTGGGGGCGATGAATCAATTAATTTAAAGCCGCCATCTTAGAGATACTGTGACCGCAGACAGCAGTTTCATTGATGACAAATTCAACGGGATCGAGCTTCCTTTTATCAAATCAGGTTTCCCCTTTGGGTTTAAACTAGTTGTTATAATTTATTGATATCTTCACTTTTCTGAATTATTGATATAATATTATAGATGTTACTTTCTCGACAGAAAAAATATATACAGTAACCGCCTAAAGTTGCTTTTTTGTTGATTTTTTGAGAAAACGCTCGGACCCGTGGATTTTTATTTTAAGTTGCGCATTATTTCACATAAATTTTTCTATACAGGGTGGCACAAAAAAAAGATATGACGTCATCGATCATTTTTTTAAATGGAATGCTATATTTTTATTGCATTTATAAAATATAGGCGAAATTCCAAGCAAGTTTCGTATAACACACCTTATCTCAAAACTCAACTGTTTCCGAAATATTTACATTTAACCAACAAGAAAGCAAGTAAGTACGTCTATTTACAAATTAAGATAAAATGGAGGATGAAATGTTATAAACTGTGAAAACTCTTATGCAACTTCACAAATTTCAGTTGATATAAATATAGCCGGAACGTCAGTGAGACGCATCTTAAAAGCAAATGAATACCAGCCTTATAAAATTAGACTAATACACGAATTAAATGAGGACGATCCTGATCAAAGAAATTAATTTTGCGAACAAATGATGAACATTTGCAATAATAACCGTCAGTTTGTGTTACGAGTTTTGTTTTCGGATGAAGCAACTTTTTGTTTAAACGGTGTCGTAAATCGGCAAAATTGTCGGTACTGGTCAGTGTCAAATCTACACTGGGCAACTGAGGCTCATACACAGTACCGTAAATCTATTAATGTTTGGGCTGGTATCGTGGAAAATAAAGTAATAGAAAACTTTTTCGAAGAAAACTTAACAGGACAACGCTATTTGAATTTTCTTCAAGAAGATCTTATCCCTGCTTTGGCTGCCCTATACCCAGATGAACAAGACCCTGCTGTCCCGACAGATACTTTGTGGTTTCAGCAAGACGGCGCACCGCCACATTTCTTTCGAGATGTATGTAATTACTTGGATATAGTGTTCCCAGGAAGATGGATAGGACGAAGAGGGCCAATAGAGTGGTCGGCCAGGTCACCAGACCTAAATCCCTACGACTATTTTCTATGGGGGTACCTGAAAAATAAAGTTTATATTGAGAAGTCAAACAACGTAGAAGATTTGAAAAACAGAATTAGATATGAAATTAGACGTATATCACCCGAAATAATTGATAGTGTTTTACATGAGTTTGTAAACCGTCTTGCTTTCTGTCAAGAAGTAAATGGGAATCAGTTTGAACACTTGATACATTAATAGGAGTTTTCACAGTTTATAACATTTCATCCTCCATTTTATCTTAATTTGTAAATAGACGTACTTACTTGCTTTCTTGTTGGTTAAATGTAAATATTTCTGAAATAGTTGAGTTTTGAGGTAAGGTGTGTAATATGAAACTTGCTTGGAATTTCGCCTGTATTTCATAAATGCAATAAAAAATATAGCCGTCATATTTTTTCTTGTTCCACCCTGTATCCAAAAATGTATGTGAAATAATGCGCAACTTAAAATAAAAACCGACGGGTCAGAGCGTTTTCTCAAAAAATCATGTCTCTAATTTTTATCGAATTTATGCGGAACTTTAGGCGGTCACTGTATATAAATCCTTAATCCTACATTATAAGAGAATTAAAAAAAATGTTTTTACGTTGTGTATATTCTACAAATTAATTTATATAAAAGATATTTAAAAAAAAAAATTCTAATTAAAAGTTTTATTTGTTACTGTTAATAATTAAAAACTTGGAATCAGGTTTACATAGCTTATTATTTTCTTGTAGACATATTCAAGTTAGGTAAAGCCTAATATTTTTCTTAAAAAGACTTAATAATATAACTCACACTTGTCACACTTTAGAGAAATGTTGAAAGTACCAGGCAGATGCATATTAAAACCAAATATATTTTTTAAATTTATTCTATAGATGTTTCTTTTAAATGTAAAGTGAAATTGAAAGAATATTATTAATAAAAGTTTCCAATATAACTTATTTTAAAACCTTTTAAGAAAGTACTTCACAGAAAACTTAATAACTAAGTTAAGTTCAGACTTTAATCAAAAAACCAAATATTATTAAGTGCACAGCAGGCTTGAATAAAGTCATGGTTTGATTTAACTGATAAAATGTTAAGATCACATAATTTATTACATTGAAGAATCAACTAGCGAAATTTATATACCTCTAGAGTATTTTAAATCTTAGAATTTAAAATTATATTTTACATAATGTTTTTTTTTAATTTTTGTTTATTAAATACCTTACTTTAATATTTGAAACTCAAATCCTCATCAAAAAAGTGACTGATGCCATGGGCAATTAAAGAATACAATTTTAATTAAAATACTATATTTTAAAATTAGTAATATTTTTATTACTAATTATAATCGTTAAATCAAAAGTGTCAGAAGAGCTTAATACGTTAAAAAACGTGCGTTTATTTAATATACTACTACCTTCTTCTCCTTGGTTTTAGTTAACTAATTTGTTATTTAATTATTTAGAGAAGATAAATTTTAAAATAAAATAAATAAGGACTTGCTCAGATAGGACTCATTAAACAATGACCGTATTTAAATGTGCATAATGTTTATATTTTAATAATTTTGTTTCCATTTTATAGGAAGCATTAAAATTATTCAAGTATTTTACTCCATAAAGCAGTATCAAAGGGTTTGTAAAATTTTATGTTTAATCCGATTAAGACCGTTATATAAAGCGAGTTAAGAGGAATACAGTTTTAGCCTTATTGAAGGTTTAATTAAACGCTCCAAGTTAAATTCTACGTAATTATACTGCTACTTTAATATTTTTCTAAAAAAAATATAGAAAGATAAAATCACCCTATGATTTAATAATATATTTAAATTTACATATATTAGAATTCGCTTTAAAATCTCATATTGTGAAAGTAATAAGAAATTTATAATCTTGTTCTGGTTCTTTTTTTTTTTAATTATAGTTAAATCAAAACTGAATTTGGATAAAAGTGAGAGAGATCGGTAATATTGTAAGGAAATTCAGGAACACACTTTTATTGACAATGTTAAAAACTCTAACCTGACTCTCTCTGACTGTCATTTAATTGTGTGCAAGGTAAAAAACAATTTAAAAAATTGAAACGAATAAACACGAAACACGTCCCTTTTAAAGACCCATGGAACAATTTAGAAATGCTTAACATTTTCTTCATTGTTTTAAAGAAGTCAACAATTTCAAGAGAAGGTAATTCTGCCGTTTAGCGGCTTTTGTAAAAACTGACGAAAAATGGTCGAGTTTTTTGCAAAATGAGTAGATTTGGATATACTATATCTTTCACTAAGAGTGGCGAAAAGCCAAATTTTATCACGACAAGGGTGTTATCACGCACTAAATCACTGACTATGGGACGTGATTAATCATTAGAATAACCCTGTATTCGATTAGTTTTGTCAACAAATAGGTGACAACCTGAGGTGAGGTTAGGTGTGGTGTTGCCAGTTCTGTCGTCAACTGCATTCTGTCACTTTGCAGCTTAAGCCTTGTCCCCAGCCTGATTCTTTCTAACATCACACACTTTCTAACATGAAAAAGTATATAGAGTGCTCGTAAATGTCGAGCACATGGAGGCTTACGCCCCACATGTGCTCGACGTCCCAATTCAAGACATTTTATTAAAAATAAATAGTTTTATAGTAAATATATAAATAGTTTTATAATAAAATAAATAGATTTAGTTACAAGAAAAGGTAAAAACAGTTTTTGTGAAATTATATTACTTTATTTTACGCATAATACCTAACATTTCTCGTGACTAAAAAAAACACAGTGAATTCTCCACTTAAGAGAAGGCACTTATGAGTCAGCCACACTGGGGACAAGGCTAAAGCTGCAGCGTGACAAAATGCAGTTAACGACAGAACTGGCAACACCACACCTAACCTCACCTCAGTTGTCACATATTTGTTGACAAAACTAATCGAATACAGTGTTATTCCAATGATTAATTACGTCCCATAGTGATTTAGTACGTGATGACACCCTTGTCGCGATAAAATTTGGCTTTCCGCCACTCTTAGTGAAAAATATATATTCAAATCTACCCATTGTGCAAAAAGTCCCATCATTTTCCGTTAGTTTAGACAAAAGCCGCTAAACTGTAGAATTACCTAAGAGAATACTGATGGTCACAGCAGGCAAGTATCAAATTTTTGAAAAGTTATACACGTATTTACAATAATATAACCTAACTTGGAGCCAATATATGGCCCTCAAGCAAGACAAACTACTTCAAAACTGGACACTATAGATAAAACTATTAAACTTAACGTCCTAAGTAGAACCATAAATTAACCGTACTAATCAACTTTAACTACAAAATACGAATAAAATAGTAAAAAAACTAGGAGAATAATTAACTATTTATATTTTCATAATACTGCTGTTCTCTCAAGTTTAATCGGCCCAATCAATCAACACCTCCATCAAGAGATCATAGATGGAGCCACCTGATAAGGTGATAACCGGTGTTTACAATTCAAATACGTTGTCGGACATCGCTGAATCCGGTACACCACATCGTTGATTTTGGTGACCACATGGAATAAACTTTTCCAATCTTTTTGGAGCTTTGATGACTTGTCCTTTGTCCTTCGTGGATTGCATAACCAGACTCTATTCCCAGAATTAAGACCGGTAGAATTTGTCTTTATGTCCTAATGTAATTTTATTCTGTTACTTTCTAGGTGAAGTTTACCTTCTGCTTGTTCGTAGACCATTTGCAAACGCTCGAGTAGATGATCGACGTATTCCTCAAGGTTTTCAGACTTGTCGAGTCTCCTAGTAATATTGTCCAAAAGTAAACAAAGTTCATCACCAAAAACATCTTTTACCGTGCCTTTTATAGTTGACTTGTGGATAGAAAAAGATATGCTGATAGAAATGGTTGTATACAGTTGGTTTGCTTATAGTTTAGAGTTATAATTCTCAAGTAGGTTTTAAATGTGCGAATAAAGCTTTCAACGATTCAATCAGACCGAGGGTGTAGCGGAGTTGTCCAGGTCTTATTGACACCCAGCAACTGGCATACTTCTTGGTATATTACTAGTCCTGCTGCGTCTATGGTAATTCGTTCAACGGGTGCACCAACAAGATATTGCTTAATTTTTCCTCCGGTCCGGATTCTTGGACTTTTGCTTGATAAAAAATGGTCATACTCGGTGTCACTCACATGTCGGCATCAGCGTTCAACATCTTCATGATTTTTCAGTCAGTAAAACCGTTTTCTCAATTTTGCCAAGATCTTACTAACTCCAAAATCTACCACCAACACCGCTATGGACAGCTTGAAGAATTTCTGGAATCCGTTTTCGAGGAAAGACTTCCAGCTATATAAATAACAAATTCCAATGAGAGCAATAAGCTTTCAGATCTGGAGATTTGTTTTATATCTTTCCATTCTGGTTTTTAAATCTTTTGAGACTTCAGTTCGTAAATAAGACCAAATACTGGATCATCGTACTGATGCTGGATTAACCTAGCTGCGTCCCACTCTTCAAAACTGTCAACGCCAATACGATAGCAAGTAAATATTTCTGAATGTTGTTTCGATACCTTTTTAAGAGAATGATGAATGACATGTTCCAATGTCATCCATGATGACCAACCATGATGATATTGGAACATATGATGGATGACCAACCATGATGACATTGGAACATGTCATCAGTTGAAACGTGTCATCAAGTCGTCAACAGATGGGTCTTCTCGATAACGCATCGGCGCTTTAGTAATATTTCTTCCTTTCCTTTGTTTTATGGTAAAGTGATATTCTGGTAGTCATTGAAGCTACCTTGCTATTAGTTCTTTAGGGTTTTTGACGTGAAACAGCCATTTCAAAGAAGCATGGTCAGCCCTGAGGATGAATCGTTGACCATTCATATATTTATGAAAATTTTAATAGCTTTTACCGCTGGCAATAGCTCTCGGCTAATGACACAATAGTCTCTTTTTTTTGGGGGGTTTGGATAGCTTCATACTGAAAAAACCTATTACTTAGTTTTGAAGGTGGAAGATCTTGGTACATTAATAGTAAGTGAATTTCCTTTTAAATATATAATTTTATAATTTTAAATATAACACGATGTTTTGGTTAGTGTGTATTTTAAACCAAAACCTCGTGTTTATGTGTATCTCCAACGTCGTGTAAAAAGGTATTTCAAGTTCAAAAGATTTAAATACTACAAGCTATCGCTTACTCACCATCTTTATATTTTTGTTATAGGACGGCTCCAATTCCAACATTACTTGCATCTGCATTCAAAATAAAAGTTTGTCCAAGAATCGAATACGTTATGCGTATATGATGATATGCACAGTGCTCTTTTAAGCCGTTAAAATGCTTTACACTCTGCTGACCAACTAAATAACATTTGGTCCTCCATGAGCTTATGTATAGGTTTTGCAAGGTTAGCAAATTTTTTTACAAATCTTCTGCAATAGGTATTGATACCCAGAAAGCTTCTTAACTGGTGTTTATCAGTCTGCCGGCTACAATTCGGTTGCTTCTACTTTATTTGAATCAGACTTTTTCTTATATTACATAACTAAAGTATCGAGCTTCTTTTTGAAATAAGCAACGTTCATTAGAGCTTAGTTCCAGGTTGGCCTCTCGGAGCTTAACAAATACCTCTTGAATATTTCCACGTAATACAGTCTTATAAGTCTTTCAAAGGTGGCTGGAGCGAGTTTAGAGTTTTAGAGTCCAAAGGGCATGACTGTAACCTGCCAAAGTCCTGTTCCAGTCGAGAATGCGATTCTTTTACTTATCGTCTGGTGCATCTTTACCTGCCAGTATCTACTCTTTAAATCGAGTGTTAAGAATCATTGTGAACCTGATAATGTATCTAAAGTATCGGCAATTCTTGGGGATAACTGTCTTGCTTGGTAATTTCATTTAGTCACCGATAGTCTACACAAAAGTTGGTAGATTCATTATTTCCAGTGTTCATTCGATGCTGCATCAAATCAGGACTTCACAGGTCATTATCGTGCAAGGAAAACACAATTTGATTTTCTTTAACAAGACGTTGCAAATTACTAAGCTGGTAATGGTGAATGATTAAATTGTCAGCCAATGATCTCTCCTTGTTTGAGGTATGTATATCCTTTTAAATTTATCATTTGGACCAAAATAGTAGATTTTTTCGGCGTAGATGACTTTTTTGCTGAAAAAGTTCGTTGACCGTATATCTTATAGCTTTCCATAGGCTTAATCTAAACAGTTTCTTCCTCTTCTCTTACAGTTGTGGTATTAACCACCACCTCTGAATTTGCTGGTAGGGTGATATCCTTTTATAACTTAACGACTTAAGTGTTTCCTTTAACTTCATGTAGGTTTTGCATTAAAATCTCGTGGCAGCCAATTTAGTTTTATACATAGGGCTTGGTAGCACCAATAAAGCTGACTAAGGATTATGGCATTGACGTTCAAGGTCTCTCCTCGAAACAATTCCAACAATGGAATGGTGTTTTAGGTTTTCTAGCTAAATACTAAATATGCTTGAATCTTCTTTAGGCGGTCTTCGAGATCAGCTTCCGAAGTTCTGATTTGTCTTATCTATATCTGTCTTCTAGTTGCTTAAAAAGCTGCATCATACTCATACCCGTCAATAAAACAATTTATAGAAATTTGTTCCCGGAACTCATGCTTCCGTGTTGGGGCTGATGGGTAAGCCAGATTTACTAATCGAGCAACTTCGGCCTTCAACTATTGGAGTTCTTCTTCTTCCAATGTTGTTGTTTCCTAGATTTCAATTGAGCCTAGTACACTTCTTGTAAACGGCCTTATATCTCTAGTTCTTGGATCTTTTTTTGTGTTTGCTCTAATTTTTCTTCCGATGTTGCTTCGAAGTTAGTTATTAATTTTATCTAATTTATCTCCAGATCTTCTCTAAGTTGTAAATCTCGTTCCTTTAATTTTTTTATTCGTTAATAGACCTGCTTCTTTTTAAGATCATGTTTTAAATTCACTTAGCCTTTTCTCTCTAATAATATTTTCATAAATAAAAATATTAAACTAAACGTAGGTAGAACCCTACTAATCAACTTTAACTACAAAATATGGATAAAATAGTATAAAAACTAGGATAATAATTAGCTTATTTACATTTTCATAATAATATTATTTAACATAAAAGATGGTAATAGCAAGCAAATACCAAAAGCGTTCAAATATTATGTTCTATTATACCACTTATCCACTATCTTACCACTACATTCTACCTCCTCTAAAGAAACTTAATTTTACTTAAGCTGCTAAATATTTAGAGCACTTATTATGAAACATATTTTTAGATTACGTTTCTTATGCACGAAAAAGTAATAAACTTTGAAGTCTAATTTTTTTAAATATTAAAATACGCATATAAGCCTTAATCCTACCAAAAAAATTAAAACCATTGCTAGGGTCAATGGTTATGACGATAAGATTATTGATAAGCTGATTAAAAGATATAGGTTTAAAGTGTTAATTTTAAAAACTCTACCACATTTCAAGTAAAGGAAAATAAGCTAACTTTCGTTGCAATACCATATGATCCTAGCTTGACGAGATGCTTTGGTCGGGTTTTCACACACTTAGATCTAATAATGGTCTATCAAAGTTCGGCCAAGTTACGAAATCTTTTAGGAAATTCAAAAGATAAAAAAACAATGAAAAATCCAGGATCGATGAGATTAATTGCAACGACTGTTGCATACGAAAATTTACCAATATTCAAAAATCAAAAAATCATTCTTAACAGGGATAAAGGTCCGATTCCTTATAGTCAATTATATAGTTTAGTTAGATTTGTTCAACGATGATTCATTGTATTTTCGCTCTATTAGTTACGTCATTAATATATAGGCCTATTTATAAGTAGTCTTAATTTAGTTTTAATTATCTCCCGAACATCGTTAGTGAAACGCGTGTCGAGAGTAAAAATAAAGAGTTTTGGTTCGTGGTAAAATTGTCTCGTAATTTGAGTGTAACACCAAAGGTTCCAACCATAGAACTATCGATTTCTTGTTAGATGAATAAGTAAGCTCCATACAGAAATCATTTATTTATCAACAGGTACAAATCTTAAATTAATATACATACGTAAAACTTATTATAATGAATTTATGAATTTCTGTTTCTTCTCTTAATGTTGCTTATAGTTTTTGGTTAGCTCTTGGATTTATGATCTAATGAAATCCCCAGTTCACACATAACTCGAAACTGTGCAACAAATATGTTTGCTAAAGCACTGGCTAAGCAAAAAAAACTAAATACCAAAAACAACCAAAACAGTAAAAATGAAATGTTACTCATTCGATCAAATATTGTATCTCCTCTAGGAGCTCCTAGTCGCTTATGCTCTTTTTGATTTTTATCCTCTTTTACACCTTTTGCTTCGATGGTATCGAGTGGAGCTACAGTAATTCTCTGAATATTTGCCATTTTTAGAATGAAATATGTGACAACTTCTTTGACATAAAGACATAAATTAATAGTATAGTTCGGAAATTATCTATCATTATTAGTCATACATTTTTAACTAGCCTTTAATGAATGTATGGGCCTATATAATATTTTTTTAATTTTGCTATAAATCATATGGTATAAGAATATTAAAAAAAAAAACTTTAAAATTAATCAAAAGTATAGAAATTTAGATTTAGGTTTCGTATTGTTTTCTACCGCTCTTTCAAAATATACAATCTATATTTTATTTTTGTTAAAATTATGTCTTATAGATGTATATTCTATGCATTATTTGTTTTATTTGTACTTAACTTCGTAACTAGAAAAATTTTTAGCTATTTGCTCATAAAGAAAAAAAAATAGTATATATATAATCATGTAGCAAATGACATTTTTAAGATATTACATCTTAATCGAAATAATATTGTATTATCTTAAGACCTTTAAAAGATGTTGTTAAGATATGTTTTTAAAAGTATCTTCTATTATATCCAGTATCATTCATCTCCAAGAAAATTTTTGAATATTATTCAAGATATCTTTACAAAAAGATAACACGATTGGCAATTACAATTGCGAGAAGTCGAGTCAAGTTGCTTATCCTATTCTTATGGTTCAGGGTTTTAAGTTGATATTAAGTTTATGTAAATATGAATGATGTGAATAGCAATTAGTTATGCATAAGATGAAATAATTGTGGAATTAGATACTTTTATCAGAACATTATTGTAAGTAAATATAAAGAAAACTGTAAAAAAATATATGCAATAAAAGGTAATTTCAGAAAACATTAAAACCAGTTGGAAATATACTTTTTTTACATATTCTAACTTCCTGCAGTGGCAAAACTTAAGTAAAGTTAAATAATTAAAGCAAACTATGGTAATAAATAATAATACCACAAATTTTATTCTCTTCAATTGTATTTCCTTAATTATCTTAGAAAATATAGTGTTATTTAGCAGATATATACAGTGCTTTCATTTCAAAACAATCCACCCTTAATAACTTAAAAAAAAAAACCTTAAATTAGATATACAAGGGGACGTTTAATTATGCATTTACTGAAGTTCTGTCAATCACCTCCTCACCTCCAGCTCACCTCACTTCAATATGTCAAAAGGGAACCCCCATCGTGTGATACATCATAGTAAGCAGCGTAAAATTCTCTATTCAACGGTATCAAAAAAAATGAAATCGGTAAATGTGTATGCAAATAGTTAGCGAAAATGTCTAGAAATAATGAATATTTTATTTACGCCAAACTTTAGTATTTTAAATGAATACTTTTAGTGTGGTAGCTACATCATTTTAAAATTCTTATATTTTTTATGATAGATCATCAAAAAAAAAAATACAAGAAACTTAGAAGTTTAAATGTGTGGTAACAAACAGTACATGTCTTCAAATTTTTTGCAAAAATTTTTGCAGTCTTATAACTTTGTAAGTGTATTTATTTCAATTATATTTTTTGCGAAACCTACCTAATAGGTACAAAAAAACACTGCAATACCTTTTTTATACCATTTTTAAGGCGTTTAAAAAGAAGGGGATTTATTATTGTTAAAACTGTCAGTTTAACGCGTGCAATTTTTCAATTTTAGTTAAAACAGTTAATAAAATGGTGTATATGCTAGCCGAAAGAATAGAAATAATTTTCCTTTATGTAGCTTAAGATCGGTGTGCTCGCAGAACCGCGAGAACATTTATTGAAAGGTATCAAGATAAAAACGTGAGCCATAAATACGTATTAAAATTGATACGAAAATTTGAAGAGACGGGATCGATTTGCAATAAGAAAAAAATATGAAAATAAAGTTGTCGATGAAGCATGCCAAATTGAAGTACTAGGATAATTTGCTATGGATCCAACTTTGTCTATACTAAATTTGTTTTTTTACCCTATCAATTTACACTTTAATTGCTTCTTGGTCAATCAATTTTATTTTTTTTTACAACCATTGAGAGCATAATGAATGCCCTTTAAAATAATATATCACACCATGGGTAGCCATTTGAAAGTTTGGCGTAAATAAAATATTCATTATTTCTAGACATTTTCGCTAACTATTTGCATACACATTTACCGATTTCATTTTTTTTTGTACCGTTGAATAGAGAATTTTACGCTCCTTACTATGATGTATTACACGATAGGGGTTCCCATTTGACATATTAAAGTGAGGTTAGCTGGAGGTGAGGAGGTGATTGACAGAACTTCAGTAAATGCATAATTAAACGTCCCCCTGTATATCTAATTTGACGTGTTTTTTTTTTTATATATAGAATTTTTTTTTTAAGAAAGTTATTAAGGGTGGATCGTTTTGAAATGAAAGCACTGTATAAAGAAGATTCAAGGAACTAAGCAGTGATATAAGTAAATACACCCTACGAAATCTACAAACATAATCTCTTTAAAAAGCCTGTAGCATTTATATTTTTCACGCTACAAGTTTTCTCTTATATTACATTGAATGGACTTGTATAATATATATATATACAATACAATATTTTTTACATACATATATTTTTTGTTAGTAGGTATAATTAAAACCATTTAATTAAAAAAAAACATTTAATAAGATTCATAAATAATATATATGATCCAGGCTTAAGAACATTATTAATATTTGGCTAAAATAAATAAAAGTAAATTATAAAGCAAGTAAAGCGGCTATTTGTAGGTTAGAATTCTTACATTGACTCAAGTTTTCCTTAAGATTTCCTGTAATAAAAGCCTACCAATACTTTATTTTACTAGATAATAGTCATAAAATATATATAAATATAAAAAAAATAGTTAATTAGCTTACCGTGTGGCCTAAATTAATTAAAATTATAGATTGTGTTTAGTTTACATTCTATCGCTATTCAATTTCAAACTTCTTAATACTGCGAATTTTTGTGTTTAAAAATACAAATAATCATCAAAACCATAATTTCTTTCTTTTCTTTGTCGGCAGATTTACATACCCGCTTAAGCTGCTTTTACGGTTAAGTGAACAGAAGTTAAGAAAAGCCATCGCTAATTATAAGCATATTTGAAAGAAATTCTGTCCAAAACCGATGTTCCTGGGTGAAGTAAGAAGTATATTTTCAGGTAGTTTTTAGCAAGGGATTATTACAAACAATAGTTTGAAACCCCCTCAGAGTGTTCTAACAAAATAGTCCAGCCTCCTGTATTAACTTTTACTTATCAATACTTTTTGTTTGGTAATTCGTTACCAAACAAGATGACAAATTAACGGTGATAAATCAGGAAGCAGGTATATATTGTTGCTTGAGGACTTAAAAGATTATCTAATACATGAATAAAGCTATTTAAGATTGTTAAAAAAGGTTTACTTATATAAAATTTTTGAATAAATGAGGTTAGGTGATAAAACAGCAGTTAAAGATAATAGCAGTTCAACGTAATCTACGTAACAGCGTAAGTAACATATCTGTACCTTATTTAAAAAATACTGCCATCAAAAAAAAAACATAAACAAATATATATGGACTCATACAATCATAAGTTCTTTTGTTAAAATGCTTAATTTTATATCTAAAACTGGTTTATTGTTTTTGGTTGCTCACTTCTGCTCACAACCTCTTATATTATATGTAATATTTTTCTGGTTTCTCGTCGTTTGGTGTTCTGGTTGCTTTCCATTGAAGACGTCAATTACTAGAAACACGAGTTGATAAATACCTACCTTAAAGCACAACTAATTAATTAACTTTATCTACTATTGAATATCCAGATACACTTTTTTATCATAATTCATTACTCATCATAATTCATTACTTTTCGTTTAATTTCATTTCTTTGAAAAAATGTGATAAAATATTTTACGAAGGTTTGGTATTTTTAAAAGAATTATAATAATAAATTTTAATTAATTTTAAAATATCGTACAAGCCAAGTTCGTTCAACAACTCGCTTCGTACTTAAATATATATATTCTTTATCTTATTAAACAATATTATTAAACTGGAAAGAAGCCTTCTATATATAAATCAAAATTAATAACACGAAAAAAACTTAAATTCACTAGCTATACAAAACCTCTTATAGCTGAATTAATAGCCCAAAAATCCAGAAAAGTTAGGATAGGTTAATAAATAATAATTAATGAACAACATTTAATATTTATAAAGCTGGGATTTTTAAGCATATTCTTATTTAAATTAAGCTCTCGAATGTATGTGAATTATTTTTAGGAGGATAAACCGTAATGCAACTGAAAGTAGATACATAAGCAGTGCGAAATTCTCTTGTTAAGCAGTGCGAAAAGAATAATAATTATATATAAACGCCTAATGATCTTTAAATGACAATATATTAAAACTTATTTTATTTTTATATTTTGTGTTAGTTATTTAAAATAAATAAGTAAAAAAAAATAGTTTTATATGCTGATCGCAGCTTTCAGCTTTTGTATACAGAATTTATATATATATATATATATATATATATATATATATATATATATATATATATATATATATAACTGGCAAATTTATAAGTAATAATTTAAATAATTTTGACCTTCGCTTCTACCTATCTAAATACAATAAATTTAAATATATAATGTAGTAGCGGCTACTGTCAGGGGGCTCAGGGGCAGGAACCCCCTATTTTAATAATAAAATAAAATATTAAATTCTCCTAAAATAATAAGGCTAAACTACTAAACTTCCTCAGTAACATACATATTTAGCCTCCTATTTGGAGGTTACGTATGGAAGTCTACAGACTCGAACGTATGGCAGCTCTATAAAAAGTTGTATTTTTAGTGTGTCAGTATCATGAGTATTGCGCGTACCAGTTCATAGATCTTAAACGCTAATTTAGTGTAGTAATTACCGTCTTTTGTACCTTAATTAAAAGACGTCTGCGTTGCATATAAATTCAATCAGTGACCCTCAAAATGTCTCGACGCACAACATGTTCAACAACTGATAATGGTCAAAATTCAGTCGATGATTTGAAGAAAATGATCACAAAAGTAGATTAATTAGGCAACTAGAAGAAAAATTGTGTCAAAGCTTAGTAAATTAGAAGCAACCATATCTTCATTTTGTGATCGTATCAAAAATCGCGAACACTCCATTGCCAAAAACTGAAAATCAATAGCTTTACTTGAAGAACGATAAGAGCTGATTAAACAAAATTTAAGAAACAATTGTGTCAGAATTTGTGGAAATGAGATTAGAGACAGAATTACGTCACCTCCTTACCTTGCAATTAGGCCGATTTTTCACTTTGGAGGAAGATGTTTCCCTCATCAGAGTCCTCTACCAAATCAATGATATATGATACCAAACTAACACACTTCTAACGAATTTTATTCCGAGGTAGATGATAAACATTAGGAAAAAAAACGGCAATAAAGCTAGGTACCTATAAATTGAGAAAAAAACATTATCCCACTAAATGTAAAATAAAAGATATGTCAACTGTCAAATTGATCTAGAGCCATCTCGTGAAAAGAGTGGTAACCTATTTCCAAAACTCATAAATCAACCAGTAATACAGTAAGGTTAAAGAATGATTTGTAGATATAATTTATGTCATAATTTGTATTGAAAGATTAAATAAATATTGAGAATCGAAAGCTTATTATTTTAATGATCAACCGACAAAAGGAAAATATATTAGCATTTAAAACAGATAGAACACATTTCTTTGTGGAAAAATTCTGTTATTTGCATCAGTATTTTGAAAACTGCAAAAATTTTTTAGTTATTAGGGAATCTTTGAAATATGATAATCTAAAAATTTCCAACTTTAAAATATTTAATTAAAAGTATTAAAAATACAATTCTTAGAAAATGTAAAATGAGTCATACTAGAAAAGGCATACTACACACAATCATTTAAGGGCAAATATATCTAGTTATAAAAACTTTACAGGTTCAAAACATCTTAAATAAATTAGCAGTAAATTTTCAATAGAGAACCAACAACCTAATATACAACAAATTATTTGGCAACTAATTATACAATAATACAATAGATTGGTTGGCGTTGTAAAATAACGTTCCCACAAGAATGGTCCTCAACTCATAGTCGCGTCACACACAACTGTTGTCAATCAAAATATGGTGTCCGATTTTTTATCCCTCGCACAATTTGGCAATTGATGCTCATCATATAAATATGACATACGTTTTGCCCAACATGGGGGACGATTCCGGACGAAGATCAAAATACTTAAGTGACAATAGAAATGCGGCCCACAAAAAAGGGTTTTAAAAAACAACATTGGGAGATGTGTATTTAAAAGATTATGTTTCAATTACTGTCGGATTTAGAATTATTTGTCTTTGATTTCAAGACCATGGTTTTGCTTATTGAAGCGCGTGTGAATTTTTGATCTTGTGAAATTACTATTCAGCGAGAATGGGGTGTTTTTATTAAGTAATATTTAAAACGTCAAATACTTTTTTTTTAAAGAAATACTACAAGTAAATAAAAAATCCATATTTCAAATTTGTACATTTCATTTTTTGTGCAGTGTCCATCCATATCTATCAGATATGGACAATTAATAGCTATGTCAAGTTTTTTGACAGCTATGCGGAATCGTGGAGTTACATTAAACTATTTACTTTAGCTCTGCAACAAGAATATTTTCCTTTTCCAGGGTATTCTCCTGCCATACATTTTACTAACATAAATAAGTTAAAATAAGTCATATCTTAAACTTTCTACTTATAATATGGCCCAGTTTGAGCGTTTTGATACTCAGAACAATCTCGCCATCCTTTTTTATATCTTTGTAAACTTTTATATTATTCATGAAATAGTTACAAAATTCGTTTTTCATAAATTACCATGTCTCGAAGGCTTTTTCAAGGG
The DNA here is from genome assembly GCF_022605725.1 of Anthonomus grandis grandis. Classification (NCBI taxonomy): domain Eukaryota; kingdom Metazoa; phylum Arthropoda; class Insecta; order Coleoptera; family Curculionidae; genus Anthonomus; species Anthonomus grandis. The sequence continues at coordinate 29,152,263 of NC_065557.1, forward strand.
ACCGCTTCAGATAGAGTCGAAATCTCTTTTTTGTAAGGCAAACGAAAAACTAGATAGCATTTCCTTTCTATCTTTATAAATGCTGCACAAGCCCAAACTACATATTATTTTATTTTCACCAATTGGTTCCATTGGCTATTTAAGGATAACTCAAGATCCTAGATGTCATGAAAAGGTAAAAAAATAGTACATCGTCTTAAAACCGATTAGAAGTTCGAAAATACAGTGTGAATAATAATTTTTTTTTTAATTTACTTATTATTTGGCTGAAATGATTGAAGTGAAAGGTAATTCTGTTAACAAAACTTAGCAATCATACAATAATTTGCATCTAAACTCCTGGATAAAATTATCGCAACACTTCATTTTTAGAAATTTTTTTTAATAAAGATAAAACAAATGAATAATAAGCATTTTTATTTATGCATTATTTATTAATAAAAAAAATATTCTATTTACCAAAGATTTAAGTAACTAAATTCAATATAAAGAAAAAACATCGATTTTCACTAACTACAATTTTAATACAACAATAAAACATAAGACCGAAGAAAAACAATAATTCTTAATATCGTGTATTGCCACCTCTAGCTGCAATGACCGGTAGAATTCTTCGCGGCATTCCTCATATCAAATTTTGAAAACTTTCCTGCGGAATGTTTTCCCACTTCTCAGGAGCAGCATGATAGAGCACAAACATAGATTTTGTCCAGCTTTGCTTTTTGTATGAGAAAAGATATTAAGTGCTTTCATTTCAAAACGATCCACCCTTAATAGCTGTCTTAAAAAAAAAAAAAAAAAAAAAAAAAAAAAAAAAAAAAAAAAAATTTAATTTTCAACGAATTTTACCTCAAAAATATACCTAGTAAAAATTGTTTGGAGCACTTTTATATAAACGTAGGCTCTAACACAATTTTTAAGATCTACGGTATTTAATTTTTTTCTTGGAAATTCTTCATACATTTTTAAATACGGCTAGGATATTAAACTGAATTTACGCACTACGTATGCATTTTTGTAGATGGTATCCGCAATATTTTAAATAATTTATAAAATTTTTCGAAAGATGAAATGACTAATTATTATAAAAATTATGACTGATCTCAAGGTAAATATTTTTACTTAGCTTATGGATCGGTATTATATCTATCAATTTGGGCCATTTAACAGTATTGTATTAATCTTCTTCAAAATGATTTAACTGTGCTTATTGGAAAATTTTCTCTTCAGTTACAACAATTTTTGATTTATGGAAAAATAGACAAAGAAATTTTTTTTTATTGGGATATTCTTAGTTACACAGCTTTTTGTTTAAGAAAAATTCAATTCAATTAGAGATTTTTTTTTTATTTTTGTTTTTGTCAAATCTTTGCAATTTTTTGCACACAAAATTTCGAAAATTTGGGCAAATTTTTGGAAATTTTTAGTAAAATTAAATAGGAAATCTGGCGGAAGAGGATCTGGAAACCAAAAAAACTGTAGGTTAAAAAACGATATCATACAGGGTGGTCCGTTGATCATGTTACAAACTTCTAAGGCAGATAGAAAACGTCAAAAGAAAAACAAAAGTTCATATAAACATGGGTCCGGAAAAGCTTTCCCAGGAAGCTAGAGCTCTTTGAAAATAACCTTTAAAAACTAGTTTTTTTTTAATAGCTCCGGAACTACTTTAGCTACCGCAACCAATTTTGGGAGGTAAATACGTTTATTCTTTTGAATCTACAAAATAAAAAAAAATATTTACCAGGGGCTTCAGAATCAGGGGGGTATTTGATAAATTTAGGTCCATTTCTTTAAGACTTTAATTTCTGCCCGTTTGGGCATTAGATTATGAGGTTCCTATGCTTTTTACATAAAAAAGGTGCTCTTAGTAAAAGTCGGTAATTTACCATTTCATATCACAGTTTTTGTGAAAATTGACGAAAAGCAAGTTATGAAATACAAAAATGAATTACCTATTATTATTAATAAACAATTAAAAAAAAATCTGGCGTAAATAAAAAATAAATGTTTAAAAAAAATTAAGGTAGCCACTTTATTAAATTGGTACTCAATTTAATTAACTGTCACTTTAATTACCTTGAGGCACAAAATGTTTAAATGATTTTAAGTGTAATAAAAAACCAACAAATTAACAATTTTAGAAACGTAAACAAATTTTATTAAAGATTGGTATTACAAAAATAAACTTAAAATATTAATTGCTCAAAATGCCGGCCGCCACGATCGATACATTTATTGTATCTACGCACCATATTAAGGTTAACGTGGTTAAAAATATCAGGCGTGGTTTGGATTACTTCAGTAGCTGCGGAAATTCTGGCCACCAGGTCTTCTTCTGACTCGACTGGAGTTTAATATACGAGACTTTTCATATGCCCCGAAAGAAAAAAATCTAAGGGTGTCAAATTTGGTGAGCGAGCTAGCCAGGTGACAGGGCCTCCGCGGCAAATCCAGCGCCTTGCAAAATTTTCATTTATAAACTCGCGGACAATAAGTGAAAAATGAGCTGGCGCTCCATCATGTTGTAGTTCACAAGTTCTGTCGTATATTTAGGGGCAGATCATCTAATAGTTCTGGCAGTACACTTCTTAAAAAATTAAAAAAAAATATTTCCCGTTAAACGAGGAGGCAACATAATTGGACCAATTAACCGTTCTCCAACAATGCCGGCCCACATATTGACCGAAAACTTATGTTGATAGCTCCTAAAATGAATACCATAAGGGTTTTCCTCACTCCACACATGCTTATTCTTAGAATTAAAAATGCCTTCTTTTGTAAATAAAGACTCAAAAAAGACGTAAAGTCAGTAAAAAGGACATATTTTGGAAATTGAGGTTCTTCTGTACACCAGTCAAGAAACCACTGGCAAAAATTCACGCGGGGCATAAAATCATTGGGTCCTAATGATTGCACCTTTTGCGGGTGGTAGGGCCAAAGAAGCTGTTCATTAACAACGTTCCATACCCTAACATGACTTACATGCATCGCATCAGCTACTGCTCGAGTACTTACTGATGGGTTATCTTCAAATCGCTGAAGCACTTCTTCCTCAAAATCTGGGATTCGGATGTTCCTTTGCGCGCCATTATCTTGGCGTTTTATTTTAACGGAGCCAGTCTCCCTGAGCCGTTGATTGACCCTTTCAAAAAGTGTGTGAGCTGGGATTCGCCTTTCGGGAAACCGCTCTTTATATAGTCGAGAAGCAGCTCTATCATTACATCGAACTTCCCCATAAATTAAAAGCATATCGACGTATTCTGCAAAAGTGTAATCTTTCATTACTTAACCGTAATAAAAATGGAATTAATATCATGTAAAAAATACTGACAGTGACAAGTTTAAAAAATACTGACAGTGGCAATGAATTAGCATTATTATTATTATTAAAATAATTAATTTAGGTGCTGGATCTTAGTTTGGTTTTAGTCAATTTCCACAAAAACGGTGATATTTGCCGACTTTAACTAAGAGCACCTTTTTTATGTAAAAAGCATAGTAACATCATAATCTAATGCCCAAACGGGCAGAAATTAAAGTCTTAAAATGGGCCTAAATTTACCAAATACCCCCCTGATTCTGAAGCCGCTGGTAAATATTTTTTTTATTTAGTAGGTTCAAAAGAATAAACGTAACAATAATTTACCTCTCAAAATTGGTTGCGGTAGCTAAAGTAGTTCCGGAGCTATTAAAAAAAGCAAGTTTTTAAAGGTTATTTTCAAAGAGCTCTAGCTCCCTAAGAAAGCTTTTCCGGACCCATGTTTATATGAACTTTTGTTTTTCTTTTGACGTTTTCTATTTGCCCTAGAAGTTTGTAACATGATCAACGGAACACCCTGTATAAATAGTTCATAGAATAGCCATTACTATTTAACTATTTATTAAGACTTAGCCATATGTAGAAAAGAAACAATACTCAAATCATTAGAAAGGCCATCGAGGACCAAAATTTTAGCTAGCTAGTCCCGGACCTACGCCCCTCACATTTTTATGTTAGGGGCACCTATTACTTGTTTATGACTTGTGTTTATCATACGCCAGCCACAATATTAGAAGAAATATAATTATTGATATTAAGATTTTTGTTAATGCTTGGAGTGTACCAGTATATGCTTTTAACAACAATACTAAAATTCTATGAATAGAACTAAATGAAGTGCCGGTAAATTACCAAATAACTAAGTGCAAATTTATATTGTCAATTTAATTATTTGATATTATTTCATATAATTAATCATTTTTTGGACTATAATCTAATATTTTCTTTTACGATTTAAATTTTTGGTCTCCTTGAATATATAAATTTAAATTTTAAACTGAGTCTTAAATATATTTATAATTGATACTTTTAAGTACTATTTCAGATAGTATCACAAATTAGAAGACATGCTTATGCTAATTTTCATTAAGTGTGGTTTCAACAAGACGCCTCTCCTTATTTTGGAATTAATATAAAAAGATTATTAGATACGACTTTTTCCAATCATTAGATTGTCAGAAGAGAGAAATTGAATGCCCACCAAGATCCATGATCTTAAGCCCCTAGACTACTTTCTCTGGGGCATTTAAAAAATAAAGTTTAAGCGACAAACCGGAAATTAGTCATGTATTGCAAGACAAAATTAAAACAAATTGTGAAATAATAACTTTCGATATGTTAGAAAATGTAGCAAATGCCTTTTGGAGAACTCTAATTCCATTATAATTGAGCATATTGTCAACCTGTTTAAGGGACCGATTTTTAATATTTAATTAAATAGGTTTATTGTTTAAATACTTTTTTGTATCGTGTCTTTTTTATGGGTTAGTATTTACATGTTTTATTTATAATAAATATTATACATACAGTGTGACCCATTTGTTTTCGGGTCACTCTAATAAAAAGTTTATTTTTGGTGCGATTTTGCTCGGGTTTTTTTTTTAATGTTAGGTCCAGTAAAACTGTATCATTACATCAAAAAAAAATTTTGCCATGCAAATTCCAAGGCCTACTAATGTCAGTTTTTAAGGGCCAAATTTTAAGAAATCATGCTAGGCATTTTTTTAGCAAAAAATTGTGCACACCACTGGATTTGGCATACCCCAAAACGGCCTTATACCAAATTTCACTAAAAAATATTAAATATTAACAATTTTATGATAAAAAAAAAAGAAATGCGCTTTACTTAATTGTCTCTAAAAATTATTGAAACATTGAACTCTATTGTGTCTGAAAAATTATTGAAATATTGAATTGTCACATTTGACATCTAACTGTCAAAAGTAGTAATAGAACGTGTTTAGATAGTATTAGTAATCATGGAAAATTTAAATTTAAGAGAAAAAATTGAAATTGTTCGTCTTGTTGGTGGTAACACGCGTTTGATGAGAGAAGCTGCCAGAGAATTTAATATTAGGCATCCTGATAGACCAGTAAGTCTAAGTACTGTGCAACGTGTTAATAAAATTTTCAATGAAACAGGATCTGTTTCGAAATATCTACTTAAAAATAGACATAATGGACAGCGTGGGCTCAGAAGAAATGAAAATTACATTTTGGAATATTTTAACGGCAATCCTCGAAGTAGTGTCAGAACGGCTAGTTTGGTCCTTAACATCCTCAGAGGAAGTATAAGAAGATGTTTGCAAAAAAATAACATAAAAGCATTTAAGCCAAAATTTTTGCACACCTTAGAGGATGGTGACTAAGCAAGAAGATTAGAGTTTTGTTATTGGCTTCAGGGAGAATATTTAAACAACATAAACTTTCTAGATGAAATCCTTTTTAGCGATGAAGCCACTTTTACCACAAATGGCGTAGTCTCCAGTCAAAATTGCCGCCACTGGTCCGTGCAGAATCCAGAATTTCTAATAAATGCAAGGAGACAGTATTCGCAAAAAAATAACGTTTGGTGTGGAATACTAAGCGACAAAATTATTGGCCCTTTTTTCTTTAATGGTAATTTGAATACAATTGAATTTTTGAATTTTGTTGAGAATGAATTTTCGAACGCATTAGAAGATTTACCCTTAAGATATCACCTTAATTTGAAGTTTCAATTAGATGGTTGTCCTGTCCATATTGCTCGTTTAGTAAGAGACTGGTTAAATCAACATTTTGAAAACTGTTGGATAGGACGAAACAGTCCTTTCGTTGAGTGGCCACCGAGATCCCCTGACTTAACGCCATTCGATTTTTTTCTCTGGTGCTTACTTAAAGAAAAAGTGTACAAATCAAGACCTCAAAATTTAGAAGATCTACAAGTCAGAATAATCCAGGTTTGTTCAGAAATTACTCCAGAGCAAGGCCGTAAAATTATTTTAAATGTAGGCAAAAGGAATGTAAAATGAATAGAAAACAATGGTGGATTAGTAGAAATTTCAAAAATTTAGTAGCGGTTAATTTTTAATTTTTTTGTTTGTTGTTTTTATTTTATTTGTATTTATTTTTGTTAGTTTATTATTTGTTTTTATTTGTATTTAGTTTGAAATTGTTATTTGCTTGTATTATCTTTGTTGAATTTGTTTTTTTCATGGCTATCTACACATTTTTAAATGTAAATAAATGCATAATTTCCCTTTTTATTTTTTGTTATAAAATTGTTATTACTTAATATTTTTTGGTGAAATTTGGTATAAGGTCGTTTTGGGAGATGCCAAATCTAGTGGTGTACACAATTTTTTGCTAAAAAAATGCCTAGCATGGTTTCTAAGAATTTGGCCCTTAAAAACTGACATTAGTAGGCCTTGGAATTTGCATGGCAGAATTTTTTTTTTTTATAATGATGCAGTTTTTCTGGACCTAACATTAAAAAAAAACCCGAGCAAAGTCGCACCAAAAATAAAGTTTTTATCAGGGTGACCCGAAAACAAATGGGTCACACTGTATATAATAATTTGATTTGTTCGTAAAATTAAAAAATGCATATAAAGAACATACCATCCTATTTGAAAAAGGTAACTTTGGCCTCTACTATTGTTGTAATGCTTCATTTTTATGCAAAAAATGTATAATTTTTATTTGGAATACTTTTTGATAAAAGCGCGCATTAACGAGTTATTAGGGAGGTCCGGGACTTTTTTTAATACACGTTATATGTAAACCAAATATATGTTCATTATTTAAGAAAACCTACTAAATATTTAATTTTTTAATGTAATTTATTCTTTTACTGACGCATAAAATATAACCTAATTTTATTTCTAAGCAGAATTAATGCAAAATTTAGACCATCGTAAATAATGTTGAGAAGCAATCAATTGCGCATGATTTATGGATATGTTTTGAACAAGTTTAGCACAAAAACTGGGATTTGGTGAATTTTCATTTTAAATTTCTTTTTAAAAAAGCATTAAACATCTTTACAGTTTATGAGCCGGGCGAAAGGTCGTGAAAAGCTCTTTTGCAAATGTAAAAATTGATTACACGAAGTCGATTACTTGAATTTCCTTCACCTTTTAAATCTTTTAAGCAATAACCAAACATATTTAATTTTAAGAAAAATAATAAATAAAGAAAAAATAAATAAATGTATTCTAATTTTTAATTTAAATAAATTATCTTCTATCTAAAAATCATCTTGGGCATGATTTGTATTTTGCTGATGACATAATTGCACAGTAAAAAATTCCGTGTTAATTTTTACATTAATTCTGGTCCAGAAAAGTCCACCACTTCTGCGTGTATATTTTACACGTATTATATTGGTAATTTATACGAAAAGCATCGTGTATAAAATTTACACCAAGTTGTGTTACTTATAATACACTATATAGTGTAACTTTTACACCTCGTAATGTATAATATACACCCTTCCGTGTAGAAGTTTTATTTATATTAATCACACTATATGGTGTAAAATTATTTTTAAAGTTTTGGATATTGTACACAGTTATGTGTAAACTGAAAATAAAAAACTGTTATATTTAATATTTTATTATATTAAGAAACAAAAGCAAAACAAAAAACATAGAAGGTACATATACCAAAATTTTTAAATTTTATATTCACCAAAATCTCCATTTGGCAATAACTCATAAATGTGGATACTATCATTATATTAATGTGTTTGGGAACTTTTTCATCACCCGGGGGCTCTGCATCTGTTCTACAGATAATTACTAAACATCCCGGATTTAATTTGATAAATAAGGAGAGATAATCCTCTTCAAGATGCTTCCACTTTCCTCTGTGAAGGTTACAGAGGCAATTTTAAGCATTTGATTCGAAGTATCTGCTTCATCAGACACCTTGCATGGGTGTTTTAATCTTTAACCTCCATTTTTGGAAAACGTTTTAATACGTTATACTAATGCATATTATTACTTAGCCTTATTGACAATATCCTGGTATGAATCTTCTCCATAATTTATGGTGGCCCATTTTATGGTGTTGATATGCTTCAATTTTAACGCAAATAGGTCAGCCATTTACACAAAATAAAAATCTCAGGGCACAAACGGGAAACCAGACCAGATACGGCGTCGGTAGAAAGAACGATCAAGAATTGACAAGAATGCTACGCGACGGGGATTGACCAGTTTACACCCCACGGTGTAAAATAATTCGGTTTCGTGTAAATTTCACTAATAATGATGCAGATTTAATGGAACTGGTGTAAACATTTCACGTAGCCGTGTAAATTTACACAGAGATGATAAAAAAAATTATTTGACACTTAATAGTGTATTATAATTTTTTACCAAATCAGTGTTGGTTAAAAGGTACGTCGTTTACGAAAAACGGGGTAATTTTTTAACATGCAACCACTTACCACTCTGTGGTGTACAAATACACACTATTTTTTTTTACTGTGTGCATTCATCCGTTATCAAAATGTCGGGCATAGAATGAGTGAGTTGTGGAATAACTAGATATTTAAACAATTTTACCTATTACATAAGCAAGTTAAATACCATTTTATATTCAATTTTAAAAGAGTATTATTGTCATTTAGAACTACAACAAAATTATACATATAGTATATTTTAAAAGATTTTTTTTTGATAAGTGAAGTGTATTATGATATTTAAAACCGATACCTATGGGAATAGGCGGATGTGCTATATAACGCGTTTAGATAAAAAGGAAGAAAGTCAGTATGTGTAAAGAAAAATTCTTTCCACTAATAATCTATTTTGCGGTCTATTTTTAATGACCACATGTATTTGAATATTTTATATAGGGTGCTATTTTTTAAACTAAAAGACTAAAAGTATGAGGCGTTAAACTACAGATGGTAAAGATGCTTAAGTTGAAAGAAAAAAACTAACTTTTTTTGTATAAATTTGATACCTCTGTATATATTTTCTGAAAATTGGTACATAGTTTCCAAATATACACAGCAATTTTCCTATACATAATTTAAATTTTTACATTCGACATTGAAGTTCATGCAAGCTTTGAACTGAATATTTTTGAAAAGAGAATGTAGTAAAAAATATTTTTACATTCTTTATTTCTTTTAGACAATATCTGGGGTCTCTAGGTAATTTTCGCCCGATGCACCGCTTGTTCATAAAAAAATAAAAATTAATATTGTGGATATCCATAACGCCTAAATCTGATTATCTTAATCAAGTATTTATATAAGTCACTTTTATGTACTCTATTTTTAGCACTTTTTTAAAGTCTTTTCGGTAAAATATTTTTACAAATTTTTAGCAATAAGTAAGTTTTTTTTTTCAACGTACCATTTTACACTGTAGTGCAAAATCTATGCCGTTTAGGACATATGTTTATACAAACTTTTTTTGCTTAATTTTATGCAAGGAATTCAATTCTAAATTTTATCGAAATATTAAAAAAAATTAACCTGTATGAAACATTGAGCTACATATAACAAATTAAAATAGAGTAGATTAAAATCTAGCTACATATTATATGTAAAAGAAAACTCGGAAAATAATATGCTTTCAAAAGCATATTATTTTCCGAGTACTTGGGAACTCGAAAAGGGAACGAGGTATTTCTAGGTAAATGTTTTTCCTACCACTAAAATCGTCAAAAATAATCATAAATGTATGTTCTTTTATGTTAAGCTTAGAAGGAAAGTACATATATATAATTTAATATATTGGATAATTAAAATAGGCTAACCTGCAGGTAAGAGAGCTACCTAAAATATAAAATAGACGATTATTTGGAGAAAAAAATTAACAATAAACAGATGTATAGCAAAATTTAATTTATCAAATAAAATGAATAATATTATTACATAAAATTTAGATCTTTAGTTTTTTCACCTAACCAACTGTTGCCTTTTTTTAAAACTGCATCTTCTTAAATTCTTACTTTTATTAAAATTAGAATATAATAAAAGATATATAAGAAAATAATAATAAAATATATATTAATAAAATAAAGTAATATTAAATTAAACTTTGACTATAATAACAGAAAATTCGGGAACCTTAGGTAATTCGAAAGTGAACATTTTTGAGTTTACACTACTAAATAGTTTTAGATCGGATAGACTATATAGCAATTTCTTTATTGCCTGTAGGTAATTTTTACTTTTTATGAATAGATACTTAATATTAAGTGCGTAATATTATTCCGTTTTGTTTGTATATCCAGTCCTGATTTTTACAACAGGTGGCTTGAAAATGGTGGGTTTGGTAGATGGGTTTGCCCTTTAACCATAGTGCCGCCTCATTCACTATTCAACAGAGTATTAAATCTTATTGGCGGCTTATAAGTCAGCTTATATTAGGCACGTGATTTAATGATGCTTGGTTTTGGTATGACCGCGTAAAAAAGTATACGGTATAAACCCTGGAGAGATATTTTAGCGTATTTTAATAAATAGTATATTATAATTTTTATGTTTTTTAGTAATTAAGTTTTAAGTTTTGTAAGTTTTTAAATTGATCTTAAATAAATTTATACTATTCGAATTAAATGGTATTTTTACCATCAATCTAAATTGTATAGGATACGTAGGTATTTGTGTGTGTAAAAGTCAGCTTTCGGAACTAGGGGGTAGACTTATTCTCAAAATAATCAAAAAAAGCGTATATATTTCGCATCAGCAACATAAAGTACCCGGTGACTTACAATGTTATCAATTTGATCTAATAGTGATATAAACTTTAGAATCGTGTTTGTCATAAATAGATCCCGCAATTGGCACTAAACAAATATGAAATAAGAACATTTATGAAAAAAAATTTTAGTAGAACATTAGGTAACATTTGGAATCAAATATAGGGAAACAGTAGACTTGGATAATTTATGCCTATACTTTGACTTAAATAAATACCTACTTAGTTTTATTTAATGCATTGACGAGTATATGAGAACTATTTTTTTAATGAATTTTCGATAATTAATAATAATATAGTGTGGTCAAAAATTATGATTGTAAATGAAATTTAATAAACCGTTGAAAGTGATTTTTTTAAATGATAATTCGCTATTCTTATAATTTAATTAAATTAAGCATTAAGGTTAATTCGTATAAAATTAACTTTTCTGATTTGATGTCTTGTCATTTGTAGTTTTCAAAAAAATTATTTTTTTTTGCAAGTAATATTTTTTATCTTAAAAATAGTATACGGTTTCTAAAATGTTTCAGTTGGCCATGATGGCGTGACGTTAAAAAATAATGAACTTTAATACAATAATGTCACTACTTGTTATTTGCAAATTGCCAATAATAAATCATGCCTCGACGAAAAATACAAATAAAATTAAATTTATTGATTATTTACGTAGAATATTAGGTTATATATGTAGTACACAAGCGAGCCAATTTGCAACAAAAATAAAAACCAACTGAAAATTATCGAAAATTTCAATAATTTTGAATTTGTACGAGCAAAAAATAAACTAAAAGTTAACAAAGAAAATATTGTAATTACAATTTTGAGATATTTTGCGGCATACCCAAAAATATCTACCAGGCAAGTGGCATAACAATCGGGAATATTTCAGTCATCAATAATACGAATTTTTTGAAAGCACAAGTTTCATTCATATGTCTGTTTCATCGTTTGGCATATTTAGGAGATCGATTTTTCACCATGCGTGAATTTATTTTACTTTGATATCGAGAGCTCATTTTTTTTTAAAGATGGTATTTGGACGGATGAAGCGAAATTTAAAAAAAAAGAATTTTTAATTCACGAAATTTCTATTGTTAAAACGATACAAATGTACCTCTATTTACTGCACTAAATTGTCTACAATCTTAGAATTTGTCATTAAATAATTTCTAGGGAAGCATTATCGTAACATCTTGTACAATATGGAATTAGCTGCCTATCAAATTTACCGTTGGCTAATCATACAGGGTGTTCGTTTAAAGACTTCCCACCACGGATTTATCAAAAACCACTATTTAAAAAAAAACGCCGAAATACGACAAAAAGTTTGTGAAGGGGGACAACTTTCTAACCTAAAATTACTTCACCCCCTTTCACCCATTGCCCCCCAGAATCGTCCCCTTAAAAATAGCTTGTAGAGAGTAAGAGTAATAGCTTGTTTAAAAGGTCTTTCGAAGTATTTTATTTTGGCGTTTGATTTTTTTAAATCGGTCGATTCGTTTTCGAGAAAATTAGAAAAATCTTTGTTTATTTTAATTCTTTCAGAGAGAAAACAAAAACATGAAAATATCAGTTTTTATTTCAATAAGTGTTCAAAATGTTGCCCGTTTTTGGCCAAACAATGATATAGGTAATGTTCAAATTTCTGACGGACATTTTCAAAAACATGTTGTGGAATATCATGGCAGCTGTCGATGATGCGTTGACGAAGTTCATCCAAACTTTCAGGTTGGGGAGTAAACACAATAGATTTCAAATGATCCTATAGAAAAAAATCTAACAGCGTTATATCAGGAGATCTAGCAGGTCATTCTATAGGCCCCCTTCGCCCTATCCATTTATCTGGAAACTCGTCGTCTAGCTATTGCCGAACGGGAAGAACATAATGAGGAGGAGCGCCGTCTTGCTGGAAATATATTTCAGCCTCATTAAGTATAGGGTTTCCATCATCATCGATTTGGTTTTCAACAGATTCAGTGATAAGCGGATTGATGGTATTTTCCAACATATCCAAATAAATGTCTCCATTTAAATTTCCGTTAATAAATAATGGCTCAATCACTTTATTTCCTAAAATACCTACCCATACATACATTAATTTTTTGAGGGTACTGGGTATGCCGTTCTACAAATTCATGAGGATTTTCATTGCACCAATATCTACAGTTATGCTTATTAACAAATCTATTTATATAAAATGTGCATTTATCGCTGAAGCAAATATTCTTTACATATATAGTATCATTAATCGCTTCAGTCATTTTTTCACAAAGCTCAACTCGCCTATCAAAATGGTCTTCGGTTAACTCTTGCAATATTTTCATTTTGAATAGATGAGATTTATGAAGTTTGGTAACTGTGTGAACAGAGCCTAATGAAATACCAGTGGCAGCAACAATTTGGCGCAATGAAGTATTAGGATTTATTCCAAAATGACGCAAAACTTCAACTTGAGCGGCTTCATCCAAAATTCGCCGATGATCTATTTTATCTTTGTTTTTTTGTTTGCAACAGATCCAGTTTCAGTACACTTAGTAATAAGGTCCAAAACATACCTATGCGAAGTTATCTTCTCTGGATATCTGGCGTTAAACGTGACGGAAGTTTGCTCAGCACATTGATTTTGGGCACCATAAATTAGAATAATTCTCACTCTTTCGGGTAGTGTGTAAACCATTTTGGAAGTAAAATCTTCAATTCAACAAATAAGTTTTCACTATTGCAAGACTGTCACAAATGTAACTGACGGCAAAATGAATTCTTTATTTTTCTTAGCAACTATAAATAACTAAGCAGGTATAACAATAAATACAGTTCGCCTAGGATACCTGCGTTGATGAAAAGAATGCAGAAATAAATTCATTATGTTAGTAGTTATTAGTATTATTAGTATTATGTTGGTAGTTTCCGTTTTAAATTATAAACGAATTGTAGATTTGGCAAACCCTAACGGGCAACATTTTAAACACTTATTGAAATAAAAACTGTTATTTTCATGTTTTTGTTTTCTATCTGAACAAATTAAGATAAACAAAGAGTTTTCTAATTTTGTCAAAAACGAATCGACCGATTTAAAAAAATCAATCGTCAAAATAAAAGACTTCGAAAGACCTTTTAAACAAGCTATTACTCGATACCCCTTGCCATTTAAAATTTTTAATGTGATGACCCTGGTGGGCAGAGGGTGAAAGGAGGTGAAGTAATTTTAGATTAGAAATTTGTCCCCTTTGACAAACCTTTTGACGTATTTCGGCGTTTTTTTTTAACAGTGGTTTTCGATAAATCCGTGGTGGGAATTTTTCAAATGAACACCCTGTATAAAAATGTATTTTACCAGCACCATTAGACACCTCCACATAATGGCCATTTAGTCAATCATCGGCTGCAAAATATGTTTTATGATTAATGGATACTCGTTCCCTAGAAATCGATTTGGTTCCCTAGATCGATTTTTTTATCTAACGAATATTTAAAAATAATGTTTATAACATCGTAGTAATCATCAAGAAAGATTGCATGTGAGAGGTCAGTACTGCATTTAAGAACTCTATTCATAGTTAGTAAAAAGAGCCACTAGTGATAAATATCTACGTAGGTGCGAGAAACGTCTAGAGGTTTAAGAAGAGGTATACAAAGTTGATAAAAGTCATTTTAGATAGTCAATATGTCAAAAACAGTTAGTTGTAGAACATTATAGACAAAAAGTATTTAGATTCTGATACATAGTTCTAAAAGGTAACAATGTATTAAGCATTCCATTTAGAATAAAAGTTACACGACTATTGAGTCTTCGTTTTTAAAAATTCGGAATGAATAAAGGCCTGTGCAAGTAAAGAATCTAAGTGAAATATTTATGTTCTCTCTTTAAATTAAAGTTAAAGTTTAAGTATTGGGTCTCTTATTTCTAATCACTTGAGCATAACTAAGTCATATTTCATTATGATATAATATATATCTAGTATATGAATAATATATTACCGCCATATTATTTAGGGTGGCATCTACGCAAGATGCCATAGTATATTTAAAAACTAAATTAAACAAGATTCTTAGTTAATTACTTTTACTTCCATGTTATCTAATCGAAGAGTTCCGAAGATTCCTCTAGCATTTCCTATGGAATTGCGCGCTTTAAGCCATTGAATATTTAATCGATATCTACTTTTGGACATATTACTTTTCGGCTATCCTATGGATGTCAACAAATTGTCCAAATGATATCAAATGAGGTACTTCTTTTGGAATTAGTTCTTTATTTGCCTTATTCTCTACACTTAATTAAGCCAATTTTGTATAATAAAAATGTACTAAAAAATGTGTGTTTTATGTTCAAACAATATAAGTGGATCAAAAAATTTATTTTTTATAAACCTCAATTTTCTGTTTGTAGTTCAGAGCCATTTTCGTATGGCTGTCTTTATCAGCTTTTAATCACCGTTACGAAAAGAAGCTAAAAAGGGACATAGCAGATGGCAACGAAAACAAAAAACTAGACCTATAAATTTTATATTATATTTTCATAAACCAAAAAAAGATGTGTGCGAAAGATGTTCGAGGTATTATATGTAAAAAACAAATCAGCTGCTTGAAGATAAAGAGGAAGAATTGAGACAGCATACGGCCGAAAAAATAACGATGAGGGCAGAAAAAGATCGAGACAAAAAAGAGTGAGGTTCCAGTTCTGTTTTGATTTAGAGAATGAAATTATCAGAAGTTGTGTTGGAAATCACTTTTATTCACCAAAATTTAGTATGTACAATCTTACAGCTCATCTTTTTTTAGTTTATTGTGTAATTTGGATTAAGATGATGCACGGCACAACTGGTAACTGGTAACAACTGGCACTTAGTCAGTGCGTTTCGAGAAATTGTCGACAGGGTCTTAATGGATAACAACATAAAGCATCTTATCACTTGGAGTAATAATTGCGTCCCTCAGAATAGAAATTCCTCCTTTAGGACCCAGATTTAGGAGGCTTCACTATAAAATATTCTGTGCCATGACATTAGTTAGTATTAGCCAGAGTAGTTCAGGAGGTTGATACCATTCATAGGGAGATAGAGAGTCATATGGCTTTAAAAGAGTTCTATTCACCTACAGGATTTTTTAAACAGCTTAAAAACTTGAACAAAAAAAAATTATTTATGAATTTATTAATGAAAACTGATGATTTGAAATTTTTTTAAGAGTATGCGTCTAAAATGAGCTATAATAAAATTCAATTTTCAAAAGTTACATCTATGCGATTTATAAATTTCGATAGCGGTGGTAGTAAAAACTTACAAAATTATATTCGTGAGTAACGAAGTTCTATCTGTTGTCTTGGTTATTTCAAAGAAATATCACAAATAGGATATTCCTACATTTTATTTCATAATTATGTAGATCAACAATTCCAAAATGTCCTGGCAAAATTTTATTTTATTCAATATAAAGATAAACATTCTATAGGGTTTACAAACTTTAACAGAAAATTACTCAATTTGTTACTTGGTTTAAATAACACCATGTTATTCTAGCATGACGTATGATCTCCAAATAACCTTGTATTTTTTACCTTTTGACTAGTAGATTTTTAATTATTTTTTATTTATGATTTTTCAACTTGTTAAACAGTAGAAGATTAGCTAATGTTGATTAAAGTTAAGAACTTTACTTTGGAAACTAAGATTTTTTTACACGCACAAAATATGGTAAAAGTGGATAAATGAAAGTACAACACATTTTTACAATCACTATGCACATACCATATATTTATAAATTACATATTAATATAAAATAATATAAAAAAATTTGCACAACCTTTACCTATATGCAAAATACAGTTTTTGAAAGTTTTCTTAATAAAAATTACATGTTATTCATTATTAAAACATGTTTATTACTTCGTCAAAAAACTTGTTAAAATGTTATAAAGTAAGTTCTTGACAGATATTTTGACAACTTTTCTTACGAAAATAAATATTAGTTAACAACAGGGTTTTCATATATTTTTTCTAAATTAATATTACAGACCTTTTGATTACGTTACTCTGTAGTAACTCACAATTTAATTTTTGGTAGAGAATACTAGATTACTATATAATATATAGTTATCTATAATAAAATATAGAGCGAATAATCCTTTTATTTACCAACAGCTTTTGGTAAAATATTGCCTCGCCAACTCCATACATGTTTAGTTTCTCTGTTAAAATAGCTTTAACCAATTTAATTTATTAATTATTATGTAATATATGATATTTTTACAAAAGTTCCGAAGCCTTTTCCAAGGATCCAGGATCTAATTAGTAGTTGAATTACATTCAAAATATTTAAAGATGAACCTCCTCCGCTGGAGCATAGCGATTTCACGCAAAATTATTGAAAATTAAGTACATTCTAAAAATAAATTACATATTAAATCATTTTACAAAAATCGCTTAAACTAATATTTACAGAATAAAATTTGTAAAAATTGCCTTAGCTACTTTAAGTTCAAAAAGGCAAATGTCGCTTATCATCACAGATGTGTTTTATTTACTTTGTAGTAAATTAATTATCAAAACTTTTATGTTAAAAAAATATTTCCTTAACAAATTTGCCAATTCTGCCTGCAGAATTAAATATACTTTAACAACATTATTTTATCATTTTTAAAAATTAACATCACAGACGTTCTGACTGTATTACTTTGTAGTAACTAACAATCATTATTTTTTATGGAAAGTACCATAAAACTATATAGTAATCTATACAATATTGCTCCGTTGTTAGTGTGTAGTAATAGAGCGAGCCCTCCATCTTTCTTCCATCTGTACTAGCGTTGTTGTGATCTGTACATATCAGCAATAATCTTCACTATTGGAATGCTACCAACAGCTTTTTTGAAAAATAATTCTTCAATAGCTTCAGCTGATAGAGACCTTATTCGACTTAATAGCAAAAACTCTTTACTAAATCTCAACGGATCGTGTAATCTCGTTGTCGTAAGATATTTATTTAGGCTCATTTGAGCATCATTTGAAATCATTTGAACCGATCTTTCTTCAAGCAAAGCCTTAGACTCATCATTTCCTGCTAATCCAACAGGACGAAATAAGGAAATAACTCGTAGAAAAGAATACTCATGTGAATCCAAGTGAAAATGTTTCATTTGCACTAAGGTATCTTGAAACTCATGTACACGTTGAATAAACAAGGCTGATCCTTCTTTTTTTATAGCTTCATTAGTTTCCATTAGAGAGGAAAGGTCGATTATTGGCAGAAACTGTGCAGCCCCAAGAATAAACAAATCTTTCCAGCTTTCTTCCAAGAGCAATAGTTGATCACTCATTGGTAGGTTTAGAAAGTAGGGCAGACTTTTTGTCCACTGCACGTTTAAGAATAATAATCGGGCAGCAGATTCGCAGATATCTTCGGGGGTCATCACAGCTGGTGGTGGAGTTATTGGTGGACTTATTAGGCTCGGTGGCTGAAAAGGCACCGCTGGAATCTGAAAAATAGAAAAATTGATTTATAGAAATTGAATGCATTAGATAAGTAGACGTCATTATAATACTTTTAATTTAAGTTATTTACCCCATGAACAAATCCAAATGAACTCGATGGCATAACAGATATGGATCCGATTATAGGAGTATCAAGATGTGAGGGAGGTGATAAAGCAGATTTGGGTAGAACTAAGTCTAAGCCTGCACTACCTCCTGAAGACGTCATTTGAGGCATCTCAGATGGACTTCCATATACAATGTTTGCTCTTTGATGATGCTCAAAGAATGTTGACATTGCTCTACGTATCGTTGAATTTCTAGGTCCTCTTTCATGTTGAACTGCTGTAAAAGAGTATATTTTAATTAATAGAATTTACTCATTCCAAATTATGCTTTATTAAAAAAGCTTTTTTCAACTGCACTATTTATTTTTTCAAATAAAAAATATTTCGATAAAAAAAAAAGAATAAATAAAAAATATTATTTTATATTCTAATAAAAGTTTCCCCATCAATTCCCGCTGATAAAATTGCAACTGCAGGTAAAACATTTAAAAACAAAATGACCGCTGGCCGAGATGAAATTCACAGTTTCATAGCAAAAGATTAAAGAGGAATTTATTCTGTATAACCCCTTATGTAATCTTCTTAGCCTAATCTTCAAAACCGGCACGTTTCCCCTCATTTAGAAAACTGCCAGTATTTCCCATGCATAAGAAAGATATACTACAGAATATTGAAAATTGTCCCGTATGTATTCTATGGAACTTTTCCAAAATCTTTGAGATTATTATTTACAATTCCATATTTCATCAAGTTCAATCGAAACTATCGATAAATCCACGTGGCTTTTTTACCCAAAAGTCATGTATAACCAATCTTTGTACCTTATCCCGAATTCTCTCGTAGAAAAGAATACTCATGTGAATCCAAGTGAAAATGTTTCATTTGCACTAAGGTATCTTGAAACTCATGTACATACCTTATCCCGAATTCTCTCCTCTGCCATTGATGAAAAAAGCCAAGTTGATGGAATATATATACTGACTTCAGCAAAGCCTTTGACCAAATAGGTTACTACATCTTCACAAGTTAAGGAAACTGTTTAATTTTTCTGAAAAGCTTACTGCTTTGTTATCATCTTATCTCATCAATTTTGTTAACAGTTTGATCGCAATCATCTAAATCTTAGCGTTTCTAAATGCTGTGTTATGTCTTATCATAGAATCAAAATTCTAATAATATTTAACTATACTATTTCCAACGATGGGCTTACATTCGTCCCTCATATTGATTATATAGTGGCTGCTTCCTTAAGACTATTAGGATTTATTATTCGGAATTGCAGGCATTTTAGCAAATCATTTTCTTTAATAATGCTGTATCACTCGTTGGTTTGATCCAAGCTCGAATATGGGTCTCTGGTTTGGTATCCTTATTATTAATGCCATATTAACTCCCTTGAATATCCAAAGGCGCTTTTTGAAATATCTTATTTTAAAAGAGCATGGTGCCTATCTAGTTAGAGGTTCTAATCACAATCATGTGTTATCCCGGTTCAACTTAAAAGCTTTTGTTTTGAGGAGGGAGACTCTCTCTGCTATTCTTGTGGAAAATTGCTCAATAACCACTTAGGTTTTGCAATGAAAATTTGCGTATATACATATACAATGAACAGGCAAGTGTGCAGTTGAACATAATTTGTTCTTACTTATACTCTAGCTTTATTGATTCGTAATTATACTGTCATGTAATTCCGAGTTAACAAGTCGAGTTTATGACGTTTTTCTTATGAATCCATAACGACATGGCAAACTACGATAAAGTCTTAATAAAACTGAGCAAACATTATGTTAAAAATTTATATTAATATTAGTTTTAATACACTGGATCTAATATGTCAAAAAAGACTCTATAATTATCTCGTAAACGGGTAATTTGATGCAAATTAAAAGATTAAGTTAGGTATTTTTATAAATCACATTGTTTGTCAGAAACAAAATTTTCTTCCAGTTAATCGTTATCATAACTTTAACGGTTTTCAAAAATCTAAACATATTTCATTGAAATAATATTCTCCATTATAATAGTATTGCAAAAAAAAACTTGTTTGTTTATAAACTAATAAATTAAATGGTGACAGTTTTATTAAATAAAATGATAATATTGACAAAAACATTGCATTATTTTTCCTATTTTTCAAGAGGACAATTAAAAACAATTTTTGGACCTGACGCAAATTCACCTTATCATACATTCACGAGCTTTTATGTTTTTAATTTGCATTTTTGACTTTTGCTTTTTTTCATTTCTCAAAGATAACGTTATAAGTATCTTTTTAAAAAATGCCAGATTAATCTTAAAATATAAATTCTTAATTATTATATTTAAATTATGCATTCGCTCTACTTTTGTTTAAGAATCAGAAGGACATTGTTCTAATTATAAATTTATTTTTTATGGTTTACTCAATTTTTGTATGCTTTAAAATTTTTTATGTGAAAATATTTTTTTACCGTAAAATTATTGGCATTGTCTATATTTTATATAATGATATATTAATACCAAGATAGCCATTGTAATAATATTTTTGAAAATTTATTTAAAATTACAAAAATTCTTCCAGTAATAATTTAAATATAGAAGATAGCATATACATGCAGAATACGAATAATAAAAGCTCTTAAATGTATTAAAAATTTTTCAGCACTATATCGTAATAAAACCAACAATAAATACAAGCACTCGCAACTAAAATGAAACAGTGTTTTAATATTCTTTTGTGTTTTATCAAGAGTTATTATGTTGAGTATTTTCTTTTGGTCGCCTTCAGTCTCTGCCACCAGGTGCAATAACAAAAAGTGTACGGTTTATACTTATATTACGTTAAGTAGTGTTTTCTTTACTGATTTGGAAAGGTCTAATTTGTTGAAGTAAGGAAGGGTTAGTAATAATATAGACTAGATGTGCCAAGTTTAATGCTACTTCGA
This sequence comes from Anthonomus grandis grandis, assembly GCF_022605725.1. NCBI lineage: Eukaryota > Metazoa > Arthropoda > Insecta > Coleoptera > Curculionidae > Anthonomus > Anthonomus grandis. The sequence goes on from NC_065557.1 coordinate 29,173,755, forward strand.
CTAAGTTGTTTATTTATAACATAATAAATAATTTAAGTGGCACAAGACTAAAAATTTTATAGATAATATTGGAAACCTAATAAACGTTTTAATTAAGTAGCTAATATTATGATGAGATGCTTTTAACTTATCTGCAATTTGAACAAACTATATAAAAGAAAAATCCGACATTTTAACAATAAGTGGCATAACTATAAAATTTTTAACTAATTATGCTAGTTAAGCATAATTAGTTAAAAACTGAATAAGTGATTTCATTTGCACTTTCTTATCTTTTTATATCAAATAAAATTTAAATGTTCTTAATTTTGAAGGTTGGTCGACTTATTAACTCGGTTATCATATTATAGAAATATTGTTGATTTCCAACCAGGATAAACGTGATAAGTTTTAATTTTATAGTATTAACTATCAAATTTACCGTGTAATAATTATCATACAGGATAACCCACAATATGTGACAATCTTCTAGATTTGTATAGAGTAGAAAAAAATGGTTTTTATAGTCTGTAAAAGCCTTAAAATATTTCTAGGTCATAATAAGTTCATAATAGGCTATATTTATATAGATGCTTATAGATTCCGTTAAAGATCCTAGATTCTTATTCAATTTTAAATTTCTCCTATTACTAATAATACTAACGTTGTGGGAAATCTCATAAGTTATTATTGAAACTAAAGGAGGTTAAAGAAGAGGTTATTTCTGATAAATCTCTGTTCTACTCGGTAAATATAAACACACTTAAGATTTGTGACAAATGGATGCCATAAAAAATTTTTAATTTAACCTTTTAAAAGAATTTTTAAGTTTATGTTTTTATCAAAGATGTTTTCACCTAGGTTGACTTCAGATAAGTCCTTTGCATTATTACGAATTTTTATATAGTATAAATTTACTACATACTCGAAATGAAAGATCAACAATACTGCTACAAAACTTAAAAAACAATAGAATTTACATCTTGTGGCATTTTCCACAATTTTTGTATATAACACTATAAGATAAAAAGCACATAAATTAAAATTACTCGAAAATTGTGAGCAGTTAGACTATAGATAATATAAACTTTTTCATCTGATATGACTTTCTCTGTCACTTAGTTTCAATCTGTTCATGCTTTAAAACAATCTTACGATTTCTTAAAATTGTATTCAGTTTTTAGATTATTCATGAAAATATACGAATTATGTAAAACTATCCATTTAAATAGAAACTGAACAAAACTTACCATCTTTATTCATCCCGGCTTCTTGACATTTTTCTAATCGACAAGCTCTGCACTGATTTCTATGGGTCTTGTCGATAATGCAGGATCCTTCTTCTTTACCCTTACAAATGTATTTACGATTTCTACGTATGGATCTTTTAAAAAAACCAGCACATCCATCGCATGCGAATATATTGTAATGTTTTCCTGAAGAATAATCACCACAAACCTTGCAAGGTATATCAAGGATTCGACCTGAAATTAAAAAAAAAACAATAAATATAAGTAAAATGTTTTAAAATAAGTTAAATATATGGAAGTTTTAGCTTTAATTTAACTGTTTATTACACACCATTAGAAATAACCATCGCACCAATATAAATATCACATAACAATTATTAGCTCTCTTAAATCTAATCGCGCTCAGTTTTTTACTATATACTGATAATAGTCATTTGCACACTATGAACCAAAGTTACGAGTACTTAAATGACTTAATAATTAATTGATTAAATACCGAATCCATTATAAAAGAAATTGGTACTATAAAAAGTGAGATTAATGTCAGAAGTATTAGAAAAAGTCAAATATAAAGATAAGCCTTTTATGTTATAAAAAAAGTAAATGGCAAGCTGATTTTAAATTGATAATGATAATAAATATCGGGGTTTTATAGATAGAGAGCCCATATGTTTCTTTAACTACATTTTTTAGTATAAAATACAATATTTTTTTTAAATTGAACCATAGTTAAATTAATAAATAAAAAATATTAATTATATTATTATTATTTATTATGTTTAATTCATAGTTAAATGAAATATAGATAATAATAAGATTTACAGAAGGTGTACCAAACTATAACAAAGAAAAAACGGGGACTTTAAAAATGTAAATTAGTACATTAAAATTTATTAAGGCTTGAACATTTATTGATATTTAACGGATTAAAAATTAAAATTAAAAATTTCAGTTTAACAAAACGAAAACTACGAGCTAAAGAAAATCTAAAATTACTAAAAATGCAATAAAAATATAATTTTCATTGTATTTTTTAGATTCAGAACAAATCAGAAATGAAATATCCCAAAACTTTCCTAACTTAAACTTTTTTTCATGGTATATCAACAAGAAAAAATTGCTAATGAGCTGAAGAGGCGGAAGAAACTTAAATGAACTATAACTTACATTACTACTAAGTCATACGTACACCCTATGTGACAAATAATAAAATTTATGGTAGGGTATAATCTTATCCTATAAAATAACAACAATTATAAACCTGTCGATTACTAATTGGTCTTATAATTTTATTTGCAGCTTTACTATATGGGCTAAAAATTATTGATCCATTTTGTTAAAATAATAACAGACTATTCTTTGAATGGTTATAAACTATAACTTTAACTATACTTATAACTCTAAATACAATAATAATTAATGTTTTATCGACAGAATGTAAATAAAATTATATAGGTGTAATAAATTTGAAAAAGTTTTATTTCGTGTTTATTTAATCATTAGCATCTTGGTTGACAATTTTTATTTAATGAGTTTATTAATTATATTAAAGTTGTGTTTTTGTATTGCTGATAGAAAATAATGTTTTAAGTAAATGTAATAAATATTATTGTTTTAATTGAGGTGTTATAATATAAATAAAAAATAGATTATTTTTTGGGTATAAACTAGCTAAAAGCCTACTTATTTTGCTACAAATAAATAATCAGTAAAATTAACCAAAATACTTTCATAATAGAAACAGAAACGGACTGATATTAAATTAATAATGGTCGACTGGCAATTTTTCAGTGTGCCAATAAGAATAAGACCAATTAATTTTGAAGTAAAATTTTCCTACCCATCTACCTATAATATCTCTAGGTCTAGGAGATATTATAGGTAGATATAGACATCACCATAGATATCATCCAATCAGATGTTATGCATGAATATATATTATTGAAAGACTTAAAATCCATATTCATACCGCTGATTTTATACAAAAATTAAATGATTATGCGAGATTTGAACATAAATATCTCTGATCAAACTAATTTAAATGTTATACAATACCTTGATATTATAGCGCTGCGCCGGGTGGTTATTTTCAATGTATAAATAAGCTTACTAGGGTTTCATTGATTTTCTCGACTTGCATTGATTATATATTTTAAAAAATTAAAAATTAACTAATATAATAACTCAAAAAGAATGAAGGACCTGGAAACAGAAACATGGGCAGAAATTATAAACAATAATTAAAGTGATGAAGCCTATTTAAATTTTATAAATAAATTAAATAAATATGTAAAAAAAACAACACCTCTATAAAATTTACAAGCAAATAGAAGAAGTGGATAAATTCAATAAATCAGAGAGACAAAATAAAAAAAATCTTATACATAATTCGCAGCGCATGTTCAATCACAAATTATAGCCATTTTGGAGACTTTATAAATAAAGTAAGTAAAACAGCAAAAAATAATTACCATAAGTAGAAGATCAAAAAGAATTATGGAAATTTGAAACTTTATCAGCGAGGTTACAAATAGACAAAAAAAAACAAATAAATATTTCATATCAATTAAAAATTAATCTTTTGAAGACACCACTGACACAAATTAAAATATTAGTTATGTAAATAACTTCAATGTATACTCTTTCCTTCTGAGTCCTGTAACAAACAACAAATTTATTTAATAATAAAATTCATTGAAAAACCATTTAGCGCCAGGAACACACAGTTTTTATTAGAAAAATTGAAATAAATTTTAAAGCCTTTGTAACATTTATTTAATCTATCTTTTAGCATCTCTGTTTAAAAATATCAATTGTCACACATTCTGTGTATATAAATCTGGTAATGAAAAAAAAATGACCAATATGTTACAAATAATTTTGCGAAAGTCTTTAAAAAATGTTAAAGCAAAACATTATGAAGTTTTTAGCTCTCAAGAACATACTTTACTCTAAACACTGAAAAGAAAAATATAGAGAATGCTGTTTTCGGATTTGTAAATAATATTAACCTAAATTTACAAAACAGAAAGAAAAATTTGAATCTGTTTGTAGCCTTAACAAGGGCTTTCGACACAGTTTCTCACAAAACACTTTTTAATAAACTTAAAGATGTTGGCATCAGACAATGCTCATTGCATTTACTCCTAAAAGTAATAACTAATAAAACTTATCTCTTCAATCGAGTACGACGCGTCAAAATAAATGACACTTTTAGTGGAGCAGAATATATTAATACGGGTGTACCCCAAGGTACTGTGCTAGGACCTATTTTCTTCCTAATATTCATTAATACTATCGGAAATATTTTCCAGAAGTGCAGCGTAATATTATATGCGTATGATACTGTTTTTTGGAGATTCCTGCAATGAGTTATATTAACGGACGGAGAGTCTCAGAGCAGTGCAAAGTTGGCTTAATAACAAATCGCTAGCTCTAAATTTCAGTAAAGTTGTATTTATGACTTTTAGTGCATCATCAGCAGATCAATCGAGTTATAATTATTGAAAAATTCATAATTTTAGCTGCCACACCCTAAATAATACTTAATGTAATTCTTGAATTATAGCATAATATATAAAATGAAATATCTGGGAATTTTTCTAGTAGATCAAAATCTTAAGTGGAATGATCATATAGCCTTCCTAAATAAAAAAACTAGAAATATGTTTTACAAATTTTATCAACAAATATCTTTAAAAAGAAATTACTTTATTGCTTTATTATTACAGTTCCTTGGTGGAATATCTTGGATAATGTATTGTCCTATAGGGTGGCGCATACAACAGTACACTAAAAAATAGTAGTATGTCACAATTTAATTCTAAAATTATATATAAAAATTCTTTTAGGTATCGCTCTGAACACTTGTATAGGAATTAAAATGCTTTATTAGTGAAAAATCTATATGCACACTGTACAATAAATTATATTGTCAAAATTTAAATTATTAAAATTATTAAACTCTATAATACTAGATATATAGAATATCTAGTATTATACTATATAGCCTATAATACTAGATATTCTAACCAAGCAAACATATCTGTGCCTTATATGCCAACTTCAATATATCAAAGACCTATAACTTTTTATGGGCCTACACTATTTAATAAACTTGCCATAAATATTAAAGTCCTATCAGTCAAGAGTAAAATTAAATTTAAAAAAACATACGATGAATTTTTTGCTTTACAACCATAATTTTCCTGCCTGCCATACATCTGCATTTCTAAACGTTGTAGCGGTTTCAATTTGGTCTGGGGAGTATAGGGGCAAACAAAATCTGTTTCATCAGATCTTGGGCTTACTGCATCATTAGGTTAATTATGGTTTGGCTTAGTCGTTTTAGTATTAAGAATAATTAACTAAACAACAGTTATTATTTGTCGTAGGCTAACTATAATTAATATTCTATATAATAATAAACTAAAAACTAGAAATAAATGTATTGATTTAATAAGTAATAATTCATAATATGTACTATGTAGTAAATGAAAATCTCATTTTTTAAAGTAATTTTATCACCCAATTTTAAATTAATTAGCAGCACGTTAGTTGCCTGCTGTGGAATTGTGGGGTCCGTGGTTTGAATCCCAAATATGGCATGATCGTTGGTATGTGTCTGATTTAAATATAACTATAATTTTGAAGCTAAAGAACTTAATTTATAAAGCTTAAATACATTTCATAAATATTCTCAATGAACTGCCTGATACTATAATTTTCAAAAAAGTACCTTACGTTTTTTTGCAGTTAAAACTTGATCGTAAATAATGCCAATTTAGTAATCTTTTATCTAAAACATAAATCCCTTTATTATTTTTACTGCCTTTAAAATACCCTACCGATTATTTTTGTGAAAAGTTGTCGGTATATAAAACACCAAATCTTGCTTATCATCGTAAAAACAGGAAAATCGGATTACCAACGAAATTGCCTAATTTATTGCTGTACAGTAAACTAATTCCACAAATAGATGCATTGTTATATATATGACTTGATGAGTATCATTGACTTTTTATCTTATTTAGATTCTAATATTTATACAGAGAAGTTATTTTTCTTTCATTTAGGAATATTTAAAACTTCTTAGACATAAAAATATATTTATTTACTTTTGTGATTTATAGATTGATTGGATAAATAAATTAAATATGGTCTTAATCAAGCACGTGCATATATTTGAAGGATTAAGGAGGATTGATATTATAAGAACAAGTTTGTTTAAATATGGTATATTCTTAATGATTTTGTTATAAATAAAAAGAAACAATAAAAGATATAAATACATTTGAGACCTAAAAGCTTTTTTATTTCAAATCTAATAAGCAAATATCATTTTATACAAAAAAAATATATATTTTTTTAAATTATATTAAAATTATTATATTACATAAATATTAAAAATGCTGCTTAAATTGATGCTTTCGAACTTCAATTCATACTTCTTTTTGACTGAGGAACCCGCAAATGCTGCGAACTCTCTGTGTTTGAAAATAAGCAAAATATTTGATTATTTTTTTCATTTTTTTTTACTTTGCACCTTACTTTCTAACCTTCTATACAAATCTATGTTTTATATCTTTGTGCGACTAATATGTAAGACTTACTGCTCAGGGAAATTGTTCTTAAATCGGTGGTTCGTTAAAGAAGTATTAAGTAGCATCACCTCTGAGCCTTTAAATGGGTAGCTTCAAAAGTCCTTATATGTTAGCCTTTTCAGATTGATAATCACTTTTTAAAGCTTTTTGACTGATACCATCCTATACTTCTAACACTTTAAAATTAGAGGCGTAGCACCTTAAGGTCCTCTGTATTAGTTTTATTTTGAATTATACAGCTTTATTTAAAAAAAAATTATAAAAAAATGTACCAAAAACATTTATTAGAAGTAGCAATATTAATATTAATTTTAATGTATTTAAATAGATGTTATTTTAATTGTGTGTTATTTGAAATTTAAGTGGCCATGAGTGTATACTTCGGCATTAATCTTTCCTAAAAAGAATTTGTTTTTTTTTTATACTTTTTATTATAACAAAATTTATCAACTGTATTTAATAAGTATATAGTCATGATTAGATCAAAGTTTGCATTTTATTGTTCAATTAAAAATGTATTAAAATAATATACTCTAAAAAATAATTGAAAAAAATTACTTACTTGATGAACCTGATGAACTTTGACACTGCACCTTTAACTGCATTTGCTGCGCTTGATGTTGCTCTAACCGTAACATCTCGGTACCACTCGCGCTAATCATATTAAAACAGTAAAAATTAAATAAATCACCATAAAAAATACTACACTTAAACACAAAACTTTATCCGTCACGTCCGAAGGCAAACTGATATTGCAAGGGCCAGTCAGAGAATTAAAAACTTTATCCGAAAAAATTATTACAAAGGGCTATCATGATAAAGGTATGCCAGTTCACACCATCTGGCCACCTGATTGGTGGGTGATCGTCCCCTTCTCTCTAAGGGATGAGCCATATCCCTCCCCCTTTAGGTGTACCTTTTTATGGGTTAATCTAATGGGTGGTTTTGAACTGAGGATCGTTCGTGGGAAAGAGACAACTGTATGACACTGTGGGAGGCTAAAAGGCCAAAAGGCGAACGCTGCTTAACTAAATTAACAAAAGAAATTAAGTTAGGATAGATCATATGGTAAATTTAAGTACCTATTTTAATGTTGAGGTATTAAAAATAATAAAACAATAAAAGAGTTTCCTTCACAAAAAAAAACGGAAGTAGAAATAGTTGCTAAAAAAATATTTTATATAGTTGTGTTAAGTCAATATATTGCAACCAAATCAAAATGATTGGAAAAGATTTTAATAATAAAATCTTTCTATTCAGTCCTTTAGTTATAGTTTTTATTATGAATACGTCACATGACTATTTAGAGGAAAAGTAGGGGAAACAATAACAATATGGGTTTATTTATTTACCAATTATACATTTTTTGGGATAAAGGTAAAAATATCCTTTTTTTCAAAAATTATAAACAATTTTTTTGAAAAGTACAGCCTCACAGCCGCATCATCAGCCAAATAGTTGAGATTTAGTTATTAATAAAAGGTGTACAGAACAAAAATGTATTTAAATGTAGAATTTCTACTTGTCAACACCAATGTAATAAAATACAAAACACTAATATACCAATACATATGCTATAATAATACTGTAATTTTAAATGTAATCTAAAAAACGCTGCGAGTTTAAGTATTTGCAAAAGCCGGAAAAAAACTGAGAAGAATCCATTAATAGAATTATTTTGTGTGTGCCTACCTGGGCTTGTTACAAATTTAATAAGTTCAAATAAAACATGGGTAATTTAAAAAGTTGTAAACGTAAATAGTAAATGCTAGGACCAAGTATTGAGAAACTCATTAAAAATATTTAATAAATTTATTTTCGAAAAATTTGCTTCCAAGTAGCATTTGACATAAAAACTGTATTATATGTATATACAGAGTGTCCCATAAATATGATAAACAATTTTACAGTAGGTTCCTTTACGAAAAAAGAGGATAACTTAAAATTTCCTTGTCCAAAAACCAAAATAGAGGGTTATGAACTTATTCAGGGTTACAAATTTAATTTTTAAATTAAAAAGAAAATAATATTCGTAAACGTTTTAAATTGTTTTATTACACTTTCAATGAATGATAAGAGACAAAAAATAAATTAAAAATAAAAATTATGAATATTTGCTAGTAAATGTGTGATATGACCTCCATTTGTTTCAAAACATTTTAAAATTATTTTACTGAAAGATCCTGATCTTAAAAAATAATTGCATATTTCGAAATACCTTAACAGCAGTTAACATTTTCACTATTAATTACTCTCCTGTGTTACTTGTATTTTTGTTTAATTTTCATTAAATATTTAATTTCATGTATCCCCATATGCAAAAATGTAATAGGTTTAGGTCTGGGCTTTGTGCGTGCCCAGGTTTTCGATTTCATATTTAGTTAAAGTTAGCATTTAAATACTCTTATCACCGGTCTAGAAAAATTTGCATCATTTACATAAAAACCGTAACTCAGTGCATATTTAAAGATTCTTATAAATTAGTAGTAATCTTTTTTGTAAAAAATTTAAATAAAATTCTTCGTTTAGATTTCGAGGTAAGTCGTATGATCTTAAAAAAACATTGTTTTTTACACATTACCAAATATTAATTTTAGTTTAAAGTTACTTAAATTTAATATTAATTCGTGTTGAAAGTGTCTTTCACTAATGAGGTTCGGATTTTCAATATCCCATAAATACTTGTTTCTTAAATTAAAAATTTCCCATGGGGCAAAAGTCGCTTCACCCATAAACATAATTTTATTTATAAAGCTGAATTTTATTGAATCTAGCCTTGCTAGAATATCTGAATCTAATAGATTTGGCATAGACGTGAAATGATACAAATAATGATGTTCGCGATAAAAAGAATGTTAATATTGATGACCTAGTATTTCCGTTCATGCAGCCATATGCCATACACTTATTTCTAGATCTTTAGCAACCTGGATTAATACTTTTTCTCCTTGATCGACATTACGTCTACATGGACGTCAGGTATCCCGCTTTGGTCTAAATAAACCTGTTTCCTTAAGTCTCTAAATATTTTTAATAAGTTTAAAATCTGGCTGTCTCATATTTTGATATAATTGCGGATAGCGTCGGCAAGCTTATCAGTATCTTCGTTGTCTTTGACTTTTAGACTAGAAAAATGTGACTTCACCTATTTGTTTTTAAATAAATCCCCTGTTATATTATTCATTATTATTTATGAAACACCCTGTATATTCATAATATATAATTTTGATTAATACTTAGTTAAGTATTAATCAATATTATGTATTAATACTTAATAAAGGGTTGTTGTCCATATCTTTTATTAATGACCAAATCTCGTTAGCGTTCTAAATTTAAATATAAAATTTGTTACTTCTACTGACTTTTCCTATATATTATTTTATTTTTAAATACTTATCCGTTGTCCTTTTAATGTTTCTGATGATACGGTTGTAATACGTGAAATCCGTTATATTTTTTAAAAAGCACATAATATGACATAAAAAAATATTAAAATATAAATATTTTAACATCTCCAAAGAAACCACTATCATATAATGTTTTAGTAAAGTTGTTTCAATTCAAATTATACTACTATATACTCGTATGTATATATACCTTTAATAGTAAAAACTTTTCATATACCGTTTCTATATAACTTAGAAGGAGGAAATTTACTCTGTTATAATTGGAATTCATGTCTGTACTATGTAACGGAATTTTATCACCGTACCTTCACCAAAACAAAAGCGACAGCTTGTCAAAGTTGTCTTTTACATTTTTTTGAATAAAAAAGGGGGTTTTGAAATTTTCTTTTATCTTTGCTTCTACTTCACTCAAAAGGAAGAAATAAACATTTTTATAATTGGAATTCATACTTGTACTGTGTGTTAACATTTTATTACCATATCTTCACCATAACAAAAGTGACAGATTGTCAAATTTTTACGTTTTTTTGAATAACAAAAGGGGGTTATGAAATTCGCTCATAATTTCTAGGAGTTTTTCTTTCCTTTTTAGGTTCTAATAGTATTTATATGTATATTTTTAAGATGTTTTTTTTCATAATATATTCGTGTTCTTATATTTATTTTTAATCAACTTTGTAAGTGTTCTAACAATTTAAATGTTTTTGAGCAATTTCCTACGACTTGGCAACGTTGCAATGATTCGTATACGATCGCGTATTGGACATCACCCGCGCAGTTCTACAAATAGCGCTATAGGACGGTTGTGGCAAAGATTTGAAAAGACTGGTGATGTGATAGAAAGACTGACTAGTTAAACAAGAGCAGCAGAACCCATACATAGTAGGTTGATTCGCCTTCAGGCATTACAAAACTCCCGTATTACTGCCAACCAGTTAAAAAGTGAGCTTCAAAATGTTCACGGCGTTAGCATCACTGCTTACATAATAAGAAATAGGTGACATGAAAATTATTACAAAAGATACTAGGGTCATTGCTGGAAGCTGTTACTTTCGACCTGTTACTCCAGACAAACTTACAAGTGTTGTTCAAACGATAAAAAATAAGAACCCAGCTGGTTGGGATGACATATCTATAAAGGTGTTTCTAAATTTAACTTAATCGTCCTATATCACCTTAGCTGCGACCATAATGAAGGAAGTCTTCCATCTCTATTAAAAACGAGCCTATTGTATTAGTCTACTCTTCGAGGGAGGAGATGAGGAAATCCTTTCTGAATATAGACTTAGTAGGCCGGATTCCTGGAATCTAAAAGTACTTGTGACGCAATTTTTTGAGTTCTTGAAGAGCTGTATCTTAGTATTAATAAGAACGGTTTCCCTCATTGCACACCAAAATACAATGCTTCCAATGTATTTTGTGATGTTTCTAAGACCTTCGATTTTATTGATCATGGTATTTTGCTGAGAAAGTTGGCTATGTATGCCTTTAGAGGAAAATCCCTGCAGTGGTTTCAATTTTATCTTGAGGGTAGATTTCGAGCCGTTTCTTTTTAAAATACTAATTGCCGTTTTCGCCAGACGTTCCATTAGAATTCCAGTACTACCCCGTAAAAAATGCGCAAGAAGATTATGATGGGCCGAAGGACATCAGAACTAAAATAGCGTGAATGGGCATGCATCCTTTTTACCGATGAAGTAAGGTTTAAGTTTTAATTTAAAAAGGTGAGGGTGTGACAAACACCTGGCAACGCGTCTCGCTTGCAAACCATTCAAGAAGTTACACAAGTTACAGGTACCAAGGCAGAACCGAAGGTTTGGCCTAGAGTTTCGAACTAATCTAGTTCTCACTGAAGGGTTTTAAACGAATATCGAAACATCAACGCGCTAGAGTATTTTGGTGAAAGTGCACCGCAGTTCACGTCCGCATGTTACAATCACCTGACCAATCCCCTGATTTAAATCCTATCGAGCAAATTTGGGATCTGTTGCCAAAATATTTTAAATAGGAAGGAATAGTATTCCAGACAAAGGAAGAGTTGCTAACCTGTATGCAAGAGCAATGGCTACATATAAAGCGAAACGACATTGGCAACTTAATAAGGTGGATGCCAAACACATGACTAAAATGAAAAATTTAATTTATACCTAAGTTATATTCCGGTGTTACAGAAAGAGTTTTGTTTTTTAGAGTAGAACTGGATGGATTTATTTGGCTGAATGATTAAGCTATGAAGTGAAGGACTTAAGATAAATCAACCGTGCAAATCATTAGGATTTAACAAAGTAACGTTTCGGAATTGTATACATACTTATATTATATTATACATAATATGTAATACATACTTTTATAACGTTACTACTATACAAGAAAATATACAAAAATTACCTCAAAAGCCTAGAATAGAATTAACAATAACTCCAAAAGTCTAAAACTAATAAAAAAATAAATAATTGGTCCAAAATTACTTCAACTGTCTCGTAAGAAATAGAAATATGGCTTGAACAGCCTTAAGAAAAAATAAATGATGCGGCCGTATTTGTTTTTAATTAAATTCTGCTGTTACTTTTTGTATTCAGGTTGGTAAAAGACCGCGTTTATAAAATATTCTTGGTAAAAACTTTGTTTGATATCTTCAGAAATAAAGAAAGAGCATATTTGGATATAGCAAAATGCTAGTTTGGTTTAAAATTCGTATTAAAGAAGATTTCTTATAGGTCTGAAATCATTGTGATAAAACCTGCTAAGAACCAAATACTTACTCGGATGCCTTAATGTTCTGTAATCTCTTTAACCAAAAAATTCACTTCTGCTTCCAGGCATTGAATGTATTTAGATAGAGTTGACTAATTCTAATCCTTGTTATTCTCTTATAATGTACATTTGAATTTCTTATAATGTACTTCATATGATATAAAGTAGAGTTTGGAAAATGCTTACATGCTTAAATTTATTATGTTATTTTAAATAGACAAGAATATACATAAATTAAATGGCTGATTTAAAAAGGGAGTTTATAAGTACAATGAAGAAGAAGGCCAAAGATGAATTAAAGAAATGACAATTTTAAAGGACACAATTATATGTTAACTAGCTTTTAGGAGCATATTTTCGTTCTAAACCCAAAAGATGAACTAAAGACCAATGGAGAGTCCGGGATCTATGAGATAAATTGCAACGATTGTGGTAAAAAGTACATAGGACAAAGGAGAGGATGGATCAATGTCAGATTTAAAGAACATATAGCTCATGTAAAATATGGAAGAGTTAAAAAGTCAAGTTTGGCTGAATATGTTTTAAATACTGATCACTTTGTAGGGATAGACAACTTAAAATTATTTAAATTAGTTACTTACAATAGAAAAATAGATGCATACGAAAGTTTAGCAATATTTAAAAATAAAAAAAATTCTTAACAGAGATAAAGATCCAACAATTGACTATAACCTTATAGTCAATTGTATGATTAGCGTTTAATGTTAAAAGTTATTGGTTTCATCTTTAGTATATAAGGCCAATCATAAGTAGTTTAAGTTTAGTTTAAATCTTATATATTTACACAGTGCTTTCATTTCAAAACGATCCACCCTTAATAACTTTGTTAAAAAAAAAAACACGTCAAATTAGATATACAGGGGGACGTTTAATTATGCATTTACTGAAGTTCTGTCAATCACCTCCTCACCTTTAGCTAACCTTACTTTAATATGTCAAATGGAAACCCCCATCGTGTGATACATCATAGTAAGGAGCGTAAAATTCGCTATTCAACGGTTATCAAATCAAATAGTTAGCGAAAATGTCTAGAAATAATAAATAATTTATTTACGCCAAACTTTGGTATGTCAAATGGCTACCCCATGGTGTGATACATTATTTTAAAGGACATTCATTATGCTATTAATGGTTGTAAAAAAAAAAATTGATTGACCAAGAAGCAATTAAAGTGTAAATCGGTAGGGTAGAAAAACAAATTTAACAAATTTATTTTATTAAATGTTCAAAATGCGCGCCGTTATTAGCAAGACAATAAAAAAGCCTATTTTCATACTCCTTACGAACATTGGCAAGGGTCTGCCCGCTAATTTCTCTGCATTCTTGAAATATTCTATTTTTTAAATTCTCAATACTCTCAGGTGTGGTTTTATAAACTTTGCTTTTTAAGTAGCCCCAAAGAAAAAAGTCTAGTGGGGTTAGGTCCCGAAGACCGCGCAGGCTATTCGATTGCACCACGTCTGCCAATCCACTTTTCTCAAAAATTTTCATCAAGCGACTCTCAAACTACTAAAGTGTAGTGCGCGGGAGCTGCATCCTGCTGAAAATGTATATTATTTTCATTCAATAATATAGCATCATGTTGATCTACTTGATTTTCCATAGATTGGATAATGGAAGGGTATATTGCATTTTCTAAAAGGTTTAAATAAATTTCGCCAGTCACATTTTCTTCTAAAAAAAATGGCCTATTTTATTACCATAAATTCCTGCCCAAACATTAATTTTTTGGGGATATTGGGTATGCCTTCCCGAAAAACATGCGGATTTTCATTATCCCAGTATCTACAGTTATGTCTGTTCACCAGGCCATTTAAAAAAAAGGTCGATTCGTCACTAAAGCAAATGTTCTTCAATAAATGGGGATCGTCGTCAATTCGCTGGCATATCACTTCACAAAATTGAATTCTCCTATCACAATCACCTTCTCCGAGTTCATGAAGAATATGAATTTTATAAGGAAAGAACTTTTTTTTTTAAACTGTATGTACGGAACCAGTGGAAATATTTGTTAGTTTTGCGGCCTTTGGTATAGACAAAGTTGGATCCATCGCAAATTGTCCTAGTACTTCAACTTGGCATGCTTCATCGACAACGCTATTTTCGTATTTTTTCTTATTGAAAATCGATACCGTCTCTTCAAATTTTCGTATCAATTCTAATACGTATTTATGGCTCAAGTTTTTATCTTGATACCTTTCATTAAATGCTCTCGCGGTTCTGCGAGCACACCGATCTTGAGCTCCATAAAGGAAAATTATTTCTATTATTTCGGCTAGCGTATACACCATTTTATTAACTCACTGTTTTAACTAAAATTGAAAAATTGGACGCGTCAAACTGACAGTTTTAACAATAATAAATCGCCTGCTTTTTAAACGCCTTAAAAATATAAGGTATTGCAGTATTTTTTTGTACCTATTAGTTTTTGTACCTATAGGTTTCGCAAAAAATATAAGTGAAATAAATACACATACAAACACAGACTGCAAAGATTTTTGCAAAAAATTTGAAGACACTCTTTTTTCTCGCAAATAACGGTACACATTCTTTACTTAAAAAATATATAATTTGCTTGAACTAAATGTACTGTTTGTTACCACACATTTTAACTTCTAAATTGCTTGTGTTTTTTTTTTGACGATCTATTATAAAAAATGTAAGAATTTTTAAATGATGTAGGTACCACACTAAAAGTATTCATTTAAAATACCAAAGTTTGGCGTAAATAAAATATTCATTATTTCTAGACATTTTTGCTAACTATTTGCTTACACATTTACCGATTTCATTTTTTTGGTACCGTTGAATAGAGAATTTTACGCTGCTTACTATGATGTATCACACGATTGGGGTTCCCATTTGACATATTAAAGTGAGGTTAGCTGGAGGTGAGGAGGTGATTGACAGAACGTCAGTAAATGCATAATTAAACGTCCCCCTGTATATCTAATTTAAGTTTTTTTTTTTTTTTTTTTTTTTTAAGAAAGTTATTAAGGGTGGATCGTTTTGAAATGAAAGCACTGTATATATATATATATATATATATATACAGTGCTTTTCTTTGAAGTCCCCCCCCATTTATTTTTTGAACGGGTCAAAAAAAATTTTTGAAACTTGGCATAAGTAAATTGGTCTATAGATACTATTTTTCACTGTAAACTACGTAGTTGTAAATTCCAAGATGGCGGCTGGGCGACATCTTGAAAAAAAATTTTAAATAGAAAGGGGGGTCGTGTGGTACCTCATTTTAAAGGTCTCAATGAGTACTTTATAACCCTGAAATATTAGACCCATATCTTAACTCGTTTCAAAATAACGGCCTAATAAAAAAGTATTTTTTTTATTTTAACGTTTTACATTTTTATGATTTTTGAATAGGTAAAAATCAGTGTACGAGAATAAATGCGTCACTATTTTATTTTGACATAAAAACGACAGTTCTAAATGTCAAAATAACACATAAGCGCCATCTTGAATAAATGCATTAAATAGAAATCTTGTGTTACCTCATTTAAAAGATTTTATTGAGTACTTTTAATATTTATTACATGGACTCGGTGGACTCTGTTTTGACCTGTCTAAAAGTAACAGCCAAAAAAATACACTGTTGCGATTTTATTAACGTTTTTAATAATAATATACAAATAATTTATAATTTTTGAATTTTGGATTTAAAGATTAACTTTTTGGTTTCTAAAGACTTACTGAACCGCCCTCGTATGTCACATTTCACGTTAAAGGTTATTAAACATTATTTTCAGTCCACCGAGTCCATGTAATAAATATTAAAAGTACTCAATAAAATCTTTTAAATGAGGTAACACAAGATTTCTATTTAATGCATTTATTCAAGATGGCGCTTATGTGTTATTTTGACATTTAGAACTGTCGTTTTTATGTCAAAATAAAATAGTGACGCATTTATTTTCGTACACTGATTTTTACCTATTCAAAAATCATAAAAATGTAAAACGTTAAAATAAAAAAAAATACTTTTTTATTAGGCCGCCATTTTGAAACGAGTTAAGATATGGGTCTAATATTTCAGGGTTATAAAGTACTCATTGAGACCTTTAAAATGAGGTACCACACGACCCCCCTTTCTATTTAAAATTTTTTCTCAAGATGTCGCCCAGCCGCCATCTTGGAATTTACAACTACCTAGTTTACAGTGAAAAATAGTATCTATAGACCAATTTACTTATGCCAAGTTTCAAAAAAATTTTTTGACCCGTTCAAAAAATAAATGCGGGGGGGACTTCAAAGAAAAGCACTGTATATATATATATATATATATATATATATATACCGAGCGGAACATAGGAAATCCCATGTAAATTTTAAGGCGGTCAATTATTGGCTTCCCTGTACATTTTACAGAAAAAAATGTAAGATAACTTTTTGAAGAGACCAATATGGCAAACCCTCGTGCAAAGTTTCAAAAAAATTTAATAAGCGAATCTTGATTTATTCAATTAAATGTAATTGCAAAATTACCAAATTTTCGGTTCAGGTAAAACCAGACACCATCCACCAGCAAACAATTTGTTATAAGGCTTTGTCAAATCTGACATACAGCCGAATACAAGAAATTTTTTTTTTTCGTTTTATCAATCTCACATTCAAAGTACAACCATACATTCAAAGTAAGACACGTTAACATTACTTGTTAACGCCACTTAATTATAGGTATTTTTTCGTCAATTAAATAATTCATACTTGTTTCCAAATATCGACTGTTACTGACTTATTGTCAGTTTTCTTAACGTCAGTGACAATATTCATTTTACTGGTGCCCGTTTGGTTTTACCTGAACCGAAAATTTGCTAATTTTGCAATTACATTTAATTAAATAATTTAAGATTCGCTTATTAAAATTTTTTGAAACTTTGCACAAGGGTTTTCCAGATTGGTTTCTTCAAAAAGTTACCCTACATTTTTTCTATAAAATGTACAGGGAAGCCAATAATTGACCCCCTTAAAATTTACATGGGTTTTCCTATGTTCCGCTCGGCGACGCACCACCCGGTATATATATAGATATAAATATATATATATATTTATATCTATATATATATATATATATACCTATATATATACCGGGTGGTGCGTTACCGAGACTCTAAATAAAGACTATATATATATATAGTCTTTATTTAAATCATACTTATTTTTTTTACTATGCGTACGCTTTAATGTATAAAAGCACATTTGGACATTTGTGTCTGAGATTTTTTTGGTAATTTCACCAAATAAATTAATAATGCAATGATTTATAAGCAATTATTATAACACCGAATGGCGCGGGATAAAAGGAACATTACTTAACCTAAAATCAGTTCTTTGGTTTCATGTTAAAAATTAAACTAGGTGTTAGCTCACTTTTCGCTACGTCAAGCGATTTAATTTTTTTTGGCACTGTTGAATAATATTTTAATGCTACCTATAATAATGTATCATACGATGGAAGTTTCCACTTGACATATCAAAGTGGTGTTAGCTGGAGGTGATTGACAGAAATTTGTCAAATATAAAATTAAACGCCCCCCTGTATAAACAAAAACAATCAAATTGACTTCTGATTGTTTTTTTTTTAATTTGTTTTAGGAAGTTTTTAAGGGTGGTTTGTTGTGAAATGACAGCACTGTATATATAAAGAGTACAATAGTAACGAATATTAAAAAAAGTTAGCTAGTACGGTGAGCTAAATGGCAAAAGAATCAGTTTATCGGGTTAATCTGTTAAACGGGAAACAGAAACGAAGTAAAAGGGGCCCTGTTCTGAAAGAGCGAATCTTTTTACCTATATATACAGGGTGTTTCGACCCTGGAAAAAATTCCTTTTTAATAAGGTATTATAAGTAATATATTTTTTTAAACCTAAATTTTTGGAAAACACTAAATTTACCGCAGTAGGCTAAGCTGACAAGACAACATTTAAACTGTCCATAAATGTTACTTGTAATAAATACAAGATTGACAGAAATATTAGCAGTGTAATACTATAGTAGTGTACACACATTTATTATTTTCAAATCACCTGTAAATATTTCGAGAGAAACTAAATTAACCTATTTAATCAAAAATATAAGTAGAAAAACTTTATTAACAATTTTATTTTATATTAAATTTAACACGCGTGAATTTATTTTATTATTTTAAAATAAAATTATATTAAGTACTCAAATTGTTTGCTCTTGTGCTCCTGTATAAAGACACTTATACACTCTATTACGAATAATGAGCACCGGGCAATTTATTTCACGTCTACTTAATCTACTAAATGCCCTAATAATAGTTAACTGCATCTCCGTATTATTTAAAAAGTCTCGCCTTGCATAAACTCCATTTTTAGCGTTCCATAAAAATGTATCTAAAATATACAAATCAGGAGACCTTGCCAGCCATCATACAGGACCATTATTTCCAATCTAACTGTCACTAAGTCTGTCTGTAAGATAATTTGAAACTGCCTTGGTGATTTATTGTTTGGGGGAGCACCATCTTAATGAAACCAAACTTTATAGTAATTTTATAAAGAAATCATGTTCTTTTAAAATCGGTCTTAAAAACTAGTAATAAAAATCTCCGTTAAAAATTCTATTAATAAAATAAATTTCGTATCGGCTAAATCACACTTATGTCCGAATTTCCCGAAATTGTCAGAAATTATTTGGGCTCCAAATGCGTATTATTTCTATTAGAAATGCCACAGTTGTAAATGTACATACTTTCACAGGTCCATATCGCCTTCTCAATATAATTGGAGTAATCAGTATTTTTTTTAAACTTTATACATATGTTTTACAGCACACGTCTAATGTGTTTCAGCATCAGTTTTTGAACTAAATTTATTTAAACTGACTTAAATCCACTTTTTAAAGCGGTCACCTCACACATAAGAGAAAATAATATTTTGGGAAACTTGCATGCAGATTTTTCTCGGTTCTTATTTATCTACAAATTATTTTTTTATGTAGAGCAATAAGTACAAAAATCCATCTCTCCATATTTACTTTTAGGTTTAATAAAAGAATCAACGCACCTTAGTGTTATTGTTTTGCCAGCTTATAGTAAAACTGTGTGTAAGTTGGTAACATTAAGAAGTTTTTGTTGTTTTTTTGGTATTAAAGTATTTGTTATCAAACGAAATATATTATAATGTCGAGTAGTTTGTACGAGGAACTGAGGAACCTGTTACAAAAAGGAGAAGTATTTCGCATGAAAATACTAACGGAATGTTATACGTGAAGCACGTATAAATGGCGAATGCTACGTAATATATACAGAAAAGCACGTCCCAAAAAAGTCTATTCCCAGTACTATAACATGTAAGTGCTCGAGCAAAATGTTCCTTTCTTTTAAACGAGGAGGTCATATACCAAATCGGGAATTACTTCTATTCAATGGAAAATAAAAATACCCAAAATATGCATCTTCAAGGTTGGATTAAAGTAAGAGAAGTTAAGCGTAGGCGTCAAGAAAAAGGCAATCTCTTCATAGAACAAGATGATCAAAATACGGTAGAAGATCTTTCACATGAAATATTACTTTAGAATCAATGGCGAACTTAAACGTGTGTGTCTTATCTTATATATCTTTTACAAGTTCATGTTTTTCATGTTTCATGTTTATGTTCATGAGTTTCTGCTGACCGAGTTCGTTGCATTTGCAATCTTTTAGTTGAACATAAAACTCCTTCTGATATGTGAGGTAAAAATCATAGTGGAAATGCTATTCCAGGGGACGTTTGCATTAAAGTTCATGAGCATATTTCAAAATTTGAAGTAAAGGAAACTCATTATGGGGGAACTTTGAGATGAATACTTAGATGCTAAACTTAATATTGTGAAAATGTATGAAATATTTACAAGCGATAACTCTCACTTTAAAGATATTGTAAAATACAATTATTATTATATCTACTTAAAATTTTGGTTATTCATTTGGTCGACCACAAGTAGATGTATGCAGCAAATGTCAAAATTTAAGTGCCAAATTAAAAGATATAGGTTTAAGCGAAAATGCCAAAAGGAATGTGGCAGCGGAATTAATGATTTACAAGAGAAGGACAAAGAAGTTCTATACCAGTCTAAGAACTGCAAGTGAGAATCAGGATGATAATTTAGTGGTTTTGTGTTTTGACTAAATGCAGAATCTAACTCTACCCCTGATACCAGTTCAAGAATTTTTTACATGCGGCAACTTTGGTTGAATATATTTTGTATACACATTTCAAATCAAATAACCAACTTTTCCTGTACCATGAATGCGATGCTAATAAATTCCTCACTGAATTTTGTTTATTTTTGTTAGATTACATACAAAGTATAATACCAAATACTATCATAAAACTTCTTCTATTTAGTGATGGAGCGGCAGGGCAAAACAAAAACCATACAACATGCGATTCTGATAAATTTCGGCAACAGACGTCAATTTGAAAAAATCGATAAAACAGACTTTGGATCAATAAAGCGTCTTTGAAGAAGAACCGACCGAATATATACACCTAAAAGGTACGCAGATCTTATCGTAAAAGCTAGCAGAGTCGGTCGATTTTCTATACATAAAGTCCGCACTGACGAAATTATTAGTTCCAAAAACTGGTGGTCACAGTCATTTAAGAAAACAACGAACTTCGATGAAATTTTTGGCAGAAGAATTCCTAAAGATCAAAGAATACCTTTCAAGATATCAGTATATAAATAGTTAGTCTATAGTATGGAAACCTCCGGAAAAGTCATCGCCAAGCCTTTTATTGGTGGTATTACCTGTTCCACTTTTACTCTCCGAAAAAGTAACTCCGCTCCAGAGCTGCCAACTCAGAAGGCTTACCCTTCTGGCAAATTCCAATAAATAAGAAAAAACTTGATGACTGATGAAAACTTAAATTTCTTTAAATATATTTAAGTCAAATTTATAACTATAAAATTAGGATTAAAAAAACATCTTTTGAAAATAAAACAATTCTAATTCATTTATTGCAGAAACCTTCTATGCAAGGGCTTCAATTTTATTTTTTACGAACTAATAAATTCAAATTACTTTTATAGTATTACCTTACCACTAGTTAAGGGACAGGCTACCAAGTTACATCAAAATTAAAAAAATAAAGAATAAAATAGTTCTTAAAGCGTAAATTACTTTTTTCATAATATCTCAAAATCAATCATCAAGAGTTTTCGATGGTTGGCAAAAGACGAAACTTCATAATAAAAACCTAAAAACATCATCATGTAGCACGAAAAACGTGGCAATGCAAAAGTGCGAATTATTTTAAAATCGGATAAGAAGTGCGTAAGCATGGTAGTAAGCTCAGAAAGAATCAAATCAATTTTTGAAAATTTTGAATTTTTTCGAAGATTTTTGGTACCATTCGGAATTTTTAATTTTTTTAAATGGCATATTGTTAGATTTCAAAATTCTCAACTTTACAATAATATAATTATCTCTTATGAGTTTCGACATCTCCATGTTAAGGATCGAATTTGAAACACTCTTTATATATATTTATTTAATGTTCTACTATAAACTTATTTCTTTTACTATTTAACTTTCCGCTAACCTTTGTCAATATTTATTATTATAAATTTTTGATTAGGAAACTTAGCCATTAAGTCCAGATTTAAGGAATCATTTAATTTATTGTATTAGAAAATTATATTCTGCTCTTAACGAAATCATATTAATAGAAATAATTATTAACGTATATATTACATCAGTAACACATCGTTTAAATAAATTAATACTTTAAAAATAATAATAATAATAATCGACAAAAAACACAAGTCATAACCTTAAAATATAGATGTAACACAAATTTGCAAATCTAGGATGCAATATAAATTCACCTCTAGATAATAATCTGTATAATAGTAACAACTAAACCTAACTCTTGCTACATAATATTTAATTCACTTAGAGCAATAGGTTATATAGAAATATAAAGTTGTATGGGCTTAATACTTCAATATTAAGACAATTCAGTTCTAAGCATTTTCCTAGTATTGTTTCGAAAATTATTTATAAATGACGAGAAGTCCGGTATATGTTCATTCGTACATGTTGCGATGTTGTAGGAAAAGCTGCGTTTAAAAATTTCTTTGCGATGCCGTGGAATGTCCAGAGAATTTCCATGTCTTATATTGACTCTGTGAGGAACAGCCCTACACTTCTGTCTATCAACTCTTCTTTACTCTATCTTCTGTCAACTCTGTCTATTAAATAGGGAGAACATTTTTTTAAAATCTATATCCAAGCACAGTATAATTTAATTCTCTTCTTTGAGGCATATTCAGCCAGTGCAAGTCATTTAATGTGTGTGATACCCCATGTGGTCATCGTATTCCATATATATATCTCAAATATGAGTTTTTGCATACTCTTCTTGTCCCTATGATTAAGACAAGGTCCATAAGCAATATCACAAAAATTCAAATATGAAAGAATCAGAGAATCGCAGAGCATCTTTCTTGTTGCTATATTTACCACAGATCTTTGAAAATAAAGGGATTTGAGTATTAAATAACCTTTTTGTAACTTTTTTGTTACATGGTAAGAAAATTTCAAGTCAATATCCATGTATACACCAAGATTCCTACTCATATTTTGAAATGAAATTGGTTCATTATTGATGTGCAAATGAATGCGATTATGAAGGTTTGATCTTAAAGTGTATTTAGTAAATAACATAGCAGCAGACTTCTTCGGATTTAGCGGCAAACAATGCCTTAAGGATTGGTCATATAGCAGTTTTAGGTTAATACAAGCATTAATTATTATACTGGCAATATGTGGTATAATAAATGGACAACGAAATATCATAAGTCCAACATTTAAATTATCACGACTAGTTGCATTAGACCTGAGCCTACTCAAAATATTCATAATGTTTTTTATTTGTAATACCGGAGCAAAATGAAATGAATCCTTTGTTAACTTATTATATCAATGATAATTAAGAAGTTTAAGATCGGTGTTAAGGGAGATTCCGATTTTGTATAAAGTGAGAGTGTATAAGGTTTAAATTTTTAAGGTTTCCGAGAATTAAAAAATTTTTTGATTTACAAAATCCGATTTTTCTCATGATATTCCATTTTTCTTTGATATTACTGTTGCTTAGTGTAAAGTTTGAATGAGCCTTTCTTTTCAGTAGTGTAGTTACGTAGTTGTTTGTTATGTGTCCAGTGAACAGGATTTCTAGTTTGCCGAAATCTTTTTAGGGCTTTATTACGAAATTTAATCAAAAGACGAATATTATTAATTATCCAAGGTGCGTAAAGCTTAGTCTTACCTTTTATATTTCTTACTTGCGCGTGACGATCAAAAAGCTCAAGAATGTTTGAGGTGAAGAAATTAACTTTATCGTTAACATTTTGCAAGATAAATAGAATATTCCATTTAATATGCCTTGGATCTAGACGCATGTAAAAAAAATTATGAAAACGTTTGTAACTTTTTCATGATTATAAAAAATCATTTTATTATAGAAAAGCTGTTTGCATTGACTCGGGTTGGTTCGGATTGGTATATTTGGATTGATAATTATTCGTGAAAAGTTTTATAGTAGAAGTATTTTTGTCACAAATAAAATGCCAATTTCAAGATGGTGATGCATTTCTGCAACTGTTCTTGTCACTATCAGACTAGAAAACTGCTAATTGTCGTCACAGGTTGACAAAGCAATATCTATTATTGTTATTGATACTATTAATATAAGATTTCTCTACCCCATACGAAGTTTTAAAAAGCATGTAAAATGATCGAAAATCTGTTACATAGTTTGCTTGTATAAGTGTAAAAACTTTCTTAAAATCGAATACTTTTTTATTTGTTCTTATTTTGTTGTGAAGGGGGAATAATATTATTGATAATGTATAATATCTTAATTTTTTTCTAGAAATGTATTTATTCCTTATGGCTAACAAACAACTCTTAATCTTTAAAAACAATTGTGTAATAGAATGCTTTTTAGAATGCCGTCTAAATACTTAAAAAAGACATGAATAATTCCGAAGATACCCGAAAAATTTAAGATTAAGAAATAATTTTTTTTTGTTTTTCTTTTATATAAAGTCTTAAAACAAAATAAATAACACATATTTTTTATGGCTTTTTTCTGTTCTATATTATGATGGTCATTTTAAAATAATGACACTACGTTTTGCCCTAGAAAGTTGACAAAGGACAGTAAGAGAAAAAATTCTATATAATCAATTTAAAATAACTGTAATATTGGGCTAAAAAAGTGGCTATAAGAAAAGTATCATTGTTCAATTTTTGGAATTTGGTGAATTATGTATAAAAACAAACTATTTTTTAAAATGTTTATGATCAAGCTAAGTAAAATATTTGCTTAGCTTGATATAGGTAAGTTAAGTAAGCTTTGATCTTTAAATGCCTTGCTGTGAAAATTTTAATAGGCAAAAATGCTTTTCGAGAAGTAGCTAGAATTCTCATTTATTACTAAAAACTATATCTTTGGTAAGGTATTTTTATTTATTTTTAAACTATTAATAAAGTTTTTTACATACTTCATGTTCTTTTAGCGTTAAATTAATACTACGGAGTATTTTTAAAAAAATATACAGAATTAAACAAAATATTTAATTTTAGTTTAACTTTTAAATTTTGACACGTTACTTATTAAACTAAAAAAAATATATGATAATTTTGACATTAAAGATTAAAGATTTTTTATGAAAAAATAGTAAATTACCCTAGTTTATAGGTAAAATATTTTCTTAATATTCTATTTTAAATCTATACTTATATTCTAAAATTGATGAAATTAATGAATTCTTTAGAAAACTTTTATGTCTTTATCAACATACCATAAAAATAAACCATTTTTGATGTCTAGATTTACAATATTTCTAGAATACTGAAGAATTGTCAAAATAAACTACTTTAAATAAATTATCCGGTATGTAATGTAGTTATAAAAGCTATACAATTCGTTCTAATTATTAATGAAATAGTGTCATTACGGTACCTTTTGTAGTAAAAAGGCAGAATATGATTAAAATTAAAAACCAGTTGGCGCCAAATAATATAGCACAAGTGTCAGGCTCCGCTGTTAAGTTAAGAGTGATCTGATGTAAAGTCAGCAATTATAATTTAAAAACCTGTAAAATATACCTAGTGAAAAAATACTTGTATTGACAGAACCCCCTAATTTGTGTAAGTAATTTTAATAGCTTTTGTAATTTAACAATTTGAATATATATCTTATAAGTTTCCTTGGTTCTTTTATAGTATTCCTGATGATACACATGCTATATATCCGAAACATGTCGGATAATATATAATATAATATAATAATTTTTAAATAAATTTAGTGCAGGATGACCGGAGTATTTTTAGCTACCCATTGACCTATAAACTACTTCTTCAACTTAAAAAAAAGTATTTTAGCTTTAAGGACTCTAAGACATATGTTTTTTAATAGAAATTGCATAAATAATAAAATTTTTATTTCATAATTTATAGAATATATTAATGAAGATTAAAGTTATTAGTGAAAATTAATATCTTTACTAATAACGTACAGATTTGTACAGATATATTTTATAGTTATATTTATATAAATTATTTTATAATACTATTAGGATTTTGTAAAATATTGCCCAATTACCTGGTTACCAATACTTAAAGCAACTTTAAGATACTCGGTATTGTCGAGAGGATCTATGAACACTCTGCGCACAACAATGTACCATAAGCGGAAGGTTTTACTAATATTCCATGGCATGTAAGAGGTATATTGACACCATAATGGAACATCATTTACCCAATGGTTGAGAGGAATATTAACCATTTAATAAACTCCTGGACAAAATTATCGCACCATTTGATTTTTAGAGATTTTTTTTTAATAAAGATAAAAAAATAAGCAAACTTATAAGCATTGTTAACTATGCATTATTAATTAACAAAAACAATTATATTCTATTTAACAAAATGAGGTTTAGGTAACTAACTTCAATACAAGGAAAAGCATCGATTTTCACTAGCTTCAATTTTGATACAAAAATAAAACAATAGACCCATAATGAATTCTTAATAACGTGTATTGCCACCTCTAGCTGCAATGATCGCTTAAAGTCTTCGCAGCATTCCTCGTATCAAATTATGAAAACTTTCCTGCGGATGTATTCTCACTCCTCACGAGCAGCATGTTCCATGATAAAGCATAAACATAGTTTTTGTCCAGTTCTGCTTTTTATACGAAGAAAGATATTATAACTGTTTTAACTGATATTTATTTTTATTTAAATTTTCTTGACAAAATAATTAGTGGTGCGATAATTTTGTCCAGGAGTTTATTTAAAAGATATATATAAAAACCATTTAATATTAGGGATCTCGAATATTAATTTTTCAAAA
This sequence comes from Anthonomus grandis grandis, assembly GCF_022605725.1. Lineage (NCBI taxonomy): Eukaryota > Metazoa > Arthropoda > Insecta > Coleoptera > Curculionidae > Anthonomus > Anthonomus grandis. Next base: position 29,201,162 of record NC_065557.1, read on the forward strand.
CATTTTATGTCAAAGTTAGTATATTTTAAGGACCACTTTGAGTTTTTAACTTCACGATAGAGATAGCTTAATTAATTGTTAATGCAACTGCTTAAACACTTGAAGAAGTACTATTACTAGTAAAAAAAATGCTTAAAAGTCGTAAATGTTTGGCTTCTTTTCTTAGTTATTGTTCATGGATTTCCATACCGTTAAAGTATTAGAGCTAAGTTTTTAAATATTTTTGTACTCTTAAATACTAATTCCATTCCATGTGTGTTTTCTATTTACCTTATCTTTTAATTTGCTGCGGAAACTACAATCGATGTTTAAAAGTTCCTAGGCTAATAATTAATGTATGTCATAAATGTATTGTTTATTAGAACAAACGTTACTATTTTAAATTGATTAAGTTTATTTATAAAAATATTAAAATAACATTTTAAAATAACCCTCTGTAGATCTAAATTGATAAGTTAGATTAGCTACTTATGATGCAGCTTACTGCAAGTAACACCTATGTTTTATTTATTAAGTTACACAAATTTATAGGAATCTGCATCAAAAACTTCTTTCATAAGATAAAAAATTTGTAGCAAATTTTGCTTTAAGTATCGATAGAAAGATGTGATAGTAAATATATTTAATGTAATATTAATTAAAATTTATTTAAAAATAGGACAATTCTTCTGATATTTTGACTACATTATAGTAACCTTTTTCTAATCTATATGATTTCTTATTTGCTTATCGTATAATTATGTATTTATGTCAGAATTACTAAATTTTACCTAAATTAGTAAAATATTTGAGAAAATATAAAAAGGTTTTCTTCATATTTCTTTCAATATTCATCAGTTTCTTATTATCGTACTTTTCTTTTACTGAACAATATGTTTAATATGATATAATAAATTTTATTGTAACATTAATATATATGTCACAAAAAACTTGTATATTATATATAACATATTATGATAAATAGTAAATTAATAAGTTTATTAGAGAAAATAAAATAATACTTAAGATTGCATGTAATATTACCTGCGATCTCGAATTTTTTTATTTTCCAATATAAAATAGATCTGCCTTCTGAAGAAAAAAAGTAATAAAGTTATAAAGCGGGTAATAGGAATCACTTTTTACAAAAGAAAAGAAGTGGGGAGAGAGAAGTATAATAAGTGTAACTTTAGGCCAGTGCAATATTTTGCAAGCTTTTAGGCAAAAGTTTTTAATAAAATATTAGGTGAAGAATTAATTAATATTAAATTTTCAACATATGTAAAGTAGTTATATGTAAAAAAATAACTTAATCATCACCTTTAAACATTCACTATCTAGTCATACCTTTAAGATATTTAAGTGGAAAAAAAATCAATTTTTCATATAGTTATGTGTGTAGAAAATGCTTTTTTCCACGTTTGTAAATTTACATTTTCTTCATGAGGGCTTCTGGCGTCGGATATTTACGACGAGATCTTATTAAGAAAAGTAAGCTCTGGTTTTCGATTACCTTGCTCTGAAAACGATAATAGGCAGGAACAGTTCTCGGAAAGTACTATTCGTAATTGGTTTTTAGAAAAAACTTTTCAAAAATATAGGCAGATAAATTTGTTAAAAACTATTTATAAGGCATATTTCTAATTGGTTCTGCATTGGTCATATTACTATCAGTTTTTCAAAAAAATAGACGTATATATTTTTCTTCCTCTATTTATTAAATCCTTCGTGGGCTACATGGAAACGTATTAGCAATTAGTAAGCGTAGCATTTAATTTAGGAACTTGTTGGTTAAACAAATCAAAAATATTACTATAAATTTCACTTTTAAAGTGGAAGTGCTTAAATCAAAAAACTATGTTGTGATTCAGGTATAATTTTAATGCAAATTCCTTTATTTATATTTTGAAAATAAATAAGCTCATCATAAATTCTTAAAAAAAAACTTTTACCCTTTTACATACCTACGATAAACTATCATAAAAATGAACTATTTATGATGTCAAGATTTACTTTATTTTAACAGAAAACTAAAATTCAACAAAAAAAATTAAAAAAATGCCATGAATAAGCCACCCATTATATCTTAACATTTATTAAAAAGTCATAAAATTGATTTAATTTATTGCACTTTTAAAAATAGCGTCATTACGGCACCTTTAGTGTTTAAAAAAGGCCGACATTGGTAAAATATGATTAAAATTAGAATAGGGTTGGCGCCAAACAATATGACCTAGAAGCTGGGCTTATTAATTATTAGGCCCAATTTGGAATTCCCCACAGTTAAGTTTAGGGTAGGTGCTGGCGCAAAGGTAGAAAGTACACTTTAAAAGCTTGTAAACTGAAAAAGGCACTTTGTTTTATATTCAGTAATAATAGTGGTTTAAAAAAATATATTGACTTAAAATTAAGATTTAAAAATTGATTAGAAGTCTTGTGTAAGAATACGGTGAGATGTAAAGAACAATTTATTATTCACTTTACAATAAATTATTTTCTACCGCGTAATTGTTTACTTAAAATATAAATGCCCCTGTTCGTAATCCTTTATGTATTTCCTTCTATTTTTTCTTTGCTTTTAGTAGTCTGGTTGTCCTGCCCTGAAAAAGAAACCAGTAAGCAAACAAGGGCATCGGGCAAGTACCATTCATATTTTTTCTACTTCTTGACTGAAGATAATCTTCTATATAAAAAAACTTCTGCTTTCTGAGTGTACACGCTTTATTTTTGCTCTAAAACTAAATGTATTACAGCTAAATATCGGTTATTATCTATTATTTGTGATCATTTAGATAGTATTTCCAATTTTTTTTCTGTTTGTTGTATTATCCTAAGAAATTAATTCACAGAAACACATGTCGACAGATACTATTATTATTTATTCTGCTTCCTGACTTATGGAATATCACATTTAATCTATCTATTTGTATTATTAAATAGAAGAAAATGAAAAAGAAAAAGTATAATATTTTATAAAAATGAAAAGTCAAAGAAAATAGATAACTAGTTGCTTAAAGAAGGCTCTCTACTCTAATGAATCATTAGTTCATTGTACTGATAAGGTTATAAAAGAATTGTTTGCTAAATTCTAACCAGCCGTTTAATCATCTAGCCCCATGTCAATAGCCTACAAGATCTCCCAATCTGACACCTCTTGCTTTTATTTATAGAAAAAATACCAGTAAAGCAAAAAGTATAAAAGATTTGCGAGTACTGAATACCAATGAGATAAGATGAGATATAGCAATTACGTACATCTCTGTTTTATAGAATACACATTTTTTTAAACCTTTAGAATACAATGGTAATAATCTAATTTTCGTTCTTAATTTTATTTAATTTCATTTTATTAATTAAGATTTTGCAGTAAAAAATTGTATTTATTTGCATGTATTTTTTCACTGATTGCAAATTGGTACATATTTTGTTAAACCTTCGATATGCTTTAGACATATTTTGATTATATTTTCAATAATGAATACACAGTTTCATCGATACTCTATTTAAGTGATTATTTTTTCCAGATTTAAAATCTGTTACTCCAATATTTACTGTATTGTGTGCTGATATGTAAGAAATATGAATGTCAGTTAACAATATGTGATTAGATTCAAACGATTCTGTATAGTATAGAACAAATTTGCCATACAAACCTGTAGGATTTCCGCAATGAGTACTTAAATATTCGATGTTAGTTGCCCAACGATAAGTATTCGATCCACCTATCTTCTGTTCAATTCTATGCCCCAAAACGACTGCAAAAGATATAAAAGGTTATATTACAAAAATAGTTTTTATTAAATTAAAAATGTTTTAATTTAATAAGATCTAAAAATAACAATATTTAATAATCAATCTATAAAACGAGATAACGAGAGCTATTTTAAGTAGATATAAAGTAGATTTTTTAGTGAACTTATGCCTATCAGCAAAGATATGAGCGACATGAACAGTTATTTGAAAGAAAATAAACGCCCCGAGCACAGCAGAGATTATAGGAGATATCTAGGAGAGCGACTAATGAAAAGATAAGGAAGTTAGATAGTTTTTTTTTTACGTTTTTGACAGCATAAAAGCAGAAGTTTAAAGAAAACGTAAAGGCAGCATTATTATGAAAATACCGGGATTAAATAGAAATCTTCTTAATGTACATATTACGAATTTCTTGCAAAAACCAAAGCACAAATAGTAAAGTAGAAACTACATCGAGTACCTCAAAAAACTTAAATAAAGATAAGAATATTACCTTATAAATCTCCCCTAAAATGTTAGCTGTTCAATTTTAATATAGTGATAACTTCATCACCCTATTTAATTTAATAAAGGGAAGCAACCCCTAATTCTAGCAGGCACTTATTTACCTTCCAAAATATTTAATATTTACATAACAGAAATTCTTTAACAGTGTAATATTATTACTGAATGTGAATTAATAAATTCTATTAATTTTGTTTTATCATTTTAAGAGTAATGCAGAGAAATATCTGCAATTATTTTTTTTAACAAAAATATAATAATAAAGCAAAGCAGTTTTAAAATGAGCTTATATTCTTAGTAATACAGTAAAATTAATTCATTTATATAAATTAAAATACCGACATTACCAACCTCTAGATATAAATACCTAATATTAAAACAAGTTTAAGCAGCAGGTATTTATTAGTTTTTAGAGTTTGCGTCATCTGCTATTATAACATTTCTGCTAATTATTGTGGAAAATTTAATTGCCTAGGTACATAGCATTTTTGGCCAAATAGTGCATAAGTTTTAAGTGTTTTCCAAACCTGGCGAAACATGTTTACTTATTTCCTTTTTTTCGTAATCTGGTCGTAACTTTAACTCTAATAAAAAAACGCATCCTATTTAAACAACCCACCATCCTAGCGACTTTACGCTTATTTAACTTCGATACTTTTGATGAAATCCCGTCAACTTTACTAGGTAAAACATGGGTACCCTTATTGTCTTCTTCTCAAACGAAAAAGGGGACTAGTTTTTGTTAAAAGATATACACAAAAGATAGTCGATGCGTCTGCTCTTATTACAAAATTATAGAGTGCCTGGGAGCTGTTTAACTTACGAATTTATCTATTGAAAACGCGGTAAAGTCATCGAAACTTTATGGAAGGGAATATTCATTGGCGGAGAAATTAAACTAGTTCAATTAATTAAATCAAATAAAAATTAATATTTTTTAGAAATATAAATTTTTATTTTAGGTGCTCAGTTATAGCTTATTTGCATTTTGCCAGTATTTTATGTTACTCAAATTTTTTGTACTTAGGTAGATATTAACAGAAGAATAGTAAGTTAGAATGTCAATTACATTATTGGATCTAAAATAAATGAAACTGAGGGTTCTTGCGTAATATTAATGAAAAGACATCTAATGAAATACAAAAAAAAAACGATAAAATAATATAAAGAGAAAATAATATAAGATAAATACGATAAAAAACTTCTTTTTATTATAGTAATGAAAGATAATTTTAGTACTTAGAGCAATTGCTGTAATCTTGTATTCATAAGAAAGTTAAAATATTAATGTGTAGTAAATATACCAAAATCTTTTACAACTTATATTTTTATAATGAACAGAAAATACATGAAAGATTTTTTCTTCGGCGTTGGAGCTATAAAGCAGTTACACTCTTAGTTATGAATAGCTGAGAGACTATTTGTCAAGCTTTGCAAAACTATTTTTTTAAATAGAAGTAAGTGATTCGATTGGTATAGGATTCTTGTTCGTTAATTTTTAAAATCCGTTCCTTCGAAAATTTGCTTCACGATTTAATACCTATAAGTTGCTCATTAAAATTTCATCAAAAATGTCAGGTAGTAGACATATAGTTCGAGACTGCTGCCAGGAGAAACCACTGAGATAACGAAGACAAAGCAATCAATCTTAAGATGCCCGAGAGAAGAAACTAAAGAAACACTGTAAATATAATATAAGACTAATAAAATGTTGCCACCTAGGGCTTAGGTTAATTTTGACTTTTAATCTTAACCCATTTAGAGGTCCATTTATATCAAGTGTACGTGTCCCAACTAAAATCTAGAAGAAAACATTCTGATAAAGACCTTCAATAATTTGAGGCCGTATCGCACAATTTTTAAATTGTACGTAAGTATTGCAGACAGTAGCTCAGAATTATTCGAGGCTGGGTATTCGTAGATTAGAATTTATTATAATTCGTAGTCTGTATAATTAAAAAAGATAGACGCCACTTCGTTTTGCTAAAACTAAGAAAATTTCTAAACTTGATTATTATAATTCCTGTAAAGACAATATTTTGGAGTATGCTATGGCAAGAAGTGGCAGCAGTTTCCAATAACAACCTTTTTTATTTACATAACCCTATTTACACTTTATACAGTATTAAAACTTAATTACTGTCCTTTAGAGGCAAAATACACAAAATTAAATTAATGATTACTTATTATAAAATAAAAATATAAGATATAGTTTAAGTTCATTTATAACTTATGAGTAATGAATGATCGTTTAAATTATCATAAAATATTGAATATCACAGGGCAAGTTTATGAACCTTGTTAGGTAGGTGTAGTATTAAAAATTATTATAAATATAAATTATACCCAAACAGTCTTACCAAAGTATTAATGATTTAAAAATTTTGAAAAATATTTAAATGATTAAGGTTAAATTATTTATAACAAAAGTAGTAAAATAACTGGCTCTTTCCAGTCAGCGCCACTTGGAGCCTCACCAAGAAAAACTGCACGGTCTTTATTAAACGGTGTTGTTCAAATGGGGCTCATAACGGCCGATAAAAGGGTTCGAATCCTTCACAGTCCACATCGAATCCTTCACATGTGATTTGGAAACCAGGCTGGTGTCACAGATGGTACATCATGGAACTCTAAAGCAACAAACCCTTAAGGCACTGGTAAAGTTAAAAAGCAATAATCGAAGAAATGATGATAAGAGAAAACAACAAAATAAAACCCTCGCTAAGTTTCCTCTTGAATCTTAAGCATCCTGCAAGGAATCCACCAAATCATGGCTTTATAATTTAAAAGAGGTTCCGGGAAATCAATTGCAGGCCATATTTTAGATGACTTACAATATTTTCCCTATTAGAGCGGGCGTAAAAATTATATGCCCTCCAACCAACATGCGGGAACTAAGTCAGTGGCAAGTTCGAAAATAAAAATCGATACCGACCCTGACAAGTAAAAGATTATCCCTCTACACCCAAAGCAGACAAACTTCAAGTCAGATACATATAGACAATGGAAGCAATAAGAGCAGACGTATAGAAATAGTGAATGGAGAAGGTGTTCTAAATGCAGATGACAGACGACAAACGGATACGTAACCTTATATCGAGATAGGAGCTCATTAAGTAGTCCTATATTATAAACTTTGAATTTATGCAAAGTCAATAAATCAAGAAATGCGAAGAGTTGCGATACTAACTACTTATAAATTTGAGATGAGCAATATAATGCATTTTAGTTATACAGTGTGGTGACTTTAACTGGAATAAATTCAGTTAAAACTAATCAAATTTTATCTCGCAAAATTCCTGAGACCCGTCGATTTTTGTTTATTTTTTTTCACATTTCAAGATAATTTTTATATTTTTGCACCTATAAATACTTCACTACACTATTTACTTTTGTGATTATCTAAAGGAGAAATACGAAAAAAACCATTAAATTATTAAAAGTCTCGAAATATTTTGTGTTGGTAAATTTTTGGCGTGTTTGTTTATTTTATTGGTATCGAGACATTTCCTGACATTGCTGTAGTGTCACTGTTAAAGTGAATTTCAACCAGTTGTTAAATAAGTTAACTTATATTGAAAAAATGCCTTATTGATCCGAATCCCACAAGATTGAAATCTTAATGATGATTGGTTATGGGGACAGAAGTGGTACTCAGCTAGAGGTTGTCCACTTATTCAGGCAGAAATATCCAGATTTTCCACCCATTAACCAAGGTATGGTTAGTAAAATCGAAAGCAGATTTCAAGAAGTTGGGCACGTGAGAGATGTTTCAAGACAAAGGTCTTCTAAAATCGATGAAAACATCCAAATAAATGTATTGTTAGCGATGGAAGAAAATCCGGTAAGTGCAGCCAGAAGAGTAACTCGCGAAAACTCTATTCCTCATAAATCTGTGCTAAACATTTTAAAAAGTGCAAACAAACGACCTTATAAAATGCAACCCGTTCAAGAGTTATTGGAAGATGATCCAGATCGCAGAGTTCAGTTCTGTGAATTAATGATGAACCCCATTGACGAAAATCGCATATCTTCGGAGTGGATCCTTTTTTCTGATGAGGCTACATTCACCCTAAATAGCCATCTTAATAAGCAGAACTGTCGCTACTGGTCTGACGAGAACCCACACTGGGTAAGGGAAACTAATATTGTGTATTCCCAGAAAACTAATATTTGGGCTGGCATAATGGGCAGGCAAGTTATAGGGCCCATATTCTTCAATGATACTTTAACTGGGGAAAGATATCTAGAATTTCTTGAACATGAACTAGTTCCAGTCTTACGTGTCTTATATCCGAGTCAGTTCGATCCAGATTTGTATGATGAAAGAATCTGGATGCAACAAGATGGTGCTCCCCCACATTATGCCCGTAATGTACGCCAGTATTTAGATGATAATTTTCCAAACAGATGGATTGATAGAAGGAGTGCAATCGAGTGGCCAGCACGTTCTCCCGATCTCACCCCACTTGATTTTTTTCTGTGGGGACATTTGAAAAGTCAAATTTATATGAGTAAACCAGGAAACCTAGACGAACTCAAAAAACGTATTAGGCAAGAAATCCGACAAATATCTCCAGAAGTATTAGAAAATGTTAGAAACGAATTTTATTATCGTATTGGGCTTTGCCAACAAGTAAATGGTGCTCATTTTGAGCATCTTATACATTAAACGCAACTTTTAATAATAATTTAGTTTTTTTTTTCGTATTTCTCCTTTAGATAATCACAAAAGTAAATAGGACAATTTAATCAAGAAAAAGGGCTCTTTTCAATGAGGGTTTAAAAAAAGTGGCTTTCCATTTGAAAAAAAAAAGTTGGGGTTAATTTTGACCTCCCCCTGTAGGTGAAAAAATACAAAAACTATCTTGAAATGTGAAAAAAAAATAAACAAAAATCGACGGGTCTCAGGAATTTTGCACGATAAATTTTGATTAGTTTTAACTGAATTTATTCTAGTTAAAGTCACCACACTGTATGTATCATTAAAAATTAATAGTTTATTTGACTGATATTTGAAAATAATCTATATTATGATTTAGTTGAGTAACGAATGTGGTCTATTAACTAGCTCTTTTATTAGAGTATCTTTAGAGACTGCAGAATGAATGGCTTATATTTTGCTAGTCTGCGTAAATTCGAATATGTTTCTAAATTTTTTAATGACTGGAAGCTTCAAAAAATATTTAAGCTATATTTCAAAAATTTTGTTTTTTAGATAATTAAAAATGAACAAAAAGTATATATTTTTAATAAATTTATTAGAAGCTCTGATGTACCTGATCATCGTACTCGCCAATTTTGTGATACCACAGCACAAAACTTTTCTCTAAATTTGGAATTCTTCCAGCAAGGACGTTATTTACTCAGAAGAAATCTACTGTTTTGATTAGAATGGTAAACCGGAAACGATATGATCAACACCTGGAACATAAAGAGAATATTAGCGTATGGTCTTAAGTAGTGGAACTGAAGTCTCAAGACATTTCAAAGCCAGAATGGATAGATATTTCTGAAAAATCTCCAGAGAGCCAATATGAAAAAGTAAAAAATTTAGCTGACAGTCCTTAAAAACGAATTCCATAAGTTCTTGAAACTGTTTATCGTGGTGTCGGCGAAGGATACTTTTAAGTTAATAAGGCCTTTACAAAAGTGGAGAAAGGTTTTATTGGTTGAACAGTTATGAAAATGTTAAATCCAGATGCCGATAGTTTAAGCAATGCTCATCAACCAGAAAGGGCCCAAGAACCTGGACCAAAGGAAAATGATGCAATATCTTATTGGTGCATATTTTAAACGAATTTGACCGAATTCGAATTTCCGAAAATCTAGCAGGACCTTTTGCCACTAGCAGTTTTGGAAATAGATTTGGTCTGGTTTCAAAAAATAATTTTAGTAAGTGGCTTGATTTAAGGAGCCATTCCCAACCAAGAAGCAACCACAGTAGCTGAAGTACTTTTGCAGAGCTGGATTTGCTAATTTGGTGGACCCAAAGAGATTCATAGTGCTTAAGGAAGAAACTTTCAGTTACAAGTACTCCAACAAGTGTACCAGTTGCTGTGAATCAATAATATACCTACAACTCCACTACACCCTCAGTCTGATAGTAGGAATAGTTGATAGATTTTATCCCACGGGATCAAACTTGATCATTGGGACGATGCATCTTTAAAGGGAAGCAATGTTATAAAAATGTAAATACATTTATTATTCGCATAGTTCCTATACTGTAATGCTGTTAAGTTAATTAGTTACGTTTATTTAGGGTTCTACCTATATTTAGTCTATTATTTTCACCTCTACGGTCTAGTTTTGGGCCTTATTTATTCTATAGTAAAACCTGATAGGTTAAGCTGTCAGCGTTCTCTTAAAATGATTGGTTTTTATTGGTAAAAGTAATGTAGCATCTTAGCATTTCTAAATTATTCCATAAATTTTTTTAAAAATTTAAAATTTAATTTAAGATAAACCGCTAAAAACTATACCCTCGAGCAAATACTAATATTGGTACTAAATGCAAGTAATTTAACTACATACTTTTAACTTTCAAACTTTGAACTACACACGTTTGTTTTACTTAATATATATATTTTAAGTAAAACATACTTAATAAACCAGACCATAACAAGATCTGTTAAGGAAAATCTAAATAAATATAAGCCACGTTAAATCACAACTATTATAGAAAGCTCGCTAAGTGCGGTCGAATCACTCCGCTTTAAATCTTATCTTAAATTTTTTAAATTTTAAAAGAGTTTAAATATTTTCATTTAAATAATTGGTAACTTAATTTAAATTCTTTAAAGAAAGACGAGTTTTTATAATTATATAACTTTTGGAGTTTGAACGCTAATAATTTACATATATAATCGAACATTAATTTTATTTCAAAAAACAATATAATTCTTTCATAAATAAATCAAATTTTATAATGAAAAACACTCCTAATATATGAGCTTTTATGGCAGAATAATATGGTAATGGGGTTTTACACGATAAAAATCGACGGTATTATCAATTAAGTTACAAGGACTTGATTTCAAAGGGGCTGAAAAAAATATGCTAAAAATATTGCAGTGGTGTAGCCAGACAATTATTTTAAACAAGTTAAGCGGAAAAATTGGAAAATAAATACATTTCTGGTACAGTTTTTTTTATTTCGACACATCTATATGTATATATATATAACTGTTTTTGATTACAAAATACTTACAATTTACAATTTTCTTACAAAATGTAAACAACACTTTTTTAGGGCTTTTTAGGACCTTTAGGTTCTTTTTATTTTTCCAATTTTTTCTGGTTATTCTTATCGACAACATAACAGTTTTCTTAACAGACAACAAGCTATTGTTGTTAAAAAATCAACACCTTATAAAACATACCTACAAGGCTCCTAGTAAAATAAAAAATAAGGTGAATCCGCTGCCACTGGCTACTTAGTCAAAGTACAATACCAGCCTACACGGATCCCAATAAAGAGACCAAATGTCAGTAACGTCAGCGAAGCCATCATGACAGAGGCTAATCTGGCTTTTGTTAAACGATCATCGATGGCGTATCGCTCATTGTTTGATGCGGTTTGCAGCCGGCAGACTCTTAGATGTCATCTCATTATCTGTTTTTCGCTCTTAAGCCACTTTGTAAGCATTAGGTTGCTGTGAACAAAAACACTCTTTCCCGGAACAAGCCAAGGCCAATGTATAATAAAATACAGATTTTTGACAAATTTTCTTTGTTATCTAAAAATCTTAAGATAAAAAGCTTAAAAAGTTTTATCAGATCCCTAAAATTTTAATACAAACATTTTTCCTATAAGCAGAATTTTCCTCTATTAAATAGTTCTCTAACTCCTGGACAAAATTATCGCACCACTATTTATTTTGTTAAGAAAATTTAAATAAAAATAAATATCAGTTAAAACATATATATCTTTATATATATCTTTATATATCTTTATATATCTTTTCTCATACAAAAAGCAGCACTGTGCAAAAGCTATGTTTATGCTTTATCATGGAACATGCTGCTCGTGAGGAGTGGGAAAAGTTTTCAAAATTTGATACGAGGAATCCCGCGAAGACTTCAAGCGGTCATTGCAGCTAGAGATGGCAATAGACCATATTAAGAATTCATTATGGGTCTATTGTTTTATTTTTGTATCAAAATTGAAGTGAAATAATTTTCTGCTCGTTAAGAATTAAGAATCGTTAAGAAAGAGAGTTCAATTGTTTTTGCAATAACCTGCTTTAACTTCTTAACGGTTTGACCTATTTTAACAAATTGGGTATCGTTGGAAAGAGCATTCCTTGGGAAGCAATAATTTAAAATACTAAAAAAATCAAATAGAATGAAATTAATTTTTTTCATAAAGATACCAACGTGTGACGCTCAATTAAGGTGCCATATCACACATTTGCTCAGTTTTTTTGAAAACACTTCATATATTAAAGCAATTATCTGGTTACAAAATTGATTTTTTTTACATTTTTTTTTCTTAATACATATTTATAATATTGCCTATTTCATAAACTTAATAAACACACAAGTCCAATATATGAATAAACTTCTAAGCAATGCTTATATTAGCATTGGTACCGAAGTTACATTTAAAAGAAATATGTTATTGAAACAATGTGGCCATAGAATTACATATTAGCAACTTTGTTAATAGTGTAAGGATTGCTTAACCATTCTAATAAATTTATAATAAGAAACTTCTTGTTTTATTTTATAAGACAGATCATTATAGGTTTGTGTCGCTGCGTTGATTGGGTTTCTAAGGGCAATGTTTGTTCTAGCACTACTTAGTCGAATATTGTTGTTTCTTAGATTATGTGCATGTATTTCACTAGAATAAACAATAGTGTAATTTGATTTTTGTAGCTTATTAATTATTTTAAATATTAATTTTGCTTGTTCTATTTTAAGTATGTGACTAATTGAGTGGATTTTCAATAATTCAAATATGTCCCCCGCATGCATAAAATAATCAAGATTAAATAAAATCTTGAGTACTTTACTCTGCAAAATTTCAACTCTTTGAAAATTGTACTTACAACAGGTTCCCCACACTGGAATTAGGTACCGCAAGTTTGAAAGAAAGTAAGCATTATATATTTTATATTTAGCTGCGTTACTTAAGAAGTGCTTACATTTATAAAATGCTCCTGTAAAGGGAATTATCTTACTTTTTAAGTAGTCAATATGAGCGTTCCAATTAAGGTTCTCATCCAGTGTAAGTCCCAAATATTTTATATTATTTACATTTTCTAAAGTCGCACCATTTAGACATATTCTAACTTGATTTATTGTCTTATTTTTCTGTTTAAATAGGATATATTTGGTTTTGTCCAAATTTATTTTAAGATTATTTTGTAGTAACCATTGACTATATTTAGTTAGATCATCATTTACCCTATTAACCAATCTATCACAATCGTTATCCGAATACAATAATACAGTATCGTCAGCAAATGTATAATATTGGGCGTCTAACCCTGCTACCCGTAAACTCAGAACATACAGTGAGTACAGTAATGGTCCCAACACGGACCCCTGAGGGACACCACAGTTAAATGTTGAGATATTACTTTCTTTATTATTTACATGTACATATTGTCTTCTATTAAGTAAGTATGACCCAATCAAAGACTGTGCAGATCCCCGAAAACCCATTTCTTCCAGCTTGTTTAATAATATGTCATGATTAACTACGTCAAATGCCTTTCTTAAATCGACAAAAACTGCTATGATAATTTTGCCTTGATCTAAATTAGCTGACACATAGTTAAGGAGATCTATAGTAGCACTTAAAGTGCTGCTGTTTTTAAGAAACCCATATTAATAAATCGTATGAGATATATTTTTCTATAAATGACATCATCCGCCTCTTAATCACTGTTTCGATAATTTTTGAAAAGACACTTATTATAGATATAGGCCTGTAGTTATTTAATTGGGTTTCAGGACCAGATTTATGAATTGGACATACTTTAGATATTTTGAGGTCAGGAGGAAATTCGCCTATGTTGAATGCATTATTTATAAGTATGACTAGTATATTTAATATGTACTCTTTTATATTAGTTAGATCAAGTATTGTAATTTTATCATGGCCCGGAGCCGCATTTCGTTTTAGGCTTAATATTATGTTGTTTATTTCATTACTGTCTGTCGGCTCAAAAAATATACTATTATCACATTTAATCTCCTTAAAATCTTGTTTTAATATATTTTTTGTATCAGTCGCATGTCCTCGATTATGGTCGCACCTACCTCCGTAAAATATTTGTTCAAACTGTCTGCAATTTTTTTATCATCATTTTCTAATAGACCATTAATTTCGATTTGGTTTATATTGCTTTTAGTAGAATTATTATTTAAAAACAGATTTATTGTATCCCACTGTTTTCTTGTATTTTGTGCTGCTTGGGCCCATTTGTTTTTAAAGTACGCATTTTTTAATGCTTTTATTTTATTATTTAGTGAATTTTTTAACCTTGTAAAATTTAATTTGAAGTTATTATTTTCTGGAGCTTTTTTATTTTTCTTATACGCCAATTCTTTTTCTTTAATTAAAATTAATAATTCTGGTGTTATCCAATCATTGTTTTGTCGACATTTAATTTTTTTATTAATTGTTGATTTTATTTTACAATTGCCAATTACGTTAATTAAATTTTGAAATGAATCTATATTTTCTTCTATTAGCTTATCTTGGAGTTTTTGTTTAAATTTTTGTATATTTAGTACGGGACGTTGAACAAATTTGAACAACAGTTTGAATCTGCCATTGTGCAAGGTAATTGCTTTAGCTTTATTTTTTACAAATTGTTCTAAATTATGGAATTGATTTTAGAATGTGTTCTTATGGAGCAAAGCAAAAGCGTTTACTTCATTTATGAGAAGAAACGAAAGATAACGATCTTGCGGAGCACGAGGCATCCGATTCGGAAGCAGTGAAAAAGTAAAAGGTCAGCTAATTCTGATGCAGATTTATTGGGATCTGTTGTATCAAGCAGCTCGGGCTTCAGCAGAGAAAGTGAGCTTATTGGTAGAGTACAAAATGGCAACAGAGGTACCGAAATTTAGCTGTAAAGGTAAGAGCAGAAAATATAATAACTTTGGATAATGTACAATATACAAATAAAAAACTACAAGCTCGAAACTTCAGCCATCCAGACACACAGTATTTGACAAAAGATAAAACATTGGATGTACAACGATGTCTCAAAAGAGGTTCAGCCTTCTTTTGCAGTATTTACTCTTTAACAACAGCGAAACTCAAGACAGAAAAGGCATCGTTTAGATAAACTTGATGACTAAAGCTGATAGAAACTATAATCATATTATTTTTTACATCTTTTGATCACTAGCTTATATTTATTCTTTTTTGCTATAACTCCGAAAATAACAAAGCATTAAATTAAATATTTTACATTATTTATTGCAAATTTATTGTATTTTAAATATAATTTAATAAGTATTTTTTAACACGAACCATGGAAATTAATTTAAAATAGCGATTATTTTCTTTTAACGATCAAACCTTTTTTTCTTAAATTAAACCAAGTTTGTCAAATTAGTTCACCAGCCACACCAAAAAATAGATAAATTTGTTAGTAGTCTTTTTCACTCGTCGTTTGCCCTAATTTGGCATTCTAAAGCAAAAGCTTTATTGTTACCTATATAAGATAATTATTACATTATTGACATCTTTGTGTTGTCATTCTTAAGAATCCACGTCAAAATAAAAATATTGGTTATAAAAGTATTTACGTTGCTTATACAGGGATTATATATTTTAGCTAATCAGCAGTTTTAATGTTTATTAAAAACGCCCAATCTAGTAATGATATTTGAAAGATTTTTTATGATAGAGTAATGCCCTCAATACGCATTATAGTACAATACTGAGTTACGGAGTATTTTAGATTATTTTTGATAAAACAACAAGCTATAAAGTTTTTTAAAATTAATGCAAATATCTCAAAAATAATTTAAAAGTTCCTATAACCATATGTCCAAAACTATTTCGCTATATTATATTTTCTATGTGTATGCGATATATCCTGCGGTCCGCATAGGTCTGGTTCTAATGACCCTTGCAAGTACACCGATGACGATACCTAGACAACCCTGAGGTTTCCTATATATTCCAATGCAATGTATCACTAATTTAAGTGCCATGGAAAAATATTGTTAATGATATGTTACAGCGACTGTAATATAACCTTGTTAAATTACGTCGAAACCATTATGGAGCGTTGAGTAATTTTGGAAAAATTTGAAATGTCGATCCCTGGATTATACGTAGCAAACGGCTCCACAACTTCCATAATATAAGTTTGAGCACTAAACGAATTCTACTGTAGAGTAATTCCAATATTTCTTGTTTAACAAAAAAATAAAAAAGAAAACACGCTTTTGTTTTCTCAGATGAGTGATACTATTTAATTCTCCATTGATTGAAAGTTGGAATACAAAAAATCCATAGACAGGTTTTTTACAAGTTGGCACATCAAAAGAAAAAGATAAGCAATGTTGCTGGATACACTAGCTGCAAGCAGATTTGTTAAAAGCATTAAGTTTTTTTATACTGATTAAGAGGTAACGAACAAGTTAATACACATATTTTGGCATGAATTATGGTGATTCATTTAACTTGTAATAGTCGTTTAATGTATAATATTAAATAAATACTGCATTTTAAAATAAAAAGATTCTGATAAAAGTTACTTGGCATTGCAGGAAAAAAGATGTGGTGAAATCTACTTTTGACCTTGACTACATTAGTTTAATTGAAGATCTACTTGTTTTTTTTTTAATAAAAATATATGGTTAAAGGACAGAATAAAACTAGTTAGTTGGATTAGATTTTACAAGGGGGAGTTGAAGTTTGAGGAAAATATTTTTATAATCAAATGTTCTATATTATAGTTTGGTTCTGGCTTGAACTCAAAGCTAACCCTACATAATGCTTTATAGTAATATAAAATATGTCTAGAAGTTTCTTTCTCCTCTTTTAGAGAGTCTGCAGAAATTATTTTTTGCTATTTTTAAATATTTTAGGTGTTTGCTTAATTTGCGTTGGCCTTTAAACAGACCGATTATTATCCTTATTATCTTCCGATTATTTAATTTGATCAAGATTGATAAATTTAGCGTGTAGGTCTTTATAAAACGTTATGCGTTGATTCTGTCTTTGGTCTTAGTCTCTAAAAGTCTTTCTAAAATGTGACCGAATTTACAAAATCAAAATTATTAGTAAATTGTTTAAAGCGGCTTGAAAGGCCAATCTATCAAATGTTCGAATTGGTGACCGCCGACATTAACATTCTTTATAAATGTTTTTTATCACAGCAGATAAGAGTCTCTCTACTGATAGCTCTAAAATTATTTCTGATGCGTTGCATCATATTTTATGTGTCGTAGGTAAATACATAGTTTTTTTCAGATTGCCTCATAAGAGACAGCAAAAACACGTCATTAATGAACTATTTCTTTTGATTCACCGATCAGAGTAATCATTTTTTTAGACTTCTCAAGAAATTCTTGCATAATCACTGCAAACAGTTGCAATCCCTTATTAGGCATTTCTTAAAGTTTTAAATCTTAAAGATAAATAGCTAAACGTTGGTTAAGAAACTAAAGCAGGAATATTTACACTCCAACAACATAATGTTTTTAAGGCAAATTATGGTGATTAGCATTTTAATTTTAAAAAGAAACATGCTTAATATTACATTTAACTATTACAGTGATTTGCCGTTCTCTTTTTTTTACTGTTCATTTCTATTTTCTAGAAACTGTCATTTACAATAAGGTAAAAAGATTATGGTATAAAATTTAAATAAAACGTTCAGTACAATGGCAACATCACAGCAACAGTAATATCATCTTAACTTTTTCTGGCCTTAAAATTTACTTAAAATTAAAAGGTACTGTTTTCCAGATGGTATCTCAATGTAAATGGACCAATTTATATACACGGTTTCCAATAAAATTAAAAAAACTTTTCTTTTTTCTTTTTATATTTTTTTTTGATAAATATCAAATAACATCAATTAAAAATGTATGTACCGGGTGGCCAAAACTAAGAATGAATTGAATTTTTTTTTTATTAAAGTTGTTTTGTGTATGGGCTTTTCCACACACGGTATTCTGGGTTGTGATTTTTTCTTCAATAAAACACCAATTTTTCGGTAAATAAGTGTAATTAGAAGAATGAAATAAAGCACTGCACTAACCGTACAATTCTGTTATTGTTGTATAAAATATACAAATAAAAATTTTACAAAGTAAAATTCTGATTCTAACCGAATCTTGTGTTATATACTGTTTAATGACCTGTTGGTCTGAAGTAAAAAGTGTGAATGTATATAAAAATATGGATGGAGTGGAGAATGTGGCTGTGTAAAATGCTTACATAATGAAACGTTGCATTTTTGATTATAGAAGGATCTTTGTACTATTTGTCGGCTTTAGTAAGGAAATTGAATAAGCGGTTTTAAGAAATTAAATCTAATAACTCTGTTTATAAAGCTAAGACTGTTTATAAAACTTAATATGCCGCCTGTAATAAAATATTAAATTTATATCATGCGGCTGGCGCGGCGACTAAATAAATTATAGTCTAAACAAAAGTGCACAAGAAAAATGCTGGAAATTATTTTGTCCATTGGTCAGCCGTTAGAGGACTCAATAGCTCCTTTAAATCTCAAATTTTCTTTTGCCAACAAATATCCAATAACATACGATGTTATATTAATATTTTAAAAGGATTTCCTCACAACAAATTTCTGTCATATGTCAAATAAAGTGCTGAGGGAAGTTTTTATCTTGAAATATAAAACCAGCTGAAAATCGGCACTACTATTTGCCGATGATTAGGGCCTGTGTTATTTTTTTAGGGCCGACGTCCATTCTTAGTTGGCCACCCTGTACACACAGTATGTAATAATGTGATAAATGAAATATGATAAAAGAATACCATGTTTTCATAAGGTATAGGTTAATTTTTAAAAAATGTTGCTAAAGCACCTAGTATTTTGTTATGAAGGATGCTAGATCCATAAATAATCTTTTTTTTTTAAATTTCCTCTATAAATTCTATACGGGTGATTCATTAAGAATGGGCAATCTCTGAACTGGATATACTACACACCAAAATATGGTGATTTAGTTTAACATGTCTTATACAAATTTTGCAGGTTTACGAGATACAGGGTATTTAAAGTTGGAATTTTAATTTGAAATTTCTTCATAATTTTGTAATTTTATGTAGTATCGTCTTGAAAATTGGTGAATTTATTTGTTTTGACATGAAAATTCAGATTTTTTTATAAGTTAGTTACACTTTGTTACCTAGGTAAATTACAACATATCTTTTTTGCCTAATCAGTTATGGCTAAAACGACCAGAAAATCTAAAAGACAGTTCAATTTTGAATAAAAAAGTTACTTTTGTTTATTTCATGTAACTGTATCAGTTTTTAAGTTATTTGTATTTTACACATTCAGCATAATGAATCCTAAGCCATTTTTATTACATTGACTTTTTTTTAAGTAGGCTTGTGTCAGCGCTTATCAGTTTTTCGTGTAAAGAAATTATATGACAATTTTATTGTCACTAAGTAAGAGTGTATTATTTCTGGTAAAAATTCTAAAATAAGGAAATGCCACGTCATAATGAATATTTCAACAGTAAAATGCGTGATATGATTTGAATTTTTGCTCAGTCAAATTATAGTGGACTTGGTGCAGCCAGAAAATATTTAGAATTGTATCCAAATTGAAGACAACCCAATCAGAAACTGTTCAGACGTTTATTATTTATATCCACCTAGGCAAAACAGGGTGTTTTCGTCCTAAAACCTTAAATGGTGCTTCAAAAAATATCAACGTCGATAATAAAGAAGAGTTTTTGCTCGCATTGCGGAAAATCCAGATCTCTTAGTACTCGTTGTTTAAGTACGGCAACAGGAATAAGCCAATCGTCTATCTGGAGAATTTTAAAGAAAGATAATCTCCGTCTATATCACTATACTTCTGTCTAAAATTTGTTACCTCAAGATTTAGCAGTTCGCCCACAGCTCAATAAACAATCCGAAAACTAGAAATTTCTTAATGACCTTCTTTTCACCGATGAGGCGACGTTTACTAGATGAGGTGTTTTCAATGGACAAACAATTGTGGGACTCCGAAAATCCATATGGTCAGTTCAGCATGAAATCAAGGTAAGTATTTCGTGTGGTGTGATATCTGTTTTTTTATTGGTATTTTTTTTGTAACTTCCTCCTAATCTGAACGGGCCTCTATTTAAACTTCCTTGAACAACAGTTAAACCCACTACTAGAAGATGTACAGCTAGCCATAAGTCGGAACATGTGGTTTATGCAAGACAGGACACCGCCACATTTTTCTCTGCCAATACGGCGATACCTGAATGAACATTTTCCTCACCAGTGAATTGGGTATGGCAGTGAATTTTTTTTGCCACCTAGAAGTTCAGACTTAAACCCTATAGACTTCTCAAAATGGTCACAGATGAAGGACATGGTTTACAAAGATATAATTAATTCCATCGAAGAATCACGACAGAAAATTCAAGAAGCTGCTAATATTATCAAAAATAATTGACAAATGTTATTTAATATTTAAAGATCTTTAAGGAGACGTGTATTGAAGTGGAAAGCGGGCATTTTGAGCATCTACTTTAAAGTTTTCTTTTAATGTTGTTACTGATTGTTATTTGTTCTTTACTGTTGTTACTCAGCACAGCAGTAATTTAAAAGAATAAATTCCTATCAAGCCAATGTAATAACGGTGGCTTAGGATTCTTTACGCTGGTACATGAAATACACAAGAGTACCATCTTTATTCAAAATTGAACTGCCTTTTAGATTTTCTAGTCGTTTTAGCCATAACTGATTAGGCAAAATAGATGTAATTTACTTAAAAGGGTGTAACTAATGCCCTGTATAAATAATTCACTACAAAATTCGAAATTTTCATGTCAAAGCACATGAAGTCACCAATTTTCACGATGATACTGCTTAAAATCAATAATTATTAAGAAATTTCAAATAAAAATTCTAACTTTAAATACCCCGTATCTCGTAAACCTGCAACATTTGTATAAGACATGTTAAGCTCAATTGCCATTTTTTGGTGTGTAGTATCTATTTTTCAGAGATTTCCCATTTTTACTGAATCACCCTGTATATGTTTGACATATTTATCTTTCGTAATGAACCACTTTGTCGTAAATATATTATTTTTATTATTATTAATATTATTATCTACAACTAACTTCCGTATAAGTAAGAATAAATCTTGATAATGTATAATCGATACATAGTATACAAATTAAATACAAAGCATTAGCGCTTATATCTAATGTATGTACATACATTTTACATTAGCCTTTTAACTAAACCATATAACAAATATTATAGCGCGTATATTTCGTAACTTTAATCAACAGGTAACACAAACCATATGGCGTTGTAATTTTTAACAACCCCATTACATGTATAGGTGTATCAACCCTCGAGAACATCATCAAAGTATGGGAATTCCGATGATGTCATATGGTAGCAGGTCACAGATACTGCTAATTACTAAGAATTGTTATACTATGATCGATGTTATCCAATTTAAAGGGCGAGGGCAATACTGATGACGTTTTTCTATTCCTGCTGCGATGGGATCATATCGTGGGAAAGTGAGGCTTATCATTTAGGTGTATACCGTAATAATAACCATATGGTAAAAGACTAATAAATATAAGAGTTAGCAAACATTATTTAATTTAGGATTTTTCAACTTTCTCCAAAGCCTCTTACAAGAAATTTTAAGCTTTTTAAAATTTCTAAACTCTAGAGCAAGGGTTAAAAGAGTACTTTATTTTTCGTAGTATAAAAAAATATATGTACCTATGTAAGTGATTTCCACTTTCAAACTATATTATTTTTCTTGAAATTATGTAAAGGAAGTTAAATAACTTGATATTTGGGTTTATTCAGTTTATTAATTTAAATAATAATCTTCTGGCGATGCCTTATAAAGACTTTTAAAGTACTGCATTTTAATCTAAAGATCTATATTAAGTCACCAATTTTTTCAAGTTAAATTCAAAGTATTTAGCCGACAAACTATCCGCCTACTTAAGCTTTTCGAAAAATCCAAAATATACCTCCCTCTTTTATATATTTCAATAACGTTCAAATGGTGGTCAAGCATAATGCCTTTGGCCGAATTTTCTTTTATGTCTTTGTGACTAAATACCTAGATTAAAGCCCCCCTGCGGAACTTGCGGCAATATGTAAAGGTTTTAGTTTTTCGAATGTTAGCTTAGAGAAATAGGCAGAAAATTTCTACATCAGTGCATCAAAAGGGTAAAATTTGTTAAGCCATTATGTTAAAAAAGGACCTATTTCTAAAACTAAGAATATTGTTATACTTTTTAAATTATTTAGTTTCTAATTATTAATATAGCAATAATATAGCAATAAATAGGATGAGTATTAAAAAATTATTGTAAATATAACTATATATTTTAGTGATAGCAAAAGGTAAGTTTATAGGATGAAAATTTCTCTAAAATAAAATGAAAACCCTATGTGAACTTACGATCTTTGTAAGACTAAAGTGTTATTTTTTAAGATATGGAATATTAAAATATGTCAGTTTTTTAAATCTATAACTTAAAGGGACGTTTACCCATTTACTAGAAACTTAAAGGGTCCTATCTTTGGTAACAAAAATACTACTTTTTGATTCCAAAATACTTCTGCTGTTAGATATTCAATTTAGATGATCAAGATTATTTAATCTGCAAAATTTTTTCTTTTGATTATTTTTGAAAGTATCTTAATTTTAAATAAAATATCTGAAAAATATGCACATTGTTTTGCGAATTTTTAACATAAGCAAACTAATTAATTTGCGTTTAATTTTTGTCCCTCAACCAAAAAGGGCAACTTGGCTTAAAATGAAATACAGTCAACAAATTTAAAGTCTGATAATCACACTTTTGATCTAATCAAGCTTGGATACGCGTTAAAAAAGAAAAAAGAAAAATTATTAAATTATTAGATTTATTTAATTTGCAATATATTCTAGGCACCTTTTTGGGTGTTAATTTGTGGTAAATCTATATTTTACCAGGTTTATTTTCTTTGCTGGGCAAAAAAAGAAATATATGATTTTCTATTCTTTACACTGATTAATTTGTTTAATTTTTATTTTTTGAATGTTAACAGATCAAAGTTTTTTAGGAGTACTCAATCAAAAAATTTCACAATAGCAAAAATACAATAAAGTCCTAATTTTTCAATTTAGTATTGTTAACTCAAACTAAGATCCCTCATTCTCTTCTTAGAATAGAAAGAGAGTGATAAAATAATCCCATACTAAAATATGTGCAATTATTGTATAAGGAAGGCATTCCGCTTAAAGGCAAATTGAGACAGATTGGAAATAAGCAAGTTTTTTGAAAATTTTAAAATAAGTTATGGTAGGTAATTAGTTTATAGAGAAAAAATATGTTGGTATTTAACATACATACTAGATATTGCAAAGCCCAGATGACGAAAGCAAACCCTAAACGACTGTAATTATAGGCAAAACATTATGCTTTTAGAGAGTTTGTAGAAGTTAGTAACCTCAAATTTGATTAAATTTGTAAAAAACATGTGAAATAAACGCGCAAATTAAATAAATAAATAAACGTAATAATTAAGATTAAGTTTTTTTTCCGAAAATATTTAAAATATCTGTCTAAATCATTCTGTAAAAGAAAATAATCACCAAGGCAAAAATATAGTATACCTTAGGTGGTATTTTAAAGAGAATAAAACATTTCATAATTATCATCATCTAAATAAATTATGGAAAGTAAGGGCTCCAAGTGGAAACCTTGAGGTACACCTGAGATCGGTACTCGGAATGTCTTTCAATAATATATTGTTGGGACATAGAAATTAAACATCCATCTTCATCACTTTTCATGCTCCCAGTCTATTCTAAGTCCGTTAAAAAACATAATAACCGTCGGATAGTTCAGAATAAAAAATATCAATAATCAGCCAGGTTTCTGTTTAAAAGGTACAATTAAAGTTATTGGAAAGAAGTTCTAAGCTTTATATCTTAAGCATTTTAAATTCTGATCAAATGATAATAAAAACTTTAATAGGATGTATTGAGACTAAAAAATTACTGCCACAAATCAAAATTTAAATTTTAAGAAAAAGTCTACATAGTAAGTAAATCTTCCTTACTTTTAATTTATTTGAATTTGCTTTCGGGCATTTTTCGAACTAAAATATTGCCATTATTAATCTAGACATATTTGTAAGATTTGGCCTGAGTTTTTTTAAAAAGGGAGTTCATTACGGGGGAGATAGATGTTCGTTTATAAATATGTTATTTAATACCATCAAGAGAGAGGCCGTCTTCATTATTACCTCTTCTCAGGTTTGATGTCTTGTAATGGACACTTATGTTTAATAATTAAGCTAAGCAATTGCGACAAATTCATTGTTATAATATAAGAGGCCATTGACACCTTCAAGCCATACCAAATTATAATACTCCAAAATTGCAATAATAACATACTTATCGGTTCAATGTACTTAAATTATTGATGACCATGACTATTTCGGTGACTGTATTTTTTGATGAACGTTGATTGAATATATTCCGAGCTATGAACAAAACAAGTTGTGTCTAATTAATAAGGGCACGTAGTGCTACTCCCGAACCTGTCCTGATGGGAATAACCCAATATTACAGTCTGGAGAACATATTTTATTAAGTTAATTACAATGAGATCACAAAATAGTTTTACCACTAACCAACATTCTTTATTTCATTCTAGGCACGCTAACGATGATAAAATCTTCGGGAGACCTAAAATTTTAAAAGATTTAACCAGATTTAACCTTCTTATGGAGATGCTAACACCGTTAGTGGAACATATGTCTAGAATAAAATAAATAGTTTTGGTCAGTAGTAAGACTGTTTTGTGATTTGAGTATTACACCAGATATTTCAACCATAGAAAAATTAAAATGAGGGCGAGTAACTATAAAATTGCATAGGATAGTATCGCTAATAGATATTAAATTGAACGGTTCTTACCAATCATTTATTTTAATAAAATTTATAGTATACAACCGGTATAAAAAGCATCATTTAAAAAATTACGGCACGAACAAGATAGATTTTTGGAAAATTTATCTTGTTTGTAAATTTAACTGTCTAATGAAACAGTTATAAGACTTCTTGGATACAATCTATTTCTTGCTTTTTTATTTGTTTTTATTGACATTGATTTTATCAATATTCAAACATTTTGTTTTCGTTTAAAGATGTTTTTTTTTCTTTAATGATGTTAATTTTTTTAGATCATAAGAATAGGTTCTAGTTTCTTTAAGGTTTATATAAGTTTTTTTTTGTATTTTAGATTTAGAAGAGTAGCCCACGACTTTGCCTATGTAGCCTCGTTTGGTACTAAGAAAGAAATTTATTATTACTTTTATTATTATTATTATTATTATTATTTAAAATTACTATAACTATAAACAAAGTAATAGTAATTATATTTTATTATAACAAGCAAAAGAATAAACAAGAAAATTGAAAACAAAAAGTACTAATACTAATATAAAATATAAACCATGTTTTATTGCAACCTAGACCATGTCCTGATATGGCATATGTATGATGGTACCGATATGATAATTAGACCCCTCGATCTTCACATCCTTGCAAGACGCAACCGTTGTGAGCATGCGAAATATTTGATTCACAGTACTGAAAAGGGAAAAGTACCTGCATTGCCCTTATAACTGTAGATCAAAATGACCTCCAAGAATTTCACGTAAGTGTTACGCACATGGGAACTACGCAACGTAAATGAGAAATAAGCTATAATGAAAGTCCTTATAGTGTCGATCTTCTGCCAAGAAACTAGGAAAGAGGCATCCAACTGGTTCAGCTATACTGCCATTCTCTCAATGGTACCCTCCAAATTCTGACTAATATGGTAACCAGTGGGAAGTCAAGAACGTAGGCGTCATCCTCTTCTAGGCCCAAAAGCTCCCCACCCTGAATACTGAGTCTTCCCCCACTGTTTCAAAATGTTTTAGTATTTTTAAAGATTTACAATATTAGATAATTATTACAATAACAAATGTAATTAATACTTACTAAAAATTATAATAATCTACTGCAAACAATTTATTATCTGCGAGGTTCTCACAACATAATCGTTACCTGTTATAGAGCGGAAACTGCGTCTTAAATGACATACGACAATAAGGCAAAGAAATAACGTCTTGACAATAAAAGGCTAAGAAGTTTTTTCGTATAAAGGTCATATCAAATGACGTATAATAAAGTTCACTTTAAAGAAAAGTTAAGACATCGTCTATTAAAAGGCGTAATACGGATGAGAATATCAGGTGAAGTCCTGCCCCCATCAAGGCGGTTAAACCAGTACGAGGGTAAAGAACAAAGAGTTAGTAGTGCTTTTGGCTGCTTAAGATGGGGCAGTTTTTACACAGGTTAGAAGTGGAAGACTTCTTTTAAAGTTCTGAAGCTACATCCGGGGCGGTACTTTAAATGAACACTTGGTGGCGGTACAAAAAGTAGGGCTCAAGCGGTCGATGAATAGGTAAAGCCCTTTTAAATATATCGAAATTTATATTCAAGGACTCTATTATAGGACTGACTATGTATGACATTTAGGATGTTTTAGTGGTTTGTAATTTGCTTCCAAAATGTATGTTTAGTTTAACAACATCTGAGCCTAACAAAAAGAAGGATAAATTATAATGTTAAGCTAAAGCTATTAATATAGCAAACCATAAAAAGTCATTAATCCTCAGTGATATCACAATTTTTTTATTGACTAAACAAAAGTTAATAAGGTTTAATAAAAAAATTATAAAAATTATTAATGAAAAGTATCTAACTGAAAATATTTAACTTTATTGCAAAATCGATAGCAAGCTTGTGAATAAAATCCTTATTATACCTTCCAAGGATAACAGCTAATAACTGTGCAAATTTTCACATGATTCTGTTTTGCGGTTCTTAAGTTATAAGTGAATATGGTAATAATAATAAACTTTTATAATAAATATAGATTGCTGTAAAACAGCTGTTGAAAAATCGACATTTGCTGTGAAGGGAACTATGCCTATAGTAATTCTGTGGACAAAAAATAGAACTATGCACATTTTTGCGTAATTTAGTGACATGATTTAGACGTGATGCTGGAATACCGTACAGATTCGTATCTAATCTGCATAGATTACATACATCTATTTTGTTTGGTAGACTACTTAAAAAAGGGCCGATTAAAGCTTGAAGGGTCATTTCGGGATAAATTTAAAACTACTTGTGATGGTTGATGGTATAATTATAAAATCTGGAAAAACAAGGTGTTAGTATTTTATACAAGAAAAAAATTCTGTTACAATGTGAAAAATAAAGGATATCTTCACATGTATATTATGTATGTATTAAATAATATTTAAAATTTCGGCATTCCTATACAATAACCTTCCAAAAAAATATATATTTATAACGTTATAATATTAGATTTTTAAAGGCCAATAGACACTTTGTCACTTATTATGTTTCCATTTTCATAATGTGAACATAGATTATTGTCGTTTTGCATTACAGAATCAAAATTATTTATCATTTATGCTGCCTAAATCAATCATTAGCTTCATCCTATTTATTATTTTATGTGTTAATAACATCATTATTATTAGATAATACTTATTGAGACTTAAAATAATAAATTAATAACATAAACCAATAATAACATAAAATTTACATTATTTTAAACTGTTGATGAAGTGCTCTTATTTCTGTGCCATCACATTGTGACTTATTTTGTAAATGCAAGTTAACTATTTCTCCATTACCTAAACATACATAATAAAGCAGCCATGCACAAATTTCGAAGGGTACGACACCGTCGAACAACGAACAAAAGAAATTTTTGAAAAATGTCAAACGAATAAGAACTCGAGTATAGCATAGCAATGGTACCTCGCAGATGGGCCTATCGACCATCGTGGGACATCCTTACGAATAGTGAAGACACGCATTCATAGAGTTGACAAAAGCACATTCAATATGCTGGTAGTCAAGATTTTATCGCCATTGTTTGCGTTTTCAAGTGTTGATGATGGCTTGTACTTGGAATTTAATATAAGACTTAAGTTGCTTTGTAGAAAAGGGAAGCGACATATATCATTATGGATAAAGGTAGTGATATACACATAAGTTGGCTAACAGAAAATGTTTGTTTTAAAGTTATGGATCTGCATAATAGTTATTATATCAAATTGTAAAAGCATTTCTACATTTTTAAAAAAAAAGTAGACATATAGAATACAAGTTTAAAATATTGGAGTTTAGTGACAATAGATACTTAGAAAACATTACCTAATATTATACATATTTGAACTTCCATTCTTTTATATCTTTTTCTATATTTACCATGTGGTGAGTAAAAAAATTAAAAAAATAAATTAATATGCAATATTTTCTTAGGTACGAAAGCACTCATATTAACTGCTTTCATACACCCATATTAAAATAGGCTGACTCTATTTTGTGAATAAATTCTCCATTTTTATATAATTTTACTTAACTTGTTTTAAATAATTTTTTTATGTTTTTTTTTAGGAATTTCGACAAACTCACTTTTAGTGATTCTGCAATCGAGATTTTGCAGTATTAGTTTATCTCACAGGATACGAAGATTGTAGAGAATAGTGTAGAGATTAAATGTTTGTTTTAAAAAGCATTAAATACTTAGTAAAATACCTTTTAACCTTACAGAATATTGTTGAATTTGGGTGTTACCATATGTAGATTTGTTTTTTTCTTCGGTTGGAGATAATGGTATACATTGATATTTACTATATAAATTTTGCATATAAAGATAATATAACATATATTTATAAATTTGTAATTTATTATTATGCAAAAAAAATGTTTAGTTTTTGATGAACCTAGATGCTAAGCATCTATATGTGCATAAGCTAAAAACAATAAGATTATATTATTTTTCTAATAATAAAAATAATGAATTTACTGGTAGTAGAAGCCTAGACCCAAACTACAGATCTAGATGTTTTATATTAATTAAATATATATAATTTGAGTAGCAAAGTATGAAAAGTAGACTCGTCTCTGGTTTAGAATTAAGTATAGTGATCAGATCGTGTTATACAATAATTATAGTTTATACATCTCTTATGAACAATAATAATTATTGGTCATGCTAGTCTAGTATCCTAGTAATCTACATACCTGCCCTATTACTATGTTGGAGGTTACTCCTAATTGATGATGTCATATTAATATTTGTTTAAGTAATTACATACAGGTAGCACCACATCTTTCCCTTTTAAAAGAATGACTTTTATTTTGGGCAAAGATAAAAGACATTCATTTCAAATAAAAATATATGTCCCTATTTTTTTCTTAGAAAACTGTGTCACACTGAAATATACACAGTTTGGTCTATTCTATCCCTTTCTTTTTAATTACCATATTTATGATAGAGAGTATGATAGATAGTACCATATTTATGAAGATATTCGATTATATATAATATTTTTATAAACTAGTGTTGATATTACGAAACGTAAGAAATTTAAAATGCGAGATTTCATATGCACATATACCTATTATATTTTTACTTAAATTTTATTTTCTCGCGATATTATACTTGCATATGTACGTACGTTAATTTTCACTACCACAATATTTATGTAATATATTTTTGTGAACCGTAATTACCTTTTCTTTTCACTTTGCAATTCACCTAACTGCCAAAGGGTCGTCAAACCAAATTTCGTTCTATTTTCTTTTTTATTAACTACAGTCACCTGGATGCAAACTAGGGTTTTGAGAAGATTTATCGTATTCTAACTTGCGTCTATCTTTGGCCTTGATTACAAAATCTCTAGCTCACCGTAAAGAACCTTAATAGTTTTAAAGTAAAGAACCTTTTAAGTTTATAACGAACTTCTTGTTAAAAGGCATTGATATTGTAAATTGGGTCATTTTTGTCTGTCAAATCGTCGGTAAACTTATAATTTTTTCCATAAACTAGCTTCAAAGCCGTATAGTCATGTGAAACTGCTGTAGTTGTATTAAAGCAAAATTAAAAATGTTTAAGATATTTATCCCAATCTGTCCAAGAGTCGTTAATGTACGACCTTAAATAGTCATTTAATATTCTATGATTACGCATTATATTATCAACCGATACTTTGGTGATGATAAGCTGTCGAGAAATTTTGATTTAATTGTAGTAGATTGAAAGTTTTTCTGAAACCTTATTCTTAAATTTAGTCCCTAGGTCAGTACGAATATCTTTCATTTTAATTCTGAGTTATTCTTGGACTCTAGTTATCCCTGCTGTTTCTTAGACAGAGACCTAGTGATTGCCAAAATTTGCTGAGAATCCAAGGTCATATCCTTAAGATCTTGAATATTAATTCTGTACAGCGCGTCAGCTACAACGGTATCTGTACCCTTTATATATTCAAATTCAAAATCATATTCCTCTTGATCTAATCTCATGCGCATTAACTTTGAAGATGAATTTTTCATTAAAAAGTGGTAGAAAAGTAAAAAAAAGTTGGTGGGGGCTTATGACCTGATTTAACTAAAAAATATGTGTCATATAAATAAAGCTTAAAGTGATTAATACCCCAATGTATTGCTGCTAAGTTTGTCTTTTGTAAAATTGTAAAAACTACTATTAGTTTGTCTTTTGTAAAACTTCTTGAGGCATATGCTATAGGGAAGTTTTGACCATTTGATTCTTGAGATAGAACTGCACCGAAATCCTCTTTTAACACGTGAGTTGGTAGGCTTTAAAAAATCTGGGTGTTGTAAAATTTGTGGATCAATAAGCATACGCTTCAGCTTGCAGCTTTGCAAAAAACTATTCCAACTAACTTTTAAAGCGAATGGCAGCCTGGTAAATTTACAAGAATCTTAATTTAGGCTAAAAGTTGTTATAATTCTGGAGTTTTCCTCTAAAGGTATTTGGTGAAACCCGATTTAAGAGCTAATGTAGACAAATATTTGGCTCTTCCCAATTGGTCCAAAATTTTAGATATACGAGAGTACGAGACGCCGTTTTTTCTGACCGGCGTTTAATTATTTAGGGACCAATAATATTGGGCTATAATATTTGGCGTATAATGGCTCAATATTATTGTCATTAAGCATTTTATCTATCACTGCGTTAATTTTGTCTATCTGTGAACACCGTATGTTCTATAATTTTTTATGTAAACTGGTGTGTAATTAGTTAATCTTAGTTTTTGTTCTAAAAATTGTAAGTTGTCAAGTCTGATTCTAAATTATATATTTTTTAAATAATCTGCTATTCCTTATGTATTTAATTCTCTTAATAATAACTCACTTCTATTTTGCTGAGTTGTAATATTTTTGTTTTGAACACAAATAATGTTGTATTTAGTTAAATTTATATGGCTTATTTTGGGGTTTTTAACGTTAATTTAATCAAAATTTGTATTCAAAACTCTTAAAAATAGACTCTTACTACATGCTATAGATCCGGCGACAAAAACTCCTGGGACAATTTCCTCATTTACAATGACTGCGTCGTTTTTAAGATTTTTGAGCGAGTTTAATTTTCTTACCACTTCGCATATTATTAAAACATCTTCTTCTGGACCACTTAAAATTGGTATAAAAATATCGCCCTCTCGGCTTTTTACCATTATGGTATATTTACAGTATTTTGTGATAAAATCCTGCCCTAAAATCCCATCGCCTGGAATTGGAAAATCAAATCAAATCAGCTTAAAATGTAAAATGTGTTAATAAAACTACAGTCTTGTATAAAAATATTTATCCTTGTGGTTCCGATAGAGTTTGTGTAACCTTTTGTCACGCCTTTTATTTTGCATACATTAGACCTATCAACGATTTGCTCAGGGTCTATCTTTGGTCTTTTTTATAAATAGAGACGTCTGCTCTAGTATCAACTAACAAAGTAACCGTTTAAAAACCTGTAATTTTTGTATGCAGGGATATAAAGCTTGATAGTGTTAGGACCATATTATAAATTTTAAAAAGTGCCCCGAAGGACCTTGTTGGGATTCCTGTGAGTTTTCGTGATTGTTTACCGTATTTAGCGCTCTGACATATCAATTTAGTATTAGTAGTAGCTGGGTTGTCTATTGTAGCTGTTTTTATCTCTTCTTTGGACGTATTGTCCCTCATATTGACAACTTTGGTGTGCAATTGTGTTATTTCGCATGGTATTAGGCTTATAGAGATATCTATAAGAAAATTTTCCTTGATCTACCTCTAAAGCTTTGTCTGTCTGCATAAAATACTGATGCACTGGAAGATGATGGGTTTCCGGCGCTGTAATTTTTAAACTTTGACAAGGCTTTCTGAGTAGTTTGGAGGTTACCGGCTTCCAAAATATTTTTACATTTTCCGAAATAGTATTTATGCTGAGAGCTTTGACCGATGTATTATACTCGTATAATTCTCTGCGACTTACTCCGGGACTCCCTCATCTATATAAACTTTTTTTCAGCTTTTATGCTTGCCCTTTTATTTTAGAGAGGTATTTTTCGTTATTATGTTTTACACCCAAAAGTTTTGATGTGATGGACTGCAAACTTTCTAGTTTTATAGATTTTTTTTATTTTTGCATGAATAAGGTATAACGGTAATCTCCTACCAAATCTCTAGACTTACCAATTAATTTCGTTTTAACATAAACCACAGCATTCGCTTCATGAGTTTCGACATTAGCTTTAAGCAGTATTAATGCATCGAGAAATGAAGTTAGCTTATCTTCTGAACCGTCAAATTTGTTAGGCAAGATCTTGCTAGCGAGATTAAAAAATTCGTTCGTCATTGTCAGCGGCTTCGTCGATTAAGTCCACTTCAACTAGCTCCTCTTTTATTTAAGAATCTACTAGTTTTACGATCGCTATAGGGATTTTATAATCAACAGGGAGAAATTGGTAAGATCTAACAATGCTAAGTATCCTGAGAAGTATTAAAAATGGATTGAAATTGAAGGGCTGCCCGAGGCAGTTGTGCATATAGGTCTCCTGATGGACCCGTGATGCCCCTCCGGGAGTTACCAGAGCCCAATAGCCTTGAACCATGAATATGATAATGAGCCCCGAAAAACCGATAAGGCTCTCTGGTTCGAAAGACTTGAAGTCGCTCGGTGCACTAAAGGTGTTATAAAGGTGTTATACACAAGTATTTGAAACTGGCGCGCGTGAGTACTGGGCACTGCCCGATCACGTGGGCTTAAAATTGTTATATTGGTTTTCATTAGAACTTTGATAAATTCCTGCAACGGTTTAAGCAAATTCATTATAGAGAGTGTTAGAAAATTATCTCTGACCTGGTTTTTGACACTTTCCAATTTGGGTACCTGTAACTTTTAGTAGAACTCTTTTAATTTTTTCATGATATCGTCTTTTATGTTTGGCATCAACGTCCTCGAAGCTTAACTTTATAGATGGCATAGATAAAATTTAATCTTACTCCTACAATTCTATTTATAATCATTCATTAACTAAATTATTTTAATTGCCTAATAATAATAGTAATAATAAATCTTGTAGCATTTTAGTATTTCTTTTTATGTCAGTTTAAATAAATTATATCTATGTAAAGAATATGGTTTCCTAGCATTAGCATGAAAATTGTAATTTAATTAGTTGTTAGACTGTACTGAAATAAGTAATCATACCATTTGCCATAACACCAAAAAGCTATTTCCTAATAATAGAACCCTTTTCTGCAAAATATCCCATTCCCGTATAAAATCTAAAGACAAAATATATCGTCATTTATGATGGCCTCTGTAACTGACTCGGTCAGCACTTTTAGCTCCAGGTTGTTTTTAGCCTCCGCTGGACAACTTTCCAGGTTACGTCCTGGGTGCTGCCTCTTTGTTATAAGGCCACAGATGTCCCGTTCCTAGAATTATATAAATTACGTCTCTGCGGAGTACTTTGACTTTAATTAAATCTGATGTAATTTCATTTATTCCTGGAGACCAGTTATTTTTAAATTATTTAGATGTTCTGCAACTTTATCATCAGCAACTGGTGTAAGATATGTCGATGTATTACAGTGGGATAATTTAGTATTTTTCTATGGTGAACTTTTTTTTCAATAATCTCTATTTATGTTTGCGAAATAAGAATTATATTAGTTTCTTCAATATTTTCTATTGCAAATTCAGAAACATCATTTAATAATTTGTATTAAATGACATTTATAGTTTTTTTCTCATTTGTTCCTCTCAAAGGTTATTCAAACTCTTTATTGACTTTATTAAAGCATTTGTAATTCACGGGTTAATTTTTAAGTCCAAATGCAGCAAATTTAACTTCAAATAATTTATCAATAGTTTGTATGTTGCTTATTAGATAGTCAGGTGCATAATTCGGACTTAAGTAGTTTAAAGTTCCTTTCCATTCCACATTCAAAGCTAATTTCTGTTGTAGTATAATAATAGAGGCTTTAAGTTGTGTAATATTATTTAGAATTAAGTTTGTCGTATAGTAGGTTATTTAGGTTATTTAGCATATAGTCGGTACCTTTATACGTAATATTTTAAGTTACTATAATTACATATAATAGTCAATAGCTTAGTCAGGGTTCCTGCCAGTTCATTTGCAGAAGTATGTCAAATAATGTAAAAATATGTTTATTAATAATTGTTTTATGTGTAATAGTTTAGCTAAGCAATTTTGGATTCTTTGTACAAAATTTATAAATTAAAATATAGACTTATTTTACACATGAGAGAAATAAGTTGTTTTAATAAAATAGTCTTTTTTTCACATTTCATGGGTTTTACTGGGTTTAAAAATATTGACCATTATTGGTAAATGATCAGTCAATTGAAAGTTTATAATGTATGTTAATATGTCACTTTAGTTAGATTTAAGTTTTTGTCTAATAAAAACTTTTTTAAATTCAGGATAACATAGCTTGCCATAGTTGATGAGTAATTATTTAAATTATAATTTTGTCTGAAAATTTAAATTAATATTAAAAATAATTACACTGTAAAAAAAAATTTATTGTAGCAAATATATAATAAATACATAAGCCTACATATAAATCGTGAATAGCAAAGCCTTCCTCGCATCTAGGAACTCTCTTGCTCAAAAAAGAAACTACTAAAGTCATTATTTGTATGAACAAATAATACGTTTTTGAATATTTAAATAGAAATCTGAACCTATTAGATTGTGTTAATCTCAAAACAGTTAAAATTTGATGAAAATGTATTTAAAAAAAGCGGTCCAAAGGTCTTTGTTGGCGTCAATACCTTTTTCCGAGTTATTTTAAAAATATAGATTAATCTTCTAAAATACCTTTGATGATGGTAATCTAATAGCAGAACTGTCTTTATCTGAACGTATCTTTAAATAAATTAAAATTCCATCAAATAAGTTATCAGCGTCATTATAATGTGCAGGGTGTTAGCAAAATATACAGACAAACTTTAGTCATCGAATCCTTGGCCAATTTAAAAACAAAATGTTCATATGAGCATGGGTCTCTAACGGCTTTGTTATCGAGCACAAGCGCTATAAGTAAAGAAATGCAAGTAACCTTCTTAGTAGGTCCAGAATAATAAAAAATGTTTATTGAACAATTGGTATGAACTATGATCGATATTGCATATTTTATAAGTAGTAGAGACTTATTAAAAAAGTGGATAAAAATACTAACATCCTGTATTTTAGAAAGAAAAGACAATAATAGAAAATATAGAATAATAATCGTGCATTATCAAAAACTATCTAATACAACATACAACATTAAACCAAAACAGTAACAAAAAATAACAATACTAAAATTTTAAATAGGCGCAAAGCCTCAACAAGTGTTTAAAATGACCTCCCTCAGACGTTACATCAGATTTAACTCTTCGCCTCATTGGTGTTCGTATTGGCACAAATATTCCTAATGTTTTTCCTATTATCTTACATAATTCGATTCCTCAGGTCATTAACATTTTTGACGGGAGTGGAATAAACTCATGACTTAAGAAAACCCCAAAAACCTAGAGGATTTAAATCTGGCGATCGAGTAGGCCAAGGTTCCTCCCCGATCTATCCAATGATTTGAAAAAATACTGTATCTAAGTGATTACGTACATTGATACTAAAATGGACTGGTGCACCATCATGCATGAACCATAAGTGTTGCCTCAGCTGAAGAGGAATTTCTACAAAAAGAACAGGTAACTCTTCCGGTAGGAAATGAAGGTAGGATTCTCCTGTTAGGCGTTGTAGGAGAAAATATGGGCCGATTAAATGATTATCAATTAATTCAAGCCATACATTTACTAAAACCTAATGCTGAAAATGAGCCTCAAAGATTCCATGTGGATTCTTCTCAGC
This sequence comes from Anthonomus grandis grandis, assembly GCF_022605725.1. Taxonomy (NCBI): domain Eukaryota; kingdom Metazoa; phylum Arthropoda; class Insecta; order Coleoptera; family Curculionidae; genus Anthonomus; species Anthonomus grandis. Next base: position 29,237,895 of record NC_065557.1, read on the forward strand.
CCATAAGCGATTCTTATGGAAATTTCGTATGCAATGTCTTCCTAAAGTAGCCTAGTCAGTAAACAAAATACCGTTTAATAAATAAGAATGTGAGCGATTTAATGAAACATCCATTGACCAAAAAATAGACGCAGAAAAAAGTCTCTAGATAGTAGAGCTTCCACGCGTTGAATATGAAATAGATACAAATGATTTTCTTTAGGAATTTTAAATATAGTGTTAGTAAGTTGCTAACATTTAATATGTTGGCAATTTTTCGAGTACTTGTTTCAGGTGCCTCCTTAATTAACTCTAGAACTGCTTCTTCTAGTTGCACCGGTCATTCTTGTCGAGCAGGCCAAACTTCACGCAAACGTTAGTGAAGACGAGCAAATATTGTGTGATGGGGTACTCTACATCCTGAATACAACTCAGCATACAATCTTCGAGCTTGCCGACCATTTCCATTACTTCAACCATAGATAAAATGCATTTCTAACAGTTCCGCATTTGTAAAATCCATTTTTTTCAATAAAAGAAAAATTAATTATTTATTAGTAACTAAAGCTTAATAGTGAAGGAACGCTAATTTGACATTTTGTATTTTGCAGATGAATGCTGACATTTTGTATTTAATATTAAATAAATGTTAATAGTAGCCTACTAGATAATGTATTAAAGAAATGAAAAATACGCGTCAAATTTTTTTTGGAAAAAAAAGGCGCCTCATACGAAAAAAAAAGAGGTTTCTTGTCAAAAGCTGAACGGGGAATTCAAAAATTAGTTTTAATTTAAAATATCTCAGAGGCGTACCATTTTTTTCTTAAAATAATTGAGATCATTACACGTATGCGCGTCAACGGTGAACATAAAATTCTTAATTAAATGTCAAAAAATGCGCGATAACTACCTCTTAAAACTCTCCAAATTTTAGTTTCATACCTCGACCGGTTTCAGAGCAATAAATAAATGGTCAATTTTTACACACTTCGTATCTCGGAAAACGAAGCATTTGCGGACATACGTTTATATAGTAATCTGTCATTATTTTTCCATATCGAATCACCCCCTGAAATTTGTCGTACTTACGTACTAACACTTTGTATATAAGCGATTCGATGGTTTAACTTTATCTAACGAAACTTTATCTACATGTTTTATTAATGCCATGTGCATTATGTCCAGGAAGGTTAAAACAATTAACATTTGTTAGTTTATGACATTTTGATAATAATAATATATTACAATACTTGTGATTTTACGCTGGCAAAAAAGTGATAAATTTATTATATTTTATTGTTAAGTCTCTTATGCTGATATGAAGAATATTCAATGACTTACAGACTAAATCAATATAGCTTGCTAAAAATTCTAGATTAGTAGTTGTATCTTTATACTCTGGTTTTCTAAATCTTTAAGAAACACAGTACAATCAATTATAATGAGGCAACTTGGTAGTTTATTAGTTTTCGTGCTAGTCTAGCTTTCTTGACGAATATTGCACATTTTACATCTTTACTTTCACTGTCATGTTTGTCATAATTTTTTGAGTAGTTGTAATTTGCTTGAGCACAATTTATACATTGTTGGTGTTTAGCTTTCCACTACAGTAAGTACATATTTGTTCTTTATTACAACTTAATATCTCATGCACAAACCGATCTCATTTGTAGCTTTTTTTATTTAACAGGTTTTGAAATAGTTAACAGAGACCCCATCCAATGTCCAACTTATAATTAATTTTTTTAAGTGACAACGTATGAGCAAATATCGTCTATTTCCTGATATGTTTTAATTACATATTAAAGTTAATTTTTAGCTTATCACTATTATTAACTAGACTTTTTAGAGCTTTTAAGTCATTTATTAAGTAGTCTTCGGTACTCTAGTTGGTATCTAAAACAATAATTATTTCAATTCTTCAAACTTGTATTGCTTTTGGCTGTTTAAGTTTAATAAAAACAGTTTTTCGTGGCTTATCTGTAATTCCTTAATACTGAATTATTTAAATCGTGGTCATTTTTGACAGAAGATTTTAGCATAATATTAGTGTTGCACATAAAGTTAGTATAGCCTCAAGATCAGGATTCTAGGTTTTCAGAATAAAGTAAAAATGTATAAGGTATAATGAAATTCCTACAGTCTTCCTCCACTTATTTGTTAAATATTATTCAGTTTTTATAAATCCCGATATGTTTTGGACACAGCCGTACCCATCATCAGGGGATAAAAAGCTTAAAATTGGTATACTGAATGATGTTTAATAAATAAATGTAGGGACACTGTGAGATTTGTATTTTGCCTTAATATACGACTCCACTGCAAATATGGACTATTTCTTTACTATTAAAAATGTAAAGTAAGGAAAAATAGGTATTAAAATATAAATCTATATTTCATTTTCTTTTCATAAAAATGTTTCTAAATCGAGGAAATATTGAATTTATTTTTGATCACTAGTTTAATTAACCGTATATTAACTAAATCGAAAAATATATACGTGTGTATCGATATATACAGGGTGTCCCGAAATTACATCGCAATATTTTACCAGCCGCATCTTTGTCTAAAAATAAGACAAAAACTCCATATACAGTATGGTTCAAAAGTGCATCGTTTTTAAGTTACAGGGTGTTTTCTGAATCATGTTAAAGATGGTTTTTTGTTAATATATCCGGAACGCCTAGTTGTAATCTTTTAAAATTTTCAACATTTACTATTGGTTTTATTAAAAACTGATATTATATACATTTTTGCCAAAATGTATACAGGGTCGTGTAAAATAAGTGGTCGGTAAAGTTTAAATTGTTAAAACTTTTTTTCTAGCAACTCCATGATAATTTTGGTATTAGAGTTGAAAAGAACAAACATTTTTACATAAAAAAGGTTCTCTTATCTAATTTCGATAGGAGCTTCCGTTTTCGAAAAAACTAGATGTAAATATTTTGCAAAGAGAACGCGTAAGTTATTTTGGTAACAGTTAATAAAATTAAAAAGCATCTTAAAAATCCGTTGGGGATAAACATGACCTAAGACTATCACAAATACTTTATTTAAGATCGAAAATTGTTTTTCGAGTTTAATTGTTCTTTTTTAATGTAATTGAATAGGTAAAAAAAAGGAACAATTAATTTATTACGTAAAAAAAAACATATAAACACCAAACAAAAAAGCACAAATTACAACAAATGTTCAAAGTGGTTTCCATTTTGCTGAAGACACAATCTTGCCCTACGCGTTATTGAGCGAGTAGCCCTTAAAACAAAAAATGAATTTCTCTTTACTCTATTGCATGTTAAATGAACCATTTCGTGTGAAAGTGGCTTCGTCCGTCCATAAAATGGAAGGAATTAAGTTTGGATTATTAATTACCCATTGACATAATTGGATCCCGTTGAGGATCCGTCGAAAATCGTCTGGCTCTAAATCTTGAACGCACTGGTAATGAAACGGATGTAACCCTTGGGATCTTAGCATTCTTCCAGTCTAATAAAAATTAAATTACTATCGTAACAATAAGTAATTTTTTTAATTACTTACTATAGAGCGAGGGCTCTTGACACATATCTTATACTTGCCCCCGGATTTTCTTCAAAAACATTTAAAACATTTTCTAAATTATAATCTTCTTCTGGTCTGCCTTGTCCACGAGCTCTTTCAAAACTTCCGTTATTGCATCAATTTCGGTGAGTGTTTATAAAAACTTGACGATCTGAAACATGTCTTAGGGGAAATCTTCGGCGATACTCACGGACAGCCGCTAAAGAACTGCCATTACACAAACCATAAACAAAATACATGTCAGCTAACTCTTGATTTGTAAATCTAGCCATAATTTTTGAAAAATGAATCACAAAAAAGAACTAATTTACTTCGCCAAAGCAAATTTAAAAAATGTGAAATGTCAACAAAACGTTAAACAATATTTAACAAATAAACTAATTATCAACAAACACAGCCAACTATTATTTTACAAGATGTTATTTGTAGTTACTTTTGAAATACCAGTTCATGATTTATTAATAATTGATTTTTTCGAAAACGGAAGCTTCTATCGAAATTAGACAAGAGCACCTTTTTTATGTAAAAATGTATGTTTTTTCAATTCTAATGCCAAAATTATCACGGAGTTGCTAGAAAAAAAGTTTTAACAATTTAAACTTTACCGACCACTTATTTTACACGACCCTGTATTTTGGCAAAAAGTTATTGCAATATCAGTTTTTAATAAAACCAGTAGTAAATGTTGAAAATTTCAAAAGATTACAACTAGGCGTTCCGGATATATTAACAAAAAACCATCTTTAACATGATTCATAAAACACTCTGTAATTTAAAAACGATGCACTTTTGAACCATACTGTATATGGACTTTTTGTCTTATTTTTAGACAAAGATGCGGCTGGTAAAATATTGCGATGTAATTTCGGGACACCCTGCATAACGTGATATACATATATATGAACATTTTTAAAAATTGTCATAAGATAAACTAGCAAAAAAGGCAAATCCAAATCCAGAAAGATACGATTTATGTACCTACATTCTATTTATACAAATCGAATAACTACCTTAAAGTTCACGATAAAAGTATATGTTTGAGTGCTGTGAGAAGACCTATGGTTATTCTTGACTTTTTTAAATAATTTAAAAGTATTTAAAAAATATATTTTAATTATAAATTATTTAATTAAAATATTTTAGTTTATTTATGCTTAATAAGTGTTTATGTCTTATTACCTATTCTATTTAAAGTCAATAAAAGACAGGCTAATAAATTACAAAATTCGGTGCAAATTAAGATTTTTTTTCCTATATACATGTGTCCTAAAATGCACTTCCTCAGAACTACAGCCCGCGCAAATTGTTTAAAGGAAATCGATTATTTAGATCCCTAACTGGAATTATGCTTCAATTCGTCTAAAAATTTTCAGTCAATCAAATTTTAGGTAGGATTCAGGAAGCTCACTCTTATGATGGGGGATAAGGGTATCCCCATATCTTGTGTCGAATAAGAAATTTGAAAATCTAAAACACCATTTAATTAGCCATGAAAAACTCTAAAATTATTAATGTTTGCATTTTTTTGATAAAATGAATGTAATTTTACAAAAATTAATGCAGTTACAACCCACTTTTTTTACCACACACGTTTTTTCTAAATTGGTAGTTTAATTGGCTTTAATATTGCTCCCCTTTCAGTTATCAGCGATTTTCTCGGAAATGCTTAATTATATCGCAAAAATTCAAAAGACATTTTTTTTTTACTTTTTCAGGGCTAACTAGATGGTGTTGCTAAATATTTAAATTTCGTTACTAACCTAAGATATGGGCTATTAGAAGGGTAAGCTTCCCTGAATCCTCCTCTAAAATTGAATTTACACTATTTTTGGGACGGAAAATAAAAAGAGCATCCAAAAAAGGGAGACATGCAAACTTTGAGTAGAATGAATGCATATTTCGATTATAATTACAGTTCCAAATAATCGATTTTCGTTAAGCAATTTGTGCAGGCTGTAGTTCTGAGAAGAAGCATTTTAGGATGCATGTTTATAGGGAAAAAAGTATTATTTCGATTCCAACAATACGTTGTTAAAATATTTGTACTGAATTTTGTAACACCCTGGTTTTCTTCTCGCATACTGGCTCTTGTAAATATGATTTACTTCTATTAATAATATTGAAAATGATTATTTACTATAAATCAATTAAAAAAAAAAGTATTTCGTAATATCCGCAAAAAAAGCATTTAGTGTCACATATAATAGTTTCAATTTATAATGTGTAAGAATGTATTTGGCCTTCAGCTTTAATCTGGGTATTCACGCCGTTTACATGATCTTACTTAACAGCAATTTATTAAACGCATATAAAAAAGATGTTTCGTTCACTTTATACGCCACTGAACTAAGCCGAAAGGTACACCTGGACGAGGATGCGTGATTTCTCTTCAAAGAATTGACCTAACTCTAGTTATCCCCATTAGATGGTTGGCTGGATTTTAATAAAAGGATGATTGCCGACTCTAAAATGTATGCACCCAGGGTTGAACATTACCCTAAACGCCTCCCTTTCGGGGTGTAAATATATCGGTTTTTTAAAGGTTTAAGTCGAAATTTTTTCGATAAGAATGTGGTAATTTAATGGTTGATAATAAATCCTCAAAAGCTTTATTTATTAAGCATTTGTTTTTTAAGATGTGTTGCAAGGATAGCATTAAGCTAAGGAGGTATAATCCTCTTATTTGGCAAAAAGTTAGAAATTCAGATTTATTTTTGAAGTTATGTTTTAGCATCAGAATATAAAAAATATTTAATTTAAAATTGTTATCTAATTCAATAAAGGTAAAGTACACCACAAAAATATATTATACAATTCATATTATCGTTAAAAATATTTTAAATTAATTATCTGAACCATTTGCTTTGTATTTGTCCATTAGTCAGATAGATGTATGGTTAAAAACGTGATGGCTAACGTAAATAAAGTAGTTAAATAAATTAAATTGATTTTTAGTTAACCTTTATAATATGCGTAATTGATTTCGAATTCAGAAATGCCGCGAAATGGTTTTTGCAGCCCTTTTATAGCACAATCAAACAAATTATATGTATAAAAAAAATTTAATACCTACATGGCTATGAAAATTTTTGAGTATATTTCAGCTATTTACATTACAACTGATAATAAACCCCGTGGAGGGCCGGGAAATAGGAGTAGCATTTTAGTATGCTCTGATAAGAGGTGGCTCAAAGAGTAATTTGGACCACCAGGGATGAAAGGCAGGACACTTATGAAATTTGACACTAGAGGAACCTTGGCAAAGAGTCTGGATATCACAAAGGTATGTTTAGAGCCGGCACTGGACGTGACAGTATTGTATCAAAGGTAAGCGATATTGTATTGTAGGAAGCTGGACATGACAGTATCGTATCATGAGGAAGCTAATTCCATTAATAGCAAAAATACCTTGTATGGAATGGAATCAGAAAACAATAATGTAGATGCCTATTTACCTACTACTTTTTTTCTACACCTAATAAAAAAAGCCTTTCAGAAGAAAATATAAGCTTAGCCTTAGCGATGAGAGTAAGAATATCATGTACCTTTTTTTTCTCTTGAAAAACGATCACTTACATTTAAAGGTAGGTACTATTATATAAATATGTATGCTATATATATTCATATACATGTATACACACATACATGTATATACATATATACAAAAAAGGTTGTCTTCTGTTGAGTTGATGTTATCGATATCTTAAAAACTATTTTTGAAAATGTAAGTAGACTGTATATATTCGGCAGGAGACAAACAAAAAAAAATCTTAATTTCTCAGACCTCGATTATATATCGTCCATTAAAACATCCTGTATGCAAATTTACTATAATTTTTTGTTAAAATAAAAATAGAAAAAATAAATTATAGGATAATTTTTTATACTAACTTTTATTTTATAGGGATTTTATAAAAGTTGAAAGACAGAGCACTAGAATATGACGAAAAAAGACACATTAAGGAAATTAATACATCATATTAATTTTAAACCAGGTGTTTCACTAAGCGTGGATCGCTTATATCTCGAGAACTGTCAATCTGATATTAGAATTTGTTTTTACATTATAAAGGTAGTCGAGAGAAAATACTGAAAATGATTTTTCAAATTGAAATTTGTCTACTAGGAGGCGTAATTGAAAGGTCCATAATTCAGTTCTAATTTTCTTCGGTAAAATTAGCTTAAGGTACCATTTTTTTACATATAATTAGAAATCTTGGATTATTTTCCATAATTTTAGTCAACGACTTATTGGCTTCATAATGTAGGGGAAGGTAGTGAAAGTGTAGTTGTTTAAATGGCTATAACTTTTAAAAGACTTATCCAATTTTGTTCAAGTTATGGTTGTTTAAATGTGAAATATAAGGACTATTAAATATTTTATCTAGTAGTATGTGAAACTTTTCAGTTAAATTGGTAAGAGGCGTAATTTGAATTAAAAACTGTTATTTTGATTTGTTCAGAAAAATTTAAATGGCATGGTATAGTGTTAATAGCAGAAACGAAAAGTAGATTAAATTTACCGCATAAATAAACCGCATCTTTTTTTTTCTCTTGTATTTTTCGAGTTATTATCAAAATGAGAATTTTTCACACTTAATATGGGTATGTCACTTGGCATTAATAATTACTATTGGGTTTATTTTTATTTATTTAGCCCTTCCCTTCGCAGTTTATGTAGGCATCGGACTAATTCAAATTATGTAAAAATAACAAAATTTCTAAAAATTATGAATATAATTTAATTTAAACATCATAATGCTAATTTTTTTTTACAATTATGAGAGGTAAATCTAAATACGTGGGAAATCATCGGAAGAATGATTTTAAAAATATTTAAGAACATTTGAACTTTATCCATATCATGTATCCTTGCACTAGGCTCTATCAGAAAATCATTTTAAAATACGATTCGACCATTGTTATGCCATGCTTAGATTAATTTCCATAACAAATAATGCATTATTTTCCCTTCAGAAAAAACCCTCACTGGATGAGAAAGGAGAAACATCAAAACAGGTGAAGTTACATGTCTGGTGCGGAGTATAGGGAAATAGAATTATTGGGCCATTTATTATTGATGGACATTTAAATGGTGAATCATATCTTAACTTTTTTAAAGCATAGCTTACCAATATTGTTAGAATTGACAAAAACAAAGAATACACAACGTCACGGTCTCACAACATATATAATAACAGGTTATACGTATTTCGCTCTAGCTAGACCATCATCAGACATAAAATCAAAATATTAAGGTAAACAAAACTAAAAATTTAGATAAAAAACCCTAAAAAATATTTAAAAGCCATGCAAAACTTATCGACTATCTAGGCATATACCAATAAAAAACCTAAATGCCATCAAAAATTATCTAACGTAAGGTGGAGATTCTGACTATATAAATAAAATAGAAATGATTTTTAAGGCACGCAAAATCAAATGTTTAATTTTATATTTGGTTTATTGTATTTAAATTCATTGTTTTGTTTATTAATTAGAAAAGAAAATTATGATTTTTTTTATTTAATGCATTTGTTTTTTTACAGATGGAAAAAGGCAGAAGTGTTTTAATTAAAAAACCATTGTCGAGTTGAGCGAATTGAATATCTCAAGCAAATAATAAGATTTCGTGCTGAAAAAAGAAATATTGTTTTTATGGATAAAACATATATTCACAGTAGCCATATTGTGGATATTTAAAAACATACATGTATATGATATATGTACAATGTTTTCGCTGGTCAAAGCAGCAGAGTTGAAAAAACCTATTCCTAAAGGAAAAAACTTATTATTATTCATGCTAGCGTGGCAAGTAAATTTATGCCAAACGCACTATTAGTATTTAAATCAGGTAAACTTTTGTTATTTTTTATTCTATTATCTCTAATCTGCAAGCTTCTCTTAAAAGTGGTCAATTTTACTACACTTTTTATAGTTATAAAGAACATGTTTATTAAACGTATTTAAATTTTCATGATAAGGTCTTGTAATATTTAAATATTTTTTAGGGTCTAATATAGAAGGTTATCATTTGATATGAATAATCAAAATGTTATGCAATGGGTTCAAACACAATTGCTACCAAATTTACTACATCTATCTGTATTGATAGTAGACAATTCATCTTATCAGTATATTATCATTCAATGAAATATTACTTCTGCAAGATCAAAGATAGATGTGATAAAATGGTTAACAGAGTAGTATATAGAGTTTAAAGAAAATTTAACGAAAGAAGAATTGTATAAAATAATTTAGTGCAATAAATGCAAGTATTCTCCAAAATATAAACAAGACATCTTTTTGAAATAACATGGTCATAAAGCCCTTCGCCTACCGTCTTATCACCCTAATTTTAACGCTATCGAAAAAATATGGGCAGCCATAAAAAATTGGATGGCTACTCGAAATACCACATTTTCATTAGCTAATGTAGAATTATTAACTCGGCAATGGTTTGAAGAGCTAGCAGTTGAGGAGTGAACCAAAATATGCGAGCACATAAAAAATATCAGAATACCCAAATTCAAAAAGAAATTATATTGGATGCAGCGATGGACAGTTTAAAATTTGATGTGGATCTTCAGATAAAAGCTGGTCGGATGAATAAAGCAGCGATAGTATAAGAGTATATCTACCGTCAGATTCTGGATCCGATTAACATTTGGATTCAGAATCTCAAAGTGGTTAAAGATTGCAAAAGTATGTTTTTTTTAATCCAGAATTCAATATATTTTGTATGTATGTATTTTTATTTAGAATAGACAGGTTTGAAAAAACTTTATGAGAGCCTGTATATTTTAATTTTTCATAGGTATGTAGATTTTTAACTGCCCTACAACTTATATATATATATATATATAATATATATATATATATTTTGATAACCTCGATAATAATCGAATAATCGATTCTTTTGGTAGTTTTTCCTAACCCTGGTATGTATCGTTTATAATTTAAACAATTATAATAAATCTATATAAATATATATCGATTTTATAATTGTTATATTGCTTTCATAAAGTATCTTTAAAATAATATTACAAAAATATTCAAACCTAATTAATTTGTAGATTTTAAATTTATTTATTGAAATAAAAAAGATTTTCTCCTTACTGACTTATAGTAAATATTTCATTCGCGCATGTTGCGCATAGTTTGGAGAACTCTACCGCCAAAAATTCGGACTCCTAACTTGCCAAGCCGCAGATACTTTTTAATTCCCAGAAAATTTAGAAGGAAGGAAAAAATGTCTAAAAGAACCAATTAATAATAAACAAGGATTTTAAAAATCTATTTTAACATATTTTAAAGTTCATACGGAAAACTTAACTGGAGATTTAGCGAGAGTTTACGGTGTAACCTTACTAACAATATGACGAGTGTTAAAGAAATTTAGATTGATAGCATATAAGTATCGATCGGCTCAACATTGTTGCCTGGCGATAACAAAAGAAGACTTGCAATTTTGCAATGCAATTACGTAATTAATATGAAGCAAATAATAATATTTTAAACTGTATAATTTGGAGCGAGACGAAGCAAATTTTTCAAACAAAGGTATGTTTAACCGTAAAAATGTACACTATTAGAAAATATTTTCCTTGCTGACCCCAGAAACCTCCAAAATCCGGTTTAATAGGAAGCCAAATAATGGCTATCAAAAAAACACCTGTTTTATGATAGCACTTTCACCTTTTGGCGATGATTTTGCTCATATATTGTAAATTAAGTAAATTTACTTCATATTATTTGTATATTTCCAAGCCAACTTGTCTAAATTTTTTAAAATTATTATTATTTATAAAATATTATATATAAGAAAATAAACTTTTTTTAAGAAAATTTACCATTCTTTAATTCGCCTATAACATCTGAACAACTTTATTTAAGGTATTTTTTCCACATTTGGTAAACTTATCTACCTGACAATTAAGTCTACCAAAATAAACATCAGTCATAGTTATCCTTTAGTAAAAATATGAAACTAAAATATTATTTTGAAAACTCATCCTGTATATTTAAAATTTCAAAATATTTGTTACTTCCTTAAATTCTCTTATTATCATTATTTCATCAAATAAGGTATTTTAGCTGTTAATTTTTTCTAGTTGAATTAACTCAATAAACCCAAGTTAGGGAGCAAAATCTATAGAAGCCGACATACTGACTGTAAAATATGTTGCTATATAACAAAAATTTTAAAGCAAATAACAAAGCGATAATAACTAGAAGGTAATGCAAGATATACCAGTTAAGATTAAACAATTAAACTAATATTGTTTTATCTGATGATCAACATTTTTGATCTTATTTTTCTAAATTAAAATGTGCATATGTAGTTTTAAGATTTTCTTAAGATAATCTCATGTTGAGGTACTAATATTTAAAGACAGATTTATGAAATATATAAAACTGGTTATATTGTTAAAACCTATTTACATGGGTTAGAATTGGTTAAATTTCATATTTATTTAACTGGATTCCTTGGCTTCAAAAGAAAACTGTCTTTAAAAATCTGTCACCATTCATTTTTGCACACAATACCATTCATAGTAACCACAGTGATTTCCAATTTGTCTAGAAACTCAAAATACTACACAACCATCGAAACTTAACAGTCGAGTAAACATGTTCATTCATAACGAAAAAGCAATTTATTCGCCCATAAAGGGTCCATTTATCATTTTTATGTCAAACAAATCGGTCCTATTCTGATTTATCTTAGTCACGCCCTTACTTTCTTTATTGTTAGCTGCGAGAGAAGTGGTTCCATCATTGAGTATGCTTCCGGTGTTAAAAGGTGGGTTTGCACTCTTTTATGAAGGGAATAAAATTCTTTTGGTTGTCCTTTGAACCACCTGATGGCTGATCGACTTCTTTTGATATACCATTTGTATTTGGGGCAGAATATTAAGTTACAGAAGATTAAGTATTTTTGATATTGCTCTTAGAAGAACGAAAAATATCCTATTTCGGCCCCTATTAAAAAAATTTTAATAAAAAAGTAGATTTAAAGAGAAAATTGTTAATGCAGGGGCAGTAATAAAAGTATCAATAAGAAGAAAATGCAATAAATATTAATTTTTTTCCAATTATTTAAGTAACAAATTTATGTTATTAACAAAATAAAAATAATATTAAAAGATTAAAATTTACACAATTAGCTAATATCTGACAAATCAACAAATAAATAAAATCGTTGAAAGCAATTTCTCTAATAAGGAGAGGGAACCAAAGTAATGTAATAGCTAACTTGTTTTCATTTTTTTCTTTATGATCAGCCACATGATTTTTACAATTCTATATAGGAACTTTCTGTTTATGCTGTCATATTTAAAATCCCTTAAAAAATGCTTCTTAATGGTAACCTACCTTTAATGTAGTCATTCTTTTGTTTATAAAATAAAGCATTTCTGGTAATTGAAATTATATTTTTTTTAATTATGTAAAAAATTTTCTAAATGAATTCCATTGTTTTTAGTTTATATTTTTTTCTTTTTAGTCGAGTTGTTAATTTTTTTAATTACTTTATTAAAAAATATGCTAATATATTAACACTAATAAACAAATAGTCTTCATAATTGCCATTTTCAATTATTATATTTCATGCCTATATATATATGATAGATACGTACGATTTTATTTATTAATTTATTTATCTATTTATCTAGTTCCATTTTTAAAGAAACTTTTACTTTCGGAATCATAATATTTGGGGTTAATGTATACCGTGTAACCTAATAAGATAATTCCTTGACCATATCTCGGGAACCGTACGTCATATGACTTAGGGGTCGACTAAATTATAATTAGTTTAGTTGAATAATTTTTTAGCAGGGGGCTAGTTTTGACACCATGATCCAAAAACCTACAAAAAAAAAACAAATGGAATGATATGAGTTTTTTAAAAGTAGCCATAAACATTCATCAACATCCAAAGAACCAGTGAACTGTTTTTTCAAAATTTTGTGTCTAACCTCAAATATTGGGAAAATAAGATTCATGGATATTTGAAGGCCAAGGATCGGTCGGTAAATTTTCTATATATATTAAAAATTTAGCTATAAAATGAGTAAGATGTTAAAGAGTTGAGTGTGTGTCTCAAAAATATAAATCATTAAGAACTTTATCTTAGAACATTTAATAATTAGAATTAGTACAACAACCTTGCTTGAGTACAACATGTGCACATATTCACCGATTCTCTGTTGTCAAGTTTACACACATTTTCAAAAGAGGAAATTTTCAGCTATATATCAACAAATACAATATTGTTAATTTAACTTATTGGTGATTTTGGATTAAAATTTAACAATATATATATTTCATATCAAAATATTTACCTCCGATAGTAGACCGTACAAAAAATACATCGCAACACTTAATTAATAAAAAATAATATTCTATACATATATCTTCTATATTTTGAATAAAATTCGAAATACCCGAAAATACTGTTATGGTCTACCTTATTCTGGTTCGTCTTCCTTTATGGAGGTACCTCCCTGCTTCTCAGTACACCAGTTATTGTCTATGTAATTTTACACCACAAAAAAAAAACGGAACATAAAAGTTAATAGGAAACGGTTTCGCTAATGCTCACTGGTACCGATGATTTTAAGTTTCAGCAATAGTCTCTTAGAATGATATGGTGCAGACACGAAGGTCGTGCTATTTCACATCTCCACACATGTGCGCTAGGCATGGTGCCCAATGGCAAATTAAATAGATATATTTGGATATTTTTAACGCGGTATAGAATGAAATATTTAAGTAAAAAAATATTAAATGATTTTAACTTGCAATGAGAATTGTGCTATAAAATGAAACAAAAAAAAAATAAAGTAATTAAATTCCTTTGCGGATTGAATATATATAGCTTCCAACCAAAAAAATATTAATATTCTTATTGCTAAAACCGTTTCGAATTTCGGCATTTGTGAAGTTCTGTGTTTTTTCTTTAGTTTTTGATTAAAAAAAGAAAAAGGATGCATTTTGTGAACTGTTATGATAGTAAAAACTTGTGCTGTTTCTGTTTTACCATGAAAAAAAGGCGATTCAAGCCGATCTTTCAACTTGTTTTGACCATGTCGCTGGTAAAGATTGCTTGTGTCGGTGAAACCAACAATGCGATCGAGCGGCGTTGCGATGTTGTTGCCTTTTTCTGAAATATACGTAATCTACATACATTTTAGTTTGAATATTGACCTCTTTATATATCTTATATATTATATATTATCATATTTTATTTAAAAAAATGCCTCATATTTTATTAACGGGGAACAGTAGTATTGTTTTGTGCAAGTGACATATTTTTATCATATTATAAAGTTTTTTTGCCATTCCTACATAAGCATTTAGCATCATTGCATCAGAGATGTTGCAAGCAAAGAAACTGCCCATAGTTCCATAGCAATGCTAATTCTAGCCTGTCAATGTTCTAAGAACTTTATATCATTAAAATATTCATATTGCTTCAAAGGGATTAAGCGCAACTTGAACTTATTAAGTCACTTTAATATTAATCTCGAAATTCCTACCTTTAGTTTAAAAAGTCTAAAAATTCAAATAGTATACTATATGCAAATTCAATCAAAATAAGTTTAATATCGAAATTAAATAAAAATTGTATCTTAAATTTACCTTAAATACGAGTTATAATGAAATCTGAGCAATAACAAGGATAACAATTGACAACCAACTTAGCTACTAAAGTTTACTAAAAACATAACCTTATAAAGTCTGATTTACCAAAATTCATTAATTGTATCCTAAATAAACACCGAGTTTCAATTAAATCATACCAATGACAAAAGAGCTGGTAAAACATAAGCTTACAAGATCATCATCAATAAAACTTTTATTTATGACGTAAGAATATCACACTCATATCAAGAACCTTAACAAAAACATTTTAAATAAAATTAAATTTTATTGGTAACTAAAAATCATTAGTGCCCACTGCTGCTTTGTTCTAATATTAATCATTTTTAAAACTACTGTGTGAACAATTGGCTCGGCCTATTCCTAGCCTATTCCCTTAGCCCTCATGACAAATATTTAACACAAGAATCTAACACTGCCTTTTGAAATGATTGATGTTTGTAATTGCGGATATATTAAAACCTAATGATTATTTCTAGGCCCGATTTAACTTAGTTTGATTTGTATCTCTGGGGAAGGATTAAGGATCATCAAGGCCAACTTTCCGCGAGTAAATGACTGCAAGATTTAGGAATGCCATTTGGAACATCCCAAGAGCTGAACTTGAGACTGCTGGTCTTTCAACTCATTAGCGTCTGTAAATGTGCATCTAAAATAACGGAGGTCATTACTTTTTCATAAAGAATAAGTTATATCATTTCATTTGTTTATTTTATTTTTCTAGGATTTTGGGTCATGGTGTCAAAATTAGCCCATTGACGGAGAAAGATTGAACTAAAATAACTACTAACTATTTTGGTCGATTATTATTTCCCAAGCTCTTTCCCAAGCTCTTTCCCAAGCTCTTTCCAATGATATCAAATTTTGTTTAATTATCAAAAATTGTTAAAATCGATCAAACCGGTAAGAAGTTAAAGCAGGTTATTGCAAAAACAATTGAACGTCCACCACCATCTTTATTTTTCAAATAACTGATATTTTTACAAAAATGATAAACTGTTTTTTTTTCAAAAATGTGAAAAAAAAGCACTTACGCCCTCTGATGGTCATTTTTAGAAGTGGAAAATATTTTCCAGTAATTCCAATTTTATCGATTGTCAACAAATAAAACACCGTGTATATACAAAAATTTATTAGAATTAACAACAACATTTAAAGCTAAAAGGCTTAGCTCATAAAAATTATTAAAACGCTGTAGATTCTAAGAAAAGAGTGGCTTAAAGTTCTCATAGATATGGCAATCAATTGTATTGTAGAATTCATCATCGTCGCTTAGTATAATATTGTTCGAATGTATATAATCGAAAATAATTATTTTATTTATATCTTTAAGATATAAAAATATAAATTTTATTTAAAATTAAATATACTTTTTAAAGAAAACTTGATTTAAATATTCCTCAAACCAATCCAGTAAATTAGTGTATTCTTTAAGGGAATATGTCTATGAATGGGAATAAGGTTTTAGGTAGTCTGATTATTAGGATAATGTAAAAAATCTTGTTTTGATCTAGTTATTGATCTTCTTAAAAATTATTTTTTTATTAATTTATTAATATAAGTGGAAAGTCTATGGTAGCGTCTGGTTTATTTTATCATGTTTGGATTGGAAAAAGATTTCAGAAAATTTGTGTTTTCTAATAGAGGATATTATGTCCCTATAGGTTTAATTAGTTTCATAAAACATGAGTGTTAGTCGTTTCAACTTAATTAATAATTTTATTATAACGTATAAAATATACGTAAGAAATATAATATATTTATAATTTAATATAGTAAATGTAAATTACAATAAATACAAAAGACTTATTTTAATTTTTAAATAGTAAATTAATTACTCTTTAGACAAAATTTATCATCTAAATCCCTTAAAGGCCTATTTTAAACCGACGGTTTACAGCATATAAAGAAATCAATCCAACGGCCAAATATTTTACAAAGCACTGTGCGAAAATTTAAAAATTGGCACTTAACCTCTTGATTCCTCTCCATTTCACAGATAAAGAATATTTTACTATGCTATAAAAGTGATAAATATGGCAGAATCAGGAACGATATTTAACCCTTTTTAGAAAATATCAGCCACATTTTATAACAGTTTTCAGTCCCGAAGATACGATAAATTTTTTGGAAAATGATACACGATATTCTCTAGAGCTTATCGCATTTGTTTTCCGGCTCATTTTGGTTCGGTCAAATAATAAATTTTAACTAAAAGTATAACGAATGATATAGCAGCTTTTAAACAATTTGACTAGAATTACATCTGCAGTTTTTTTTCTTTTTAACTTTGTTTATTATTGGTGGTAGTAAAAATTATGCAATATGCAGCTTTCATGGTATGCATTTATTACATACAGGGTGTTCATTTGAAAACTTCCCACCGCGGATTTATCGAAAACCACTGTTTAAAAAAAAACGCCGAAATACGTCAAAAGGATTGTCAAGGGGGACAACTTTCTAACCTAAAATTACTCCACCCCCTTTCACCCATTACCCACCAGGGTCATCCCCTTAAAAATTTTAAAAGGCAAGGGGTATCGAGTAATAGCTTGTTTAAAAGGTCTTTCAAAGTCTTTTATTTTGACGTTATATTTTTTGAAATCGGTCGATTCGTTTTCGAGAAAATTAGAAAAATCTTTGTTAATCTTAATTTGTTCAGAAATAAAACAATAACATGAAAATATCAGTTTTTATTTCAATAAGTGTTCAAAATGTTGCCCGTTTTTGGCCAAACAATGATATAGGCGATGTTTAAATTCCTGACGGACATTATCAAAATATCAAAAACATGTTGTAGGATATCATGGCAACTGTCGATGATGCGTTGACGAAGTTCATCCAAACTTTCAGGTTGGGGAGTAAACACAATAGATTTCAAATTACCCCATAGAAAAAAGTCTAACGGCGGTATATCTGGAGATCTAGCAGGCCATTTTTTAGGCACCCTTCGCCCTATCTATTTATCTGGAAACTCGTCGTCTAGCCATTACCGAACGGGAAGAATATAGTAAGGAGGAACGCCGTCTTGCTGGAAATATATTTCAGCCTCATCAAGTATAGGGTTTCCATTATCATCGATTTGGTTTTCATGGATTCAGTGATAGGCGGATTGATGGTATTTTCCAACATATCCAGATAAATGTCTTCATTTAAATTTCCGTTAATAAATAATGGCCCAATCACTTTATTTCCTAAAATGTCTGCCTATACATTAATTTTTTGAGGGTACTGGGTATGCCCTTCTACACATGCATGAGGATTTTCATTGCTGCAATATCTACAGTTATGCTTATTAACAAATCCATTTAGATAAAATATGCATTCATCGCTGAAGCAGATATTCTTTACATGAATAGTATTATCATTAATCGCTTCAGTCATTTTTTCACAAAACTCAACTCGCCTATCGAAATCGTCTTCGGTTAACTCTTAAGCAGTATTTTCATTTTGAATAAATGAAAGTTATGAAGTTTGGTAGCTGTGTGAACAGAGCCTAATGAAATACCAGTGGCAGCAACAATTTTGCGTAATGAAGTATTAGGATTTATTCCAAAATGACCCAAAACTTCAACTTTAGCGGCTTCATCCAAAATTCGCCGATGATCACGTTTTTTATTTGCAACAGATTCAGTTTCAGTAAACTTAGTAACAAGGTCCAAAACATACCTATGCGAAGTTATCTTCTCCGGATGTCTGGCGTTAAACGTGACGGCAGTTTGCCGAGCACATTGATTTTAGGCACCATAAATTAGAATAATTTCCACTCTTTCGGCTAGTGTGTAAACCATTTTGGAAGTAAAATCTTTAATTCAACAAATAAATTTTCACTATTCCAAGACTGTCACAAATGTAACTGATGACAAAATAAATTCTTTATTTTCCTTAGCAACTATAAATAACTAAGCAGGTATAATAATAAATACAGTTCGCCCAGGATATCTGTGTTGATGAAAAGAATGCAGAAAAAAATGCAGGTTGTTATTTAGTTTTTTCCACGTCTAATCTTTGGAATTGCTGTTTATGTTGGTAGTTTCCGTTTTAAATTATAAACGAATTGTAGATTTGGCAATCCCTAACGGGCAACATTTTCGACACTTATTGACATAAAAACTGATATTTTCATGTTTTTGTATTCTATCTGAACAAATTAAGATAAACAAAGATTTTTCTAATTTTCTCGAAAACGAATCGACCGATTTAAAAAAAATCAAACGTGAAAATAAAAGACTTTGAAAGACCTTTTAAACAAGCTATTACTCGATACCCCTTGCCATTTAAAATTTATAAGGGGATGACCATGGGGGGCTATGGGTGAAAAGGGGTGAACTAATTTTAGGTTAGAAAGTTGTCCCCCTTGACAAACCTTTTGACGTATTTCGGCGTTTTTTTTTTTTAAACAATGGTTTTCGATAAATCCGTGGTGGGTTTTCAAATGAACACCCTGTATATAAAACATCAGGAATATCTTACTTTAAATTTAGTTATTACATTCAAAATATTTCGTAGACGTAGAGTTTGTTTAAATTTCATAATATTGAGCTGAAAAATCTCTCAAGATCCCTAAAAATAATATAATAGCTATTACAATGATAATTAATTATTCTCTTTATAAACCTATCAAATGTTTTAAACTACCTTTCAAAAGTTTAAATTGTTTTCACGAGCTTGAATAATAGATATGGATAACCAGTTGCAAACAAATTAAGTAAGTATACAAGATCCCAAATATTCAAACTATTTATAATTAAATATTCTGAATTGTAGCCTAATTAGATCCCCAAAACAAGAGAAACCCCTAAAGACTAGGCTTTACAGCTAACATTATTACATGTAACGTAAATAGAATCCTAAATATAACTCGACTTTAACTAATTGAACTGAAGTGCACTGGTCGTAACGGATAACAAATCATAAAATGGTATCAGTGATTATTCAACAGTGCACTTTTGTGTACTTTATCTAATTATTAAGTACAATAACTTATGATCAGCAAATCTAAATTATGTAAACTTCAAGTTGTAAATAACCCAATCTGATAATATCATAATAAGAACCTAAAATAATAACGTAACATCCGTGTTAAAAGTGCATATTATTTTGACAGATATTTTTAATATTATATATTATATTAAAACAATACACAAAAACAATAAAATAGACCTTTGTATGAGAAATTATTAAACTGATCAATTCTTTATTTCAGAATAAAAATAAAAATAGTAACTGGAACTTGAAAAGAAAATAAAAAGATCAAAAAATGCAAAAGTAAAAAAAAACAACTTAAAATTACTAAAAATATAGTCATAGTTTAAAACGACAGACTTATTACTATGGAGTTTTTTTCTACAATTATAACATGTTTTTTTGCTCACCATTTTCGATAATTTATACTTGTATTATTTTCCTGAAAAAATTTGATTAAAAACCAAAAATATTGTTATATTTAAAGAACTAAGTCGTTTTTAATATTTTTTTTTAAAAAGTAATTAGTGAGATTGTAAGTTTTTCTTGTAATTTATATATTTTTTAGTAAGTTAGCATGTATTTTAAATATCGTTTTGTGTCAAAATGTGTAGTTTGATACCCCTAATGTAACAAGGTAAAATTCATGGCAGGATACTCACACACTTTTAAAATTTGATTACATATTATATTTGTATGTTTGTTATTAAAATAGACAGTCAATACAAGGAGAATTTATAGAACAAAGCATTCCTGTGCGGATATGAAATATATTGGTTATTAGTGGAGCGGATTTCGATCTCATATTAAGTGATTTTTAAATTAATATGGCGAGTAGTAGTTTGGTGTTTGATGGCGATCCTATGGATTTCTGTGTGAAATGTAAATCGCCATTTGAAGATGTACAAGCTGCAATCAATATTATCACGGAAAGTGCTGTAGTGTGGACATGCGAGGTTTTTATATGAAATAAGCAACTTGGAAGTATGAAGCTTGTGATCAGACCCTTGGTATAGCCAAGAGTACTGAGAGAACGATAAAAAGAAGCCGTTTAGATGATATAGGGGAACAAGAGGTAGACATAAGCGCTACTTTATTGTTTTTAGTTCAAAAAACGAAGGAGTTAAATAACAAAGTAAACTTGTTATTGGTCAAAAATTGTAATTTAAAAGCAGATATTGACAGTTTAAAAAAAACAAAAAAATCGGAAACCGTAGTAGCAGGAAGCAGTTCAACATCGTATGCTACAATTTTACCGAAAAAAAAACGATAACAAGGTATTGGTTGTCAAGGAGGACTTGACAACCGGGAGACAACAAGGAGGACGGAAAAAAGTAAAACCTACAGATATTGGAGTAGGTTTATCTTTAGGTAAACCAACAAGGAATGGAGGAATTATTTTGGTGGATTATATTTGGTTTTTTTTAAGTGTGGTAGCAAGAAAGATATATCCACTATTCAGAAAAGGATGGGAGATTCATATTGCATGGAGATCTCTAAGGTGTTGGAACATAGCATCAAGTTAGTGGGTATAAATGAATCTGAATATCCCTTTTCAGAAAATGAGTTAATTAAAAAAATTGAAAGCCAAAATAACTTGCAAGAGTCTGCAAACAAGAAAATTAAAAATATACGAAGATTAAAAATTGTAAATAAAAAATTCAACATAATTATTGAAGTCGATGCCACTTCTTATGGACTATTTATAGAAAGGGGAGACTTGTCCAGTCTTTATTGAGTAATGAGTACGTAGTTGCTTTAGATGTTGTCGCTACTGTCATATTATTAAGGATTGTAAAGAAAATAAAGTGTGTGCTAGGTCTTGCGGTAATCATGATGTAAAAGAATGTTACGTAAATATTTGCAAATGTGCTAATTGTGTGTTGTCCAATGAAAAGTATGGTTTTTGTTTAAATATTAATTATCTCTTTTGGGATATCAATAAATGCGAGTCATATAAGAAAAGTGAAGATATTCAGAGAAATATATACATATAGTAGCAACTAAATTCAAATATTGTACTTAACACGACCATTGTCTACTTTAATTATCAGGGTTGTCTTAATTATAAGGATAACATTGCCCTATTAATCAATGACTGAAAACCTAAGATCCTGCTTTTGAGTGAGACCCACGTTACAGCTGAAATTGAATCTTGTGAGCCGGACATTGAAAGGTACAGAATGGAACAATCTTATAGTAACAACAGTAGAACAGGGGAAGTGATGGCATTGGTAAGATGTCAAGAAAAAGCCAATTTTTTGGATTTTTTCTCTGATTATTTGGATGAAGTTAGTAATTTTAGTGGAATTATTATTATTGAATAGTTTTTATTTATATAATTAATTGTGTTACGCCACTGTTCTGTTTGATCATCAACTCTCGTAGATAGACACTGACATTTCGGCTCGGAACTCGAAGGGAGAAGCAATCGTCGTCACATCAACAATCTCCACGCGCTCTATGTGCAAGAGTGAAAGAGAAAATAATGTTGCGTTGTTCACGCGTTCAGCTCAACGAAGCCGTCGCCACTGGGAGGGGTTTCAACATTTCGATGCTCTCTGTTACAGTCCACTATAAGATAACCTTAGCCATCACATTTAAGTTGTAAAATTGAACTTTTTGTGTTTTAATCCATCCACAAGTAGAAAGATCCTGCCAAGGCTATTTAGAACAAAGGGAATTCTGCATTTTCATATGGTCCTTCTTTAAAGCCAGATATTATTCTATTTATCAAGCAAGCCGTTTGCAAGCCGCCACTTTGTATAACCGAAGCCGACGCCATCACCACCCGGTGCGTTTTTATACGTTTAAATACGTGTTCTCGAGTACTTGAAGCTACCCATGCATTAGTGCCAATAGAGTGAACTGGATTTTGTATTGCACACCTACTGCAATGTCAGGTCAGTCCTTTCCAAATCATTTTATACTAATAGATCCTATGAAATTTTAATGCTGCTGTCACTTGAACAATTCCGGTGATATTTAATGATATTTCAAACCTTTATTAGCGTTTTTTTAACCAATATTCTATATAATTTTCTTTATTATACCGATTGTTCAGCATTTAAAAATTAATTTATGAATGGCTAATAGTAAAATCACACAGTAAATTACTGCATGTTCTATTTTATTGCTATTTTGGTGTGATTTTTATGCATTTTTATGCAAATACTAACCAATTTTGTCATTTTAACACCGTATATTTAAAATAAGAAACTGCCCTTGTGTGTGTTATTGGATTTTATTTATGCTTTAAACCCTATACGACTCCTTCAAAATGCCCAAACGAAACACTAAGCAGGTAAACGCTAACTTTAGTGAAAATGATTCTGAACAAGCCGAGCTAAAACGTCAAGTCGATCTTTATAATAATCTAGTGGCTCGCCGTGATGCCATAACTAACCAAATTAACCATTTTCACAGTTTTTTGGAAACCAAGTGCTTAACCCTAAATGACCCACGTCTAAAAATTGACCTAGGCGCCCGACTTAACAGAATTGAATCTTTAAATACTGATTTTGAATCTATTCAGCTTGATATTGAGCAACTATGCCTTAAAAATCAGTTTGACGAAGCGAATGAGCAGGGCCAGGAAAGAGAGGAATTTAAAAATTTATATTTTGACAACAGTTCTCAAGGTAAATTAATTTTAGAGAAAATTATTGCCGCGCAAACACCAAATTCGGACGAATACGCGAATTCTAGTTTCCCTGTGCATTCACCATTTTTTCTATCTGGTACCCAGTATGGCCCACGCCTACCTCCTATCCCTTTACCAAAATTTGGTGGTTCATACGAAACGTAGACCAACTTTAAGGACACGTTTATCTCGCTTATCGAGAAAAATTCACAAATTAATAACATAGAAAAATTTTACTATTTACAATCGAGTTTGCAGGGCGAGGCTGGTCAACTTATTAACTCTTTAGCTACCACCGAAAGTAATTACAACACCGCCTGGTCTCTATTACAAGAGCGCTTTGAAAATAAAAAGGCTATAATACATTCACATATTAAATGCATCTTTGATCTTAACCAAGTAAGGGACGAATCTCACGTAAGTCTTAGAAAACTCTTAGATGGATTTCAAAGCAATTACAAATCCTTACAAAACTTAGGAGAACCTGTTGACCAGTGGTGTAGCCTAATAATTTATTTACTTACCATGAATTTTCACGTAGTATTGACAGACCTAAAACTAGTGATTTTATAAACTTTTTATCGCAACGTTGTCGATTCCTCGAATCTTTTGATATTAAATTAAGCAATAAAAAACTCCAAAAATCTGAAAAATATGAACCTAAATACGAACGTAAAACTTTACTTGCCTCAAATAATTACCCTACTTGTGTCTTATGTAAAGAAAATCATTTTATATACTCCTGCCGAAAATTTCATGACTTACCAGTAGTCAATAGATTTTCGGAAGCTAAGTGTGCCAACCTGTGCACCAACTGTCTACGTCCTGGACACCGTCAAGGTGACTGTAAGTCCTCATATTCTTGTCGAGTCTGCAAAGGTAAGCACCATTCATTGCTATACATGCAAACTAAACTCACATATTCTCAAGACATACAACCTACTGCTCAATGCAATACTCAACCTCCGTCTAATACTCAACCTAACACCACCTACTCAATACCTTCTACTTTTACAAATACCGCAATTATCCAGCCAATTGACGATGATCATATCGATTTAACTAATCCATCTATTACCACAAATAACTCTCAAAATCTTTATTATTCAAATGCAAGCCAAAACTCATTTATTTTGCTTTCTACAGCCCTCGTAGAAGTTTTCGATAAAAACAACCCACCTTTAAAATGCAAGGCTATCCTAGATAATGGAAGTCAATCCAATTTATTAACCCAAAACCTATTTAACAAACTAAACTTACCTTATTATCCTATTAACCTGTCCGTCACTGGAATAAGCCAAAACCAAACCACTATTTCTAAACAAACCCAAATTAAAATAAAGGCTCTTCCTAATAATTTTACTTTTAAGGTATCTGCCTTAGTTATACTTAAAATAACCCAACCAATCCCTCAATTATCAATTAATGCTTCCAACCTAAATATCCCAAGTGATCTTATTTTTGCTGATCAAGAATTTTTAAATTCTGCCTCTATTGACCTACTTTTAGGTGCAGAAATTTTCTATAGCCTACTTAAACCTAGCCAAATTAAACTGGGCAAATACAAACCTATCTTACAAGACACCAAACTTGGATGGGTTGTAAGTGGACCTATTCCGATATCCTTATTTAACTTAAATTTCCAACCTCACACTTCAAATGCTTTAACCTGCACCACCTCCGATAATGCTCTTCAGAAATGTCTAGAACTTTTTTAGAACTCTGAAGAAACCACCGAACAACTTCAAATCAATAATAAATATTCTCTGGAGGAAATAGAGTGTGAAAACCATTTTCAGTCTACCACACGTCGGAATCCTGCAGGAAGATTTATTTTAAATCTACCTCTTAACTCCAATGTGTTTATACTTGGAGACTCTTTACAAACTGCACTTAAGCGTTTTAACAGCCTAGGACAAAAACTTGCTAAAAACCCTAAAATAAAAAAATCTTACTCTGATTTTATCTCTGAATACGTTTCTTTTGGACATATGTCCGAAATTAACCCGATAAATGATACTCACCTTTCTTATCCAGCCTATTACTTACCTCACCACTGCGTTGAAAAGTCCGATAGCCTCACTACACGGCTCCGAGTTGTGTTTGATGGCTCATCTGCTTTTTCTTCCGGTTTCGCTATTAATGATTGCCAATTTTACCGGCAATTGATACCGGCAATTTTTAATTAATCCCAACCAACGATGCCTTCAACGCATTTTATGGCGCAATGAACCTCAAAAACCACTTCTCCATTATGAATTAAATACTATACCTACGGCATGTCAAGCAGTGCCTTTCTAGCCACACGTTGCCTAAGGCAAATTTCATACGATATCTTTGAGTCATATCCAACTGAAAGCACCATCATTAAAAATGACTTTTACGTCGATGACGGAATAACCAACTCATCTACTGAAGAATCCCTTTTAAATATCCGTAACAACCTTGTAAATATTTTTAAATCCTATGGTCTAGATTTAAGGAAATTCTATTCAAACTCTAAGATAATCTTATCTGACATGGATGACCCTGTAAATAATGTAAATAAATCCCTTGCTTTAGATGCAACCCATCATCACAAAACTCTAGGCATATCCTGGAATCCAGAACAAGATAACTTTATCTATAATTCTACCATTACCTAAATACCAATATTGTAACCAAGCGTGTGATCCTTTCACTGATTTCTCAAATATTTGACCCTCTCGGACTCCTTTGACCTATGATCTTGCAAGTAAAACTTCTTTTGCAGAAGCTTTGGCTTCTTCAACTTGGCTGGGATGATCCCGTACCTGTAGACATTTTTGGAATAAGGAAAAATTTTACTTACAACTTGTTACTCGTTGAGTATTTCAAACTTCCATGCCAAGTAACCATTAAAAATTATACTTACCTGAAACTCCATGATTTCAGTGATTCTTCGATAAATGCCTTTGGCGCATGTGTTTATGTCCGTAACCTGGACTCCCTAGAAAATATTTCCGTCAACTTACTTTCTGCCAAAAGTCGCGTAGCTCCTTTAAAGGCTGTATCATTGCCGCGCCTTGAGCTATGCGGAGCTTTACTTCTCTCCAGGCTAATGGACAAAATCCTAAAATCTCTGAATTGTAAGCCAAACAAGGTGTACTACTACACTGACTCCACAATTGTATTATGCTGGCTTTCCCTACAACCAAGGCAACTAAAAACATATATTTGTAACCGAGTATCTGAAGTCCAGAAAACTACTGATATAGATGATTGGCATCACATCACATCAAATCAAAACCCTGCTGATATAATATCAAGAGGTATGAGTCCACAAGAGCTTAAATCTTATACTTTGTGGTGGCAAGGTCCATCATTTTTATGTCAACCCGCAGAATATTGGCCCACAGATACTCATATTTCCAACTACTCACGCAAGGTTTTCGACAATGACACCCTCGAAATGAATCCTAAGTCAATCATAGTTGCTTCAACTGTGCCTAAAGTTTCTATTTTGGAATTATTTTCGAATTTTAATAAACTTATAAATGTAGTCGCTTATTGCTTTAGATTTTATCAGAATCTAAGGTTACCTAAACCTACACGTCAGATAGGACAATTAACGTTATTTGAACGTAATCATGCCTTAACCATTTTAGTAATCATAACTCAAGAAAAAGCATTTGCTTCTGACCTCCGAGATTTAAAGAATAAAAATCGTTTGCGTTTTCAAAGTAAATTAAAAGCTTTAAATCCATTTATTGATAAAAACGGAATACTGAGAGTAGGAGGACGGCTCGAATACTCTTCTCTCAACTATGAGTCCAAACATCCTATACTCTTACCAAAAAGACACCCATTTACTCGTTTAATTATCCTTCATACTCATGAGAAAAATTTCCATGCTGGTACACAGGCCACATTGTCTTTCGTGAGACAAACATTTTGGCCCATTCAAGGAAAATCTGCTGTGAAAACTGTAATTCACAAATGCATTACTTGTTATAAACAAAATCCTAAACCTTTAAGTACCCTGCTGGGAGACCTACCTAAACCTCGAGTAACTCCTTCTAGACCGTTCACGCATACCGGTATGGATTATGCTGGGTATTTCATGATAAAAGATTCAAAACTTCGAAATCGAAAATTTATAAAAGCCTACTTATGTATAGTTGTTTGTTTAGCCACCAAGGCTGTCCACCTAGAGTTGGTGTCAGATTTGACTACTCGCGCTTTTCTCGCCATGCTCAGGCGTTTCGTTTCTCGTCGTGGCTTATGTCAGCACCTGTATTGTGACAATGGCACAAATTTCGTTGTGGCTAATGGTGAGTTACAGGAAATTTATAACCTTAATCAATCCCCTGAGTTTGAAGAATATGCTAGAAATAATATGATTCAGTTTCATTTTAACCCTGCTGTTTCTCCGCATCTTGGGGGGTTATGGGTAAGTGTGGTGAAATCGTTTAAGCATCACCTCCGGCGGGTCAAAATATCAAATGACAATCCCCTCATTTATGAGGAGTTTTACACTTCCATAGTTCAGGTGGAAGCAGTGTTGAACTCACGTCCCCTTTTACCTCTTACTAATGATCCCAATGATTTTGAATCTCTGACTCCCGGACACTTCTTTGTCGGCCATCCTTTAAACCTAGTACCTGATATTGATTTGGAGACTATGCCAATCAACAGATTGAACCGGTACCACATGCTGCAATCTTCAGGCAACATTTCTTCAACATTTCTGGCGCAGATGGTCAGAGCAGTACTTACATACCCTCCACGAGCGATCAAAATGGCGCTTTAAGACCGACCCTGGAAGCCTCCAAGACTCTCTTGTTTTACTGAAGGAAGAGTACAGCCCACCTTCCAAATGGACCCTTGCAAGAATTGTCAATCTTCATCCCGGGAAGGACGGTATAACACGTGTTGTTAGTGTTCGTGTTGCAAACGGGAATATTTTTAAACGCAGTATCGTTAAGATCTGTCCTCTACCTATTTCAGATGAGCCTTGCGAATTCAAGGCTTCTAGAATGACTTAAGACTTTTACTTGATTTTATAAGCAAATCAATGACACTTTATTTTTTATTTACTTAAGTTAATTAGTTAAAATACTTGTATCAATGTTTAATTACCTCACGGTAATTTTTTGTTAGTAATGTAAGTTATTTATTTTGTAATCTCTTTGTTTTAAGTTGCGTGACCTTTCTCCTTTCTTTAATCAACCAAGTTGTTGAAAGATGCCTTAGTACTTTCAAGGGCGGCGGTATGAACAGTTTTTATTTATATAATTAATTGTGTTACGCCACTGTTCTGTTTGATCGTCAACTATCGTAGATAGACATTGACATTTCGTAGCTTGCTATGGCTCGGAACTGGAAGGGAGAAGCGATCGTCGTCACATCAACAATCTCCACGCTCTCTATGTGCAATAGTCAAAGAGAAAATAATGTTGCATTGTTCACGCGTTCAGCTCAACGGAGCCGTCGACATTGGGAGGGGTTTCAACATTTCGATGCTCTCTGTTACAGTCCACTATAACATAACCTTAACCATCACATTAAAGTTGTAAAATTGAACTTTTTGTGTTTTAATCCACCCGCAAGTAGAAAGATCCCGCCAAGCCTATTTGGAACAAAGGGAATTCTGCATTTTCAATTATTGTTGGGGAATTTAACTTTAATCTTCTTAAAAATACGTTTTATAGTAACAACATAAAAAATATAATTTACACAAATGGTTGTACACAAATTTTAGAAACATCTACTAGAATAACTCCTACCATCTAGACATTAATCGATTTTATAGTTACCAATGACAAACATCTGGCGCACAGGGTACATCTAATATCTAAAATAGGCGATCACTCAATTTTGTCCATATCTCTTAATCAAGAAAATAAGCAAACTATCAGAATAGTTAAACATCAAAAAACGTTTAAAAACTACGACTCGCATCTACTACAAGAAAAAGTGCTTGCTATTGATTGCAACAAGAATAGCTCATACATAACATAAATCTACTATCTGACTCATTGATCACTAATATTGAGATTTTTGTAGATTAAATGTGCCCTAAGGTTCAGATTATGCAGAATCATATGTGGATAAAAAATTGATAACGTCTGGAATTAAACCAATGATGTGAGAAAGAAATACTTATAAAAGGGCCGTTTTGTTTTAGATAGATATAAGGGTGTCTGGTGACTGAAACGAATATTATTGTAAAGAAAATTAGAATAGAGAAGGAAAAATTTTATGCAGAATGCATAGACAAAAACAAAAAGAATCCTAAAGACCTATGGAAAAATCTTAAAGCTGTACTACCAGGTAAAAAGCATATTTTGACCAATCAAATCAATTTCAACAGAAAATTAGTCAACGATGAAGCAAGCATTGCACAAGAATTTAATAAATATTTTATAGAAAGTATACATACTATTGTTACCAACATCCCACAGTCACCAAATGTAATAAATAATGGTAATAGCAACTCTTAAATTACTGTAACGAAAACTCGATAAATCAACTCTGATAAAAATATAATAAAAAATCAGAAATAAAACTCTAATAAACAAAATTAACAACATATCATTTTTAAAATAAAAGGCTCAAATAAACCGCCTTCTTTTGCTAAACAAAAACTTAACCTATTGTAAAAGCTATTTCGCACCTCCAAAAGAGTTTCAGGTAAAATGGAATTGGCACCTTCGACAATTTTATTTCGCAACTCCTCTAAATTTGTTGGTCTACTAACTACTAATCACGCTCTACTAATTCATGCTTGTAAATGGTCTGCTTAAGGTAACCCCACAGACAAAAGTCATTTGGAGACAAATCTGGAGATCTAGGAGGCCATTTCATATCGCCAGTCCCACTAATAAGGCGGTTAGGAAAAGTACTTATTAAAAATTCCTTTACCCTAGCCGCGTTATAAGACAGCCATCTTGCTGAAAATAAACCGATTCCAGGTCTACATCAGGTAGGATTTGAATGGCAGGAAGAACATGGTATTGCAGCAACTCAAGGTACTTAAAATGCCATGGGCGTTTAAAATGCCATCAATAAAAAATGACCCTATAACATTGTCGCCCAAAATACCTGGCCAAACATTCAATTTCTGAGGATACTGGGTACGAAACTGAACACTTCTGTGCTCGTCTTCCTGAGACCAATAACGAACAATGGAGGAGCAGAGTTGCAAAACGCAGTTTGTCCAAATTTTCACATTTTGAACTAAAGGTGGCGCAACATTATTTAACCGAATTTCTATTATTTCACATCATTTTGGACGTTTAAATCGAATTTTGTATCATTTAAAATATATTGCGAAAATCCCCTAGACATGCAAAATGCATTTAGTCCATCACCCTTAAACAAACAAAAAGCATTTTGTCCACAAGACAAACAAATCGTGTTTGGTCCAGATGTAAACATGTTTGTTTCACAACCTAATTTCTGTTGGTGTGGTTTTAGTTTATGTACAAGTATTTTGTGTTTGTTTCATAACTTTTTCGTGAAGTTTAAATCACAATGGAGCACCGAGCAGGTAGAGGGGCGACTGAGATATCTTCCGCTCTTATCGATTTTTTGAAAAAACTTACATTTCCAGACAATGCGACGAAAATCCGTTTTTTTGCAGATAGGTGTGGAGGACAAAATAAAAATAATCATGTTGTGCATGCTTTAATGTTTTGGCATCAAACGTTTTCATGTGAGTAGATTAGGGACATAGAAATTATATTTCCAATGAGAGGTCACTCTTATCTCCCGCCGATCGTATCTTTGGACTGACATTCATTCTTGTCGAAGACTTTTGTTAAAGAAAAAAAGTTCCACCCATAATATTTTGCTGAAAACTGAGCTACTATATTGCAATTCAGATGAAACAAAAAAGTTTCAATCACTCCCAAAACCACGAGCAAGATTCGATCAAATAGAATTACAGGAATTAGGTTTAGGTCATAAAATAAAGGAAAAAAAAGTAGATAGTTTAAAAAAATTATTGGCATCATTATCTGGAGAAAACTGGAATCAGGATCCAGAATTGGAATGGTTAGTTCCAATTTTAGAAGGCCAGTGTGAGGTTGAAACCAATGTTGAAGAAAATGAGGACTGTGATTGTAACGATACGGAAGATGTTAATTTCATTTGAGTTTGTTAAAAAATAAAAATACTGCTTAAAGAAAATGGTTCTTAATTTTTTGGTGGTAATTTTACCCAAAAAGTTTTTCCAAATGACAATCAAAAGGCATTTTGTCCACTCTAGACAGGCAAATAGCATTGTGTCCATATGTTTTTCTAAAATACCAAAGTTACTTTTACTTCTTCTAGTCTGCCATTCTAGTATTTACTGATCCTAAATTTTCCTAATTTTTTGGTAAAAGTCCTAACTCGGTAAGTAAGACCGATTCGAAGCACTAGTTTTTGATGTTTCCTGAAAATTTACAATTTTGAACAAACCGCATTTTGCAAGTCTGCTCCTCAATGGAAGGATTGTGTTTGCCATGTAATGGAAAAGAAGATTTATCAGAAAACAAAATATTTTTAAAAAAATATTCGTTTTCATTTGCCTTTTTCATCATGGTTTCACAAAATTCCATTCTTCGCCACTGGTCTTCAGGAAATATTTTCTGAGTTTTTAAATACTTGAAATATTTGTACCCATATTTTTTCCAGATATGAGGAACAGTTTTATTGCTCATTCCCAGTTCCTCTCCAACACTTCTAGTGGACCGTGTCGAATCAAGTTCTAGGGGACTGCAAACCATTTCTTCCCGCCGTTTTATATCCTGCGGACCACTTCAACAGGTGGTTCTTGATGTTTTGTGTTGCATTTTTTACAATCTTGAAGACAAAAAGATGTCTCAAAATTTGTAACCACATTTAAAACCGTTTTTGCACAAGGAATCGGTGTAGTTTCAAACTGAAAAAAAAAACTCTACATTGTACTGCTCATTTGCCTCCATAAAACCATTTAATTAGTTGAACTCTTTCGGAAGGGGTATAAACAGCCATAGTGAAAAAAACACGAAAATAATGCTCAAAAATTATTAATGCAACGTGCAGTAACACAGCAAAGTGAGGTCTGCTGACTCCCGGTTCAAAAAATAAAAACGAAAAATTCCGCCGCCTGCAAGCCGCAACCAAGCGGTGTTGCCATTATTTTGGGTAATACGTAGCTCACGATAACACGATCTGTATGTGATTTTCTCAGAGCCATTGATAATAATAAATATGTTTTAGTGGTATTCTGAGATTTTAAACGAGCTTTTGAAACGATAGACAGAGAAATTCTGCTATATAAATTAAACCAATTGGAAATTAGAGGTGATGTCTTGAACTGGTTTGAATCTCATTTGCGTAAAAGGTATAATAAATATTTTTAAGATAGCAGCACTTTCGGCTATACTGTAATTGGGTGTCAACTTGATTAATTTAAAGAGAGCACTATCTATATTAAATTACATTTTTGAATTCTGCATTAGAATCTAAATACTTTTTATGTAAAATGTCCTATATCTATATATAAGTCTAACTGTTTTTGATTTATGTAAATTTATTTATCAAAATTGACGACATGACAACTAGTGAGTTGATTTCTCTCGAAATCGTTATATTATACCCAAACCATTATCACTCTCCTAATAAAAACCGTTTCTGGTTCAATAGTATAATCCAAAAAATACATTTTATCTTCAGCCACTACGCAATTATCTATATTTGTTTAACTAGATGAATTAGTTTTATTACTCACAGAGAGCTCTAATATAGTTAAACATAGAATAATGAATAATATGACCAATAGTTTAGTTAGAGTACGATCATCAATACTATAGCTTTCAGAAGTCACAAAGCAGTTTTACCACGAACAAAAACTTTATTTTACTCTTAACACGTGTTTTGCTAATGATCTTCTTTATTTTTTCTCCAAAGATGCAATTATCATTTCCAAAGGTGCAAATGCGGAATACGTGTCAATAGTAAAATAAAAATTTTTAATTAGCGGTGACACTGCTTTGTGATTTGAGTATCAAACCAAAGATTCCAACCAAATGACTATGTTATAATAATAGTTCATTATAAAAATGTATATACAATATATTATACATTATATGTTTTAAAGCTAAGCAAAAAAGACTTATTGCAAACAATTCATATAATTTAAAAGTTTAAACTTAAAAAAGTGTTAAAACTGTGATAAATTTCTACTGCATAAAAACTAATAAATAAGTCAATCCAGGAGTTTTACTGCATTTTTTTAAACTTACTTACTAAATTTAAGACACATCATAAAAAAATTGTTTAATTATATAATGATTATAAAATATAGTATTTAATTTAAATGTAAGCATAGAAATTTTATAGATATGGTTTACTTAAACTCTATTGATGTCCCTACTAGACATGGGAAATAATGAAACTATTATTCTAATAAAAGCAAAATAAAGGCTATTATGGAATATTGCAGCATCTGTTTCTTTCCCAACTAATTCTAAAGTTTGAGTATAACTGGAAGTGTATGAGAAAGGTCCGTGCATTTGTAGTTTAGGAAACGAGATATCTAATGGAACGAACACATTTGGAAACGTGGATAAGTGGGCTAACCGCGACGGTTAGTACCTATTCAGGATAATTAACGTTACTGAATACAAAAGCGCCCTTGATTTAAATCGATAGCTCTTACAATGCGATATTATAATTCTTTCAAGATAATTTTACAATTAATGGATAGCTAACGATTTTGTAATTTTAATAGTAAAGCTTTTACGATTTTCTATAACAATTTAATTTCCTTAAAGAAATAGTATATTGATCTTGTTAGGTAATTTTCTCAAGAGAATATGCTTTCATTTAAATACAATAATACAATTAGTATAATAGTGTCCAATTAATTTTTTTTTTTTTTCAACTATTAGGATTATTTTAATTAATGATGTGGAAACTAGAACAATTTTTAAGAAGTGGTTTGAATCGTTTTACTTATAACACTGTAGCGTTTCTATTTTTTTTTTTTTGGTTGCTTTTATAATATATTATATTATATGAATAGTACTGATCGCGACATCTAGTGTCTAGTTATTGGCATTGTAAAAATAAGAACTCCTAGATGGCGCAGGCTGTTTTTCGTTTTGAATTTTAAATAATTTACTGGACTCAGGTTCATTGGTCACCTACGTCATGCTTAAGGATCAACTTTTGGCATTTATGGGCAACAGTTGATCAACTTTGTTGTTGGGCAACTTTGGCACGTATTGGCATTTGCCTGTTGGCGTTGTTTTTCCTGTAATTTGAATACTTTGCCTTTTGGAATTAGATTGATATCCGTACTCGCTGCAACTTAAAGCTAAGCAAGGTAACGTTGTATTGTCAATTCTTGTAAAAATGGGCCTGCGAGGGATTATCTACTTTAGGTTAACAAGTTTAATCTCTCGAGGTTGGGAATCAATCTCATATTTAACTCATGGCGATACTAGGCTATGTAATGTAGTATCGTAGTAGTCGTGCTGAACGGTTGTGTTTTCGTTCTACGCGTTTGCCAGTAATTGCTCATTTGTTTTGTTTTGTTTTGATTTGTTTTGTTCGTTCTGTTTGGTTTTCCGAGGTTCACCGCACTCGTGTGTTTGTTGTTTTTTTGACGTGCGTTTGTCTCGTGTATTTCAAAACTGACCTGCCATCCCTGGAACTTGGCCTTGTCCTGCCACTGAACTGAGTAGGTGGTTGCACTGGACAAAGTTGCTGGGAATTTGTTTGGCATTTAAATAGTTTTGGTTTGGTCTGTTTGGCATTTCTGGGTTCATCGCACTCGTGTGTTTGTTTTTTCGAAGTGCGTTGGTTTTTCCTGTATTACTGGACTGACCTGACTTCCCTGAAACTTGACCTTTGTTCTGCCACTGAACTGAGTAGGTGGTTGCACTGGGCTAGGCTACTGGGAATTTATTTGGCGTTTTAAATTACATTTATTATTATCTGCTGAATTAAGTAGGTAGATCAATAATTTTATGTAAATTTATGTATTAAGTTTTAAATCAATTTAATATTTTAATAGCACAGGATGTCTCGCAGTTTTAAGTATTGTAAACATAAGCTCTTTTTAAACTATATTTGTATAGTCTGCAACTCTGTTTTTCATCCAAGTTGTTTGGAAAGAATGACAGAAGTGGTAAAAATAGGAATTTACAAAATTTTATGTTCAGAGCAATGTCAAAATAGTCACAATGAAAGAGAGAGTGAAAATAGGATATATGACGAAAAAAATAAACATTTGCTAAAGGAGCTGGAAGGAAAGGACAGGTATTTAGAGAGACTGCGTAGAAATAGTCATATTTGATAATGAGGTTTCACAGGCAGAAGCTAATTTTTCTTTGCATATTGCAACTTTAAATGAACAAAATAATGCGTTAAGGAATGAAATTCAGAATCTAAAAACTAAAGAGAAAGAAATACAACTACAAATGGATTCATATACTAGGGTAAATGAGGGACTTTCAGAGAAGATAAAAGAGCTAAGTGATCTTAATCAAAATTTGATTAATACCATTACAATGCTTGAAAAGGAAACTGAATATCACAAAAACAAGATTAAGAGTATGCAGACAGAGATTGAAAACTTAAATTGCATTAATACGCACATGTTAACATCAATTAAAACTTTTGAAGCGGAGAAGGGTATCCTGTCTCTAAATAGAAACGCTAGCAGTAACTTAAAAGATTTGACGACTACAAATCTTCAATCAAAATCTACAAACTGCTTAGCAAAAGCGCATTTCAACCCACGAGCAAAATCAAATGTACTAATTTATGGTGATTCTAGTGCTAGAGGTTTCTCTTCTCTTCTCTCAGGTATCCTGAGCTCGTCAAACAACACCTGTGGTTATGTGTTTAGTAATGTTACAGCCCAGACCTTATGTAATTATGCGTTTCCGCTAATTGTTAACTATACGGAGAATGATGTTATTGTTGTTTGTCTTGATTTTTCTTGTACATTACCATCTTTTTTCCCAAATAAAATCCTTGCTATCAATGAGCAGGATAACTAATGTAATTGTCTGCATTTAATGCGATTTTAATAAGTGCTCAAAAAGCAGATATTACAATACAATTCATTTTATGAATTCTTTTATCTATAACCGTAACTTTTCTGTGAGAATAATGACTGATGTCAGACAAAATTTTAGGTACCGTCATTCTGCCAAATCTATGTGCAAACTTTTATCTTTATATGTTAAAAATACTTTTCTGTCATTCAAATAAGTATTAGCATCTTTAGGTATTAGCAATAGTGGGATAATCCGCGATACACCCTTGATCGAAGGTAGGTCTTCGGTTACGCCTCAACTAGACCAATCTATAGACACCCTTGCTATTGGATCTTCTTTTTTAATAGAAACTCCCACCATAATCAAGTTTCCCTAGCATTTCTTAATGCTTCAATCTGTGCGTTCAAAAGTTAGCGAATTGGAACTATTTTTAGAATCGGTTAACTTTCCTAGTGTGTTCATTCTTGTTGAACACTGGTTGAGGTCTGACGAGCCTATTGATATCCCTGGTTATGTACTAATCTCCAAATTTTCACGCAAGCAATATACACATGGTGGTACTCTTATTATGTTAGAGAAAGCTTTTTTAACTAAATTTGTGTTTATTACTATTGACAGATTTGATCATCTATTGATTGAAAAGGTGTGAGAGTTTTCTATCGTATTTAGCAGTAAGTTAAATTTGTATATTTTAGGATTGTATCGATCCATCTGGTAATTTAGATTTGTTTGTAGAGAAGTTGGAGATCCTTTTAAGTGAAATTTCGGTTAATGCGATGTTAATTGTGACTAGCGATCTTAATGTAAATATTTTAGACAAATCTAATGGATCAAATCGAATGCTTTTTAATCTGTTAAACTCATTTAATTTTAAGATGAACGTGGATCAGCCAACCCGGATTTCAGCATTTTCTTCCTCACTGATAGATTACTTCTGTACGAATTTTAACCAACACGAAAATCAGTATATAACAATCAATGCTAAAAATGTAAAAATGCAATCTATTGAGTCTTCAGCAGTTTGGCTTTCGTGAGTCTGTGAGCACAAATGATGCTATCTTTAGCTTTCTAGAGCACCTGTACAACCGACTGAATGTTGGTGAAGTTGCAGCAGCGGTATTCTGTGACTTGTCCAAGGCATTTGACTGCGTGAGTCACAGAGTGCTGCTGATGAAACTGGAGCTCTATGGTTTCAGAGGAACTGCCCTTGAGTGGTTTCGTTCCTACTTATCAAATCGTGTTCAGGCTGTCAAATTTAATGGCGGTATCTCTAAGGAACTTAATATAAATGTGGGTGTTCCGCAAGGATCAGTACTTGGTCCTTTACTTTTTCTCATTTATGTGAACGATCTGCCACAACTGCAGGTAACTGGCAAATTTGCATTGTTTGCCGATGATACCACCATCCTCTGGCACGACTCTGATGTTTCTCAAATGGAGGCCAATATACGTGCAGATTTGTTAAAAATAAAAGACTGGTGTGATGCAAATTTTTTGACATTTAATGTTTCCAAAAGAAATATCCTTAATTTTAAATGTAATACAAATGATATATGTTTAAATAATGAAGCCTTCACCATGCCACCGTTCAGTAAGTTTTTGGGTCTTTCCATAGACAAGTTCCTTAAATTTGAAGACCATATTGTGAATGTATGTAGAAAAGTCTCATCAGGCTGCTACGTTCTAAGGGTTATTGCCACTAGTCTTAATTTCTCCATCGCCAGGTCTGCCTACTTCGAGATAATCGAGTCGCACCTTCGATATGGAATTTGCTTTTGGGGTTCATGTTCAAATTCACTTTTTAGTTCAGTGTTTGTATTCCAGAAAAGGGCCATTAGATATCTATGTGGGGCCAAGCCTCGTGACTCATGTCGCCCGCTTTTTGTAAGTCATATTATTTTAACCCTGTGTTGTATCTTTATTTTGGAAACAGTTTGCTTAGTTTTTAGAAAATATAAACAGGAACTCCACTTAGGAAGCCACTATAATACGCGACAAAATTATTTGTTGAGGCTACTCATTCCTCATTTTGAACTTGTCCGTAGCTCTATCATATATGGAGGTAGAAAGCTGTTTAATAAACTTCCACTAGAAATAAGACAACTTAAGACTGAAAAAAGCCTAAGTATAAGGACGAAAATATTTCTTGCTACTAAAGCATACTATAGTTTAAGTGAATTTTTTAATGATTAGCATTTAAGTATTTTTCAAAGTTTTATATATTTTTGTTTTGTTTTAAATTAGTTTCTTGTTTTTATTCCTTTAATGTACAGTCTATTGGCTTTGTCTACAACTTCTATGTTTATATTGACAATAAAGCATTTTTGAGTTTGAGTTTGAGTTTGAGAATGTGAAAGATTACTTTAATACGCTTTATTAAGGAACCTCCAACATGGAACCTCCAACGAGGTAAGCTTGATTCCTATCCTTTATTAAACGTGGTTTTACAATACTCAATAATACTCGTGGTTTTAAGGCCGCGATTTTTTAGGTTTCACGTATTAATTTTAAGGTTTTATGCCGTGTCATAAACCAGATCTTATGACGG
Source organism: Anthonomus grandis grandis (assembly GCF_022605725.1). Lineage (NCBI taxonomy): Eukaryota > Metazoa > Arthropoda > Insecta > Coleoptera > Curculionidae > Anthonomus > Anthonomus grandis. The sequence goes on from NC_065557.1 coordinate 29,277,265, forward strand.
AGCCTAAATCAAGTCTTAAGTGAGATCTTAGTTTTAAGCGCCATCCCAAGACCCTCCCGAGCCATCTCAGATGCTATTCCCAGTTCCCATCATAAATTAAGGGTTTATCAGGATTTATTGCTTCTTTATTACATTATTGATTAAACCTGAGTCAGCTGCTATCCTTGAATCTGCACAATGGGTTACCAGATCAAGGAAGATAAATGGAACGTGTAAGCAATGTCATTATTTCTGATTTGTTATTTTGATTTCAGGGCTAGTCATATTGGCTAATTTATATCGTTTGATGGCTCCTTAATTTATTAATTATTTTCTAGTGTCTATAGTTCTTTCTTGATAATTTACATATCTACCTAAAATAATTTATTCAATACCTTTTAAACACACTATCCTGATTTTCATACAGTATTAGGCGTTAGCAACCGCACTGAAAGGTATATTTATTTTTTATTTGATTTAGTTGTACAGTGTAATGTGCGGTATGTAACTGACTTTGGCCTAAGGGTTAGTTAAAGGTTAGTTACATACTAGCAAGTAATTGATTTTTTAAATATTTTAGATTTTTAGTACTTAAAGTTTTGATTTCAGAAGTTGTACTTTTAACAAGAATGATTTATTTAAGTGAAAGTTTGAACAATGAACATTGACCAGAAATAGCATATTTTTATAATATATTGTTCTGTTCATAATTGAAGCTTATTTTGTGTTTTACTATGGGTTATATTTCTTAACATTCTTATAAGTGCTCTTTAAATAAACACATTAAACTGGATGCGCCCACAATTTAAAAGGTAAGCATATCTAGAATAATTTATGCCAACCCACCACTAGTTAATATTCACCAGACTGATAAGCTGCCGTGAGCATATATGCAACTTTATTTAAAACTTTCAACATCAGTTAATTAAAAAAAAAAACAGAAATCTAAATAAAAAGTGGTTATACACAGTATCTATATGAAAAATATGTGAATTTTTTTTAGTTTTACTTTTTTTTTCTTATTAAAAAAAAGAATTTTGATAAAAATATCTTGATTTATTTTTTTATTAATAGATGTTAGATCTGCCTATCATAAGTGTCTGTAAACCCAACCTCTTCAAATAATTTCTTTAGAACAATTTTTCTAGTACAATACTCATTAGAAGTCAATCAGTCAAAATCGTTTAATTTTTTTAACTTAAATATTTTACTATACCTCGGTAAAGGTATCCAAATTTACCTATATCATTGGCCACCAGACATCAGGCCCAGCGTGCACGTGTCGATGTAAGAATACAGATTCTAATAAAGACCTTTTGCAGAAACTACATTAATTATCTCTACCAGTAAACATTAGCAAAACCCTTTTTACAACAATAATTGGTGTTGCAAAAAAGGAAGGTTCTTCCATGAGAGAAGATTAACAAAAACAAGGTAGGTTTCACAACAGTAATTTTGTGTATTCCAAATCTAAAATGTATTATATATTTTATATAATACATTTTAAAATGTATTTTATACTTATATATTCCAAAAAATAGGTTTTAATTTATTAAAAAAAAAACAGTAGCGTACTCTTTTCTTTTAAAAATGTTCAGTTCAAAGCCCGCGCGAATGTCAATGGCGAATATGAAATATTAAATTGTATATAGAAAAAATGCTATGGATGCTTAGAAACTGCCCACCAATCTTTAAAAAAATATCTATATCAAATTTTTCGAAAAAGTAAGTTTTTTTCTTTTAACTTTACCGTCCTCAAGTGTAAAATCTAACATATTTACGACATACGTTCATACTATCAGAAACATATAACTAGAAACTTTTTTCTTTATTTTGTCTTCATTTTAAAAATTAAGATTGATTACTTATTACGCGAAATAGTGTAAAATCCTAAAAATTGTTTGCAATACAATGTTGACTATATTTAAACATAATTAAGCTATTGTTAATATAGAGTTTTTTTTTAAATATTTAGGAGTAATTTTTAATATTTGTGATACATGTTTTCAGAATTTAAATTATATAATTGTTATATATATTTTTTTTAATATTTGTTTTTGTTGAAAAACCTGTTGGTTTCCAGGATAGTATACGGAAAAGATGTCTCTGCCTAAGCTGCCCAGGTGAAACGTTTAACAATATTGTATATTGTATATTGCACCAACTAAAAAGAATTAAGTCTCAAAATAAATATTATTTATTCGTATTATTTATTATTATTATCTCTAGCTATTAATGTTATTTATTTTGAGACCGAGAGTTTTTCATTTTTTTCTCTACTTACATAGGTTTTTTTAATATTATGGACGAGGTTTTTTCAAATTAAGGAGAATTAGGCCTATTATTTCATATTTTAGATAAATTTATAATATCACCTAGTTTCCTCCAGTTTTCAAGAGTTTAGACAATAGATAATAATATCTTGTTAATTACATATCTCAGTAAAATAGTGCCTTGGATTACTCAAGTACCAGTATATTATACGAGTTTAGAGAACATCAAGTCCTAAGGCAAGTACTACTAGTGTTGTTTACGTTGGAATCAAGATGCCCACGGCCATTTAAAATCTTCTGCTCCTACATTTGTATGTGCATGTGGTCACTTGATCATACTTTTCTGAGAGTGCCAGAACTTTACTGCGGACATCGGATGCGGTTCGTCAACCTACCATTCAGTGCGATGGACGTAAAAGGAAGATGCATGTCGCCTGCACCGTCACCAGGGACGAATACACGCGCTTCATACGAAACAAAATGCACGCTATCAAAATTATGTGCAGGCAGTGTGATACCAATATCAAGCAGTTCGCGACTTTTAGGAACTACTTTCAAACGGAAATGGCCAAGCTATTTAACAAAATTACCGAAGTTGAAGGTAAAATAACTGACTTAAGCGCGAGCAACTTTAAAATTTCTTCTCTCGCATTTTAAAGATTTCTTCTTTACATCCTGCCAACTTTGAGCCGAATCATAGCCGAAATAAAGGAGAGGAAAAATGAAAAAACTACCAACACAACGATCGTTAAAATAATTTGCCCCGACATTCAAGTAAAAAATTTAGCTTTTTTAGAGTATCATTCCAAGGCGAGGACATAATAATAATAATAATAATAATAATAATAATAATAATAATAATAATAATAATAATAATAATAATAATAATAAATCGTCTTTTATTAGATACCACAAAATACATAAGTAAGTAGTATAAAATATTAATTTAATATTTTAGTGGTATAGGTGCAAGCAGTGGCGAAGTCTAGCTGCAGTAGCTATTCATACTTAACCACTGAAGCACCATAGCTTATTTACTAATACACTATTAACAAAAGAAAATTAAGATTTACACTTAAAAGAGATAAAACAAAAATACATTGTGTTTGGCTAGCAAAATTAAAGTAATGACCTAAAAGTACCCAAAATAATTTAAAAAAAAACTGATAATGTCTAAATATTACAAGTTTTAGACAAAAAAAAATATTATCATTTTTAAACAATAATAATAATCATTGTAACACATAAAAAATTTAACAAAATAATAATTTAATAACTGATGCACTCACCTTTCATAATTCCTGGTTTATAATAAAAACTCTAAACGCTTCTTTAAACTTGGTATATGTTAAAGATCTTAACCTGTCAGGAATCCTATTATATAATTTAATACTGTTCTACACAAAGTTTCGTTTAAATAAGGCCATCCGATGACGAGGAATAGTAAATGAACTTGAAATACGTAGGACTCGTGAATGTACGAATGTTCTTAAAACAAATTTATCTTTTAATGAGTAAAAAGCAATGGGGCATGTCATTAATTTATGAAGAAAGTTACCCACATGAAGAGCTGTACGATCTTCCATCCTTAACCATCCCAACTCCTCAATTTTAGCACTAATACGATCAAACTTTCTTAAGCTAAATATAAGTCTAGCGCGAGTATTTTGAACTTTCTGGATTCTATACTTTGTGTTGATATCCAAGGATAGTCCATAGATAAAATCGCAGTAATTTAAATTTGACAACACTAGTGATTCACATAGATTCTTTCGAAGTTGTTGGCTTAAGATATGTCTGCTGGAATATAAAAGTTTTAACGAAAGGTAGGCCTTTTGTGTAATCTTAGAAACATGCGTTTTAAATCTTATATCAGTGTCCACCCACATACCCGAATTCCTTGCAGTTTTAACAACTGGAATTACTACACCATTAATATTTACATCTAAATGCTCTCTAATAAAATCAATTCTCGTTTTAGGGCCAAATTTAATATTAGTAATAAAGATTTTGAGGCATTCAATTTTAAATTATGTTATGCTGAGAGTTCACTTACAATTTTTAGATCTTCATTAATTAATGTATTTGCCAATAAAACATCAGCAGAATGAAAATTAAAATAAAGTTGTGTATCGTCAGCATGTGTTTACAATGTTTTATTGACTGCAAAATACTAGAAGTATATACCAAAAACAGTAAAGGATCCAACACGCTACCCTGAGGAACACCAGATAAAATGGAGATAGAATCAGACACCCTATCATTGCACGAGACACACTGAAACCTTTCTTTTAGGTAGGAAGATATTAAATTAATCAGCGAATAATGAAAGCCGTAATATTTTAATTTAGCTATTAATAATTTATGATTAATGGTGTCAAACGCTTTTGAGAAAAGTCTAAAAGAGCTAAAATAACGTTATCACCTTTATCATAGGCCTCAATTATATCACTGATTACTGTAGCTAAAGCAGTTGCCGTTGAATAGTTTTTTCTAAACCCACACTGATAGTTTGGAATTATATTTTTTTCACATACATATTGGTATATTTGTTTATGAACAAATTTTTCAAAAACTTTTGAAAACGTTGGCAAAATACTGACTATTCTAAGGTCGGAAATGTCCTTAGGGTCGGATGTCTTTGGAATAGGCCTATCTTAGAACATTGAAAGGCCTTTTAATGTTCTAAGAGACCTACCGATTGCAGTACGCCAAAGACGAGGAAAATATTGCTTTTCTAGACAGTAGTTTATGAGGTGAGTAATATATTTATCAACAAATGAGCTACAATATTTTAGAGTATTAGAGTATTATTAGTATTGAGCATATGCATTAGAGTGTAATTCCTTATTAATAATATGACTTATCTGCTCAATTGTAGCAAATTCTATTTTTAAACAATTATTTAAATTATAAAAATTGCTATTAAAAAATTTAATTTGATTTTCACAGTCAGGTGACACTGTTTGCAAAAAACTGTAAAAATAATTGTTAATTTCTTGCGGATTAGATAATTCCTTAGATAGGTCATAGGACTTTAGGGTTTTAACATTTAAATCACCTAAGGATTGCCAAAGAAGTTTCGGATTAGTGTGATTTTTAGCTAAGTTATCTAAATAGGCTTTTTTCTCCCTCCGTACGCAAGTCAATGCAAAATTACGACGTTGTTTATACTCATCCCAATCAATCTGTAAACGACTTCGCTTGAATTTTTATAAAGCATTATCTCTTTGTTTCATAATGAGTTTTAAGTTAGGAGTAAGCCAGGGTGCTTTGCATTTGGAGACTTTTATGGTTATAATAGACGCATGCTGATCAAAAGTAGAGAGAATATGCTGGTTCAAAATATTAAGCTTTCTATCAACATCATTTTCCCTTAAAAAGCTATGTCAATCCTTTCCTTCTAAATCCTGTTCAAAATTATCTTTTAAATTATATTTTATAGTCTCTTATATTTATTATTCTAGGTTTTACTTTTGTTATAGATATATTCAAAATACAGTACGTCAGGCTATGATCCGAACCATGGTTTGTATCTAAGATACCAGATGAAATTACCCGATCAGGACAGGTTAAAAATATAGGATCCAGAAGTCTGCTAGTATATTGCGTAGTCCTAGTTGGCTCACTAATTACTTGACTCAAGTTTTAAGACTGCAAACAGGAAGCAATGGGATTGCCAAGGTCAAAAAAATCTGAATTAAAATCTCCCAAACATATGACCTGATCAAAAATGGGACATAAGTAGGAAAAAACATTATTACAATCTGATATAAAACTATTCATATTTCGATCATGAGGTCTATACATAGCCCCAACTGCCAAACTAAGAGACTTTAAGGTAACCTTTAAAAACAAATATTCAAGTTCATTACTTAGGTTAAAATCAAAAGAAAAAGTTTGTTATTAAAGTTTAATATTATTCCTGACATAAGCCGCTATACCTCTACCCCTACCAACTCGGTCGCACCGTAAAAACTTGTAACCCTGAATTTGAAAAACATCAGATTTATCATTTTCAGATAACCATGTTACGGTGAGAAAAAAATATATCAAAGTTTGGAGCCTCAAATAAAATTCTAAAATCATTAAAGTTAGTAAACACTGATCTAATATTCAGGTGTCCAATTTTCATTTTACACAAGTAAATTCTCTAAAAATAACAAAAATGTAAATCTTCTAATGCAAAATCAAAACAAAAAATAGCATATAAATAGAAGTAATATACCTATTACTCTTAAATCCGAGTCTTTCTATGCTCTTAAGTTTAATAAATAAAAAATATGTATTAACAATCCAAAAAAAAACAATATTTAAGGAGTTTACAGTACCTTTTAGTTTTGAGTTTTAACAATGTCATCTAGATCTTGCTGTATGGAAATTTGATGCACTATATTATCCTTACACTTCACATATACACTACCATGCAAAACCCAAGCACTCCTGTAAGAAAACACTTTAACCGCATTTTCGAATAATCGCAATCGATCTTTTGTTAGGTCCTCTTTTATTTAGATACCCGTAGATTTCAACAATTTTCGCTGTTTGAGAACTGATGCCCAGGCTGCTTCAGATGCAAACTGCACTAGTACTGCCGGCGGCTTATTGCTTTGTAATTTTGGTGCGATCCTATAGCATTTTTTTTATGGCAGAATTTGGAATGTTCGCATTCATTTTGTCATTAAATTGTGTAGTTACTTTTTCCTGCAGGTTTTCATTCTGACCAGATTGAAATCCAAAAATGCGAATGTTGTTAATGCGCAGGGACTGTTTTTGGTCATCCAAAAGGCTACGCAATAGTTTAGTTTCTTTCTGTAGGGCGGAGATTTTCATTTTTGCTGAAGCAATTTCCTTTGTACGAAGAAGAATTTGCTCTTCAAACTTTTTTTCGACCATGTTTGCAACCTTACCAGCTATTTCTTCTAGAAATTTATCGGTAAAAACTCCTATAATAACAGTCTCCTATAATAACAGACTTGATCTCTCGAATGTCACTGGATGAAAGAACCATGATGGCGGCAGGTAAATAGACAGGAAACAAAATATAAAAAAGGCCTCTTCCGCTACCCTTAGATCACAACACTGGTACTAAAAACTCACTTTAAACTTAACTTTTTACAAAAATTGTAGAGCGACGAAGACTACGTGTTGTTCGTTAGCACGCCATCTTTTTTTTTCTTTTTTTTTTCATAACATTGTTCATAATTTTATAAGGAATGCTAAAAACCTTAAGGAGATTGAAACTTTCACACACATTTCTGTTGCTTTTGAAATAATATCTTTAAATCAATAGAGTCGGCTTCTTGTCAAAAGGAAATGCTTATTTATTACCAAAATATTCATGCCTATAATACAAAAACTGATTCAATATACAACGCTGTGGGTAATGATTTTTATGATATCTATGGTATAAGTGAAACTTGGCTGCTCAGAACTTTTTTCAAACTTACACTGCGTTTTTAGGATGGATCGGAATCTTCAAGCCCATCGCAATTTCACTGGAGAAGGCGTCCTTCTGGCAATCAAAAATGAGTATAAACCTGTGCCAATCAATATTTTAGATCTATGTCACTTTTCTTTAACTGAGGTCATAGGCCGTAAGATTACCTTATTAACATATTACTTTATTAATATTATTGTATTATACCAAAGAAAATAATAGTAAACTATAGAAAATCCATACCGTGTAAATTTTTTGACCACCTAAAAGGATCCCCGTTTTTCGAGCGAGGATCCATCGGTGAAATTACGCGTTGAAATCTGGCCGATCGCTTGGCTGTGTTAAAAATTTTAATTTGGCGGCTGCGACTCGGCTGAGCAACACAATAAGTCCTAGAGTTCTATAAACATACTCAACCTTAACAGTGCCTTAGTAAGTAAGTACAGGGTGTTCCATTTAAGAGGAAAAACGTCATATTTTTTGACTTTCCCGGTATATTTAAAAAAATTGAAGATAACCAATCGATGTATTTTAACTCGGAGAATTTGAAAATCGTAATAAGAAAACAATTCCATAAAAAACAAAAAAGACTGACGACATTGTTTTCTTATTACGATTTTCAAATTCTCCGAGTTAAAATACGTCGATTGGCTATCTTCAATTTTGTAAATATACGGAAAAAAGTAAAAAATGTGCCGTTTTTTCTCTTAAATGAAACACCTTGTACCTAAAGTTCGTTTCATGGGTCTTTAACTGTGGATCCTAGAACAGCCAGGTATAAATACGTGTATTTTTACGCAAAGTTACAGCTGAATACCTGTGAAATGAACATCACCTAGAATCTATATCTATGTCAAGTTTTAATTGGGAACTATTCGGCAATGAAAATTACAGTTAACCAAAAACTATAATTTTCTGACTTTTAGGTAAATGAAAAATGTGTAAGGTGGTAAAACTATGAGGTGATGTACAAAGTTAATTTTTGAAAACTGAAAATTAAATTTAAAGAATAAAAATATATAATACCGGTTTAAATAGTCAAATTCCCAAACAATAATTACTTTGAGATAAAACCTTAAAAATAGTACCATAACAAATAATAATAGTTATTTATTAGAGTAAAATAGGCGTTTTAAAATTACTGTCTTCGCTAAACCTCGTGTAGTAAACTTCATCATTTTACTCCCTATTAATCATTTTACTGCCTCATCTGTAAAAGTCAATAAAGTAAACTTTTTGAGTGAAGGCGAAAAATATATTATTTTATTTTATTATACTGAATCTTCTTATCTTGACCAACTTTAAAGTATACAATTTAAAAATTAGAAAGATAAATTGTAACCTAAAATTGTAAAGCGAATCGTCAAATTTAGATCATCAGGTTGACAAAAAATATAAGTTACGCTTTTCTTTTTAAATAGGTAGGTATTATATGATACCGATTTTGGGGAAGTTTGAGGATGGGATCGTTGATATAAATATTTCTGATAGAATTTCTCTTTTGCGCGCCATCGTTTTTTTGTGCTCATGCACTTTTGTATACTTAGTGTTGCCATTGCTAAGTGGGACACAGGAAATCCCATGTTATTTTTTATAGGGATTGGCTTTTCTCTTTAACTTAGAGAAAAAAGTATTAAAATTTATTAAAGAGCACTAAAATCTACAGCCTATAAAATAGCACAGCAATAAAATAGCACGTCACGCACAGACATTTTTTACTTATTTAAATAGCTTAAATCTCTACCACTTGTTACTTTGATAGTCAAAATACCTTTGACATATATATCAATTCACGCCGATTCTGTGAGCTTTATTAAGCTTTATAGCCAAAAATCTATATAAAAAATTATCTTTTTTTATTGCAATGTATTTACAGGTAACAACCAACATTTTTTTATCTTGACTTGGGGACCATCAAATAAGTTTGTGATTTTATACATGATTACTGTATTGGTAGTAAATACAGTAGTCATTTGGCTTTTTACTTTGAGCAGTACCTGTAAGTACAGCGTGACAAAAAACTCATCAAGATTTTTGGACATCTAAACTCTAAACAGACCAATTAAAAAAAATAAAAATTATTTTGTTGGTAGAAGATTTTATTATTCTTTAATTAACTTAAATATTTTTTCTCTCTACAAGGAGAGTCAATATTTTCCTAGGTCCCTCTTGGCGATGCAACACCCGAAATAAAAATTAATCATCAAACGGTATTTGTATTATTTACCGATTTCAGGAAACGCAACGTTACTTGGTATGGATCTGGAAATCCTGAAAAATAAACACTTGTATGAGAGACATTTTGCGGACAGCGCTTTTCGGATGGAAAAACGGCGTTATTTAAAAACAAATGCAATACCCTACGTATATTTCCCAACAGATGAACATTTAAAAGTACTATCACCAGAAAGGACCTATTCGGGGAAAAAACGGGCTTTACATACAGACAGTCCGACAACCAACGAAAATGTAACGAAAAAATTACATTTAAACGAAGGCGATCATAATACAAAAAAACTAGAGGAAATAACTAAACTTCCAAATCATACAATGACGCCAAGAAAATTAATTCCGTATGCGACTTTTACAGTTAAAACAAAAAAATAATAAGTCTTTAATTTCAAAAGTAATGCCGTTGTTAACATTTCTATCAGTAGTACCAAAAACATTTATTTTGATGCAATTAAATGGACAGTCTAGAAAAAAATGAAACAACAGGGAAAAAGAAGTGTCTGTGTCAATTTTTTATAAATCTCCTGCGGCATATATGTTTTTGAGGCGTAAAGGTTTTATTTTACCGTCCGTTTCAACAATACGAAGATGGATGAGCGAAAATTTATTTAAAACAGATATTGACAACGGTATCATCTTAAAAAAAAATATAAGGGTATGACCAAAAATGAAAAAAAAATGTGTGTTAGCCTTTGACGAGATTAGCATTAAAAAAACTAATTGAATAGAACAAAAAACTCGATCTCATTGAAGGATTTGAAGATTTAGGTGTCTTAGGGCGTTCCTCAAAAAAAGCAACACATGCTCTCGTATTTTCGATTAAAGGCCTATATAAGAATATGCACCAAAATTCAATCCGGCTTTTTGTCCTGTTTAATTAGATTTAAAGCATAACTTTAAGTTTTTTCATAAAAATAATATAGGTACTAGTGATGTTTCTTTGATTTTGTTATTTAAAATTTTTGTGAGAATTATTTTCTATTAAAACATATTAAAACATATTCCTCCACTTTGTTCCTAATTAACTTCAAATGTCAACTTTAAAGATTAAGGCCTTATCAATAATAATTCTGCGATGCGGTACAAAGACAAATCAATGCAAAAAATGCCAAAAATTAAGTCTTTATAGATTTGGAATCGTTTAATTTTTCTAGGCACGTGCATTTTTTTTTAAATTTTAGCGTTTGAAATAATAATGGAGAAATTTTAATTTTAATGCGAACAAAACCAAAATGATCACTCAACAATTTTTCGCGATTTTTACAAATTTTTTCAATGCAATAATATGGTAGGTGTAATATTTTATGTAGTTTTACAGAGGCAAATAATGCAGGCGAGAAACCCTCACTATATATTAAGGCCTAAGCAATTTTATCTCAGTGTATCTAAATAAATAAGGCAAAAAACACAAGTTTCTAATAATAAGTTAAATCAATATGTTAAGAATAAACTAAAAATTAATTAAAACATCCATTTTCCCAAAACTTAATTTTTGCGAATACCTCGTTCTGCCTTTATACGGCGCGGCGCGGCGCGGCGCGAGGGAATTATTCACTAACAGATAAAATTTAAAATGTTATCAGTAATGGCAACGTCGCTTCGATTCTTACACGGTTAGCGCATAAAATATTCTTATTTAAGGAAGCATTGATGTCTCCTTGTCGATTCACAGATTGCCATTTACGTGGGTTATCTATTCGTTAGTATAATTATCTTTGATTATACTTACCCCCCTCAATAACAGCAGCTTACATAAACAATTTATTAAAGCTATCTGTTTACAAGATGGTGTCCAAAATAAGAATGTATTATTTTTTGGTGATTGTAATGCTCCTAGTAAGGAGATTAATACAACTGACTTTAAATGCAAATTGCTAAGCAACTTTTCTTTCATGTGCGGTTTGGTACCATTAAATAAGATTAATAATTTAAATGGTTGTACTTTAGGTTTAATTTATTATAATTTGAACTGTAATATTATTGAGGAGGCTTTGTCAATATCGAAGTTGAACAGTTTTCATCCCCCTCTCTGCACAAGGATCGTGATTAGTATTGAATCATGTAAGCAGTTCAAAGTTAATGCAAGTTTACACGATTCTTTTAATTTTAGGAAAGCAAATTGCCCCTTATTGTATCATAAAATACATAATACTGACTGGTCGTGTATATGAACTTTCAGATGTCAATCAGGCTTGCGAACATCTTTATAATATTTTTTAACTATATATTTGTAAAAGCGTCCGTATAAAATGATTAGAAAAAGACGATATTCAAATTAGGATATCGAATTAGTTTGATAGAGAAGTTATTGAATTACTAAAAAAGAAAGAAAAAGCTTATAAGGATTATCGCAAGCATAGGACTAACTATTACTATAATATGTTTAAGGATTTAAGGAAAAAACTTAAAATCCTAATAAACATAGCATACAAAAAATACATTAAATCTACCGAAGAAAATATGAGTAGGGATAGTTCCGAATTTTCGTCTTTTATTTAATCAAAAAAAGGATTTTCTAGAATACCGGATGTTTTGACAAACGGCTTTATAGAATATTCGTTACCTTAGGACTCAAACCCTGTACTTTTAGACAAGTCAAACCCAACTTTGAATCAAACGATAAATTTGCAAAATATTGAAGAAAGTGAAATCATTAATGCATCTAAGAAACTGAAAAATAAACAAACATCTGGCATTGATCGGATACCCAGTTTTATAGTTAGGGATTGCATAGGAGCTTTTTCTACACCTCTTTGCTTTATATTAAACCTAGCCATTACTTCTGGTAGCTTTCCGAACTATTGGAAAACTGCCCCTGTTGCGCAAATAATTAAGAAGGGGGATAGAAACTGCTTACACAATTATAAACCTATTTCAATTCTGTGTAATTTTTCGAAACTTTTTGAAATTTGTATTTTTGGTCAAATTTACACACAAGTAAAATTATATTATATATCACGCTTATATCTATCTATTGGACCCACACGGGTTTATGGAAAGAAGTTACAAACGCTACAAACTTAACTGTTTTTTACGGGGTCAAGTAGATGTCATCTATACGGATTTTCAGAAGGCATTTGATGTGATCAATTTGTATATACTTTTATATAAATTAGATCAGTTAGGGCTCTCTAAAGGTATACTTAAGCTTATAGAATCGTATCTGTTAGAGACACGCCAATTTGTTGAAATCGAAGGTTTTAGATCATTAGAATATCTTGTAATGTCAGGAGTTCAAATTGGGCAAGGTTCAAATTGGACAAGGTTCAAATTTGGCCCCCTTGCTCTTTTTACTGTTTAAAAACGAGTTTGCGGAATGTTTAAGAAACCGCAATCTATTTTTTGCTGATGATCTTAAGTTATACCGGCAAATATGTACAGAACTAGGCTGCAAAAGAATTACAAAACTAACTTAACGTTCTTAGTGAATGATGTGATATTAATAGGCTTAACTTAAATATTCCAAAATGCTTTGTCGTTTCATATTCTAGAAAAAAATATAATATAGATCATTAGTATAAGATGCATTCAGAGAAACTTAGATGACTTACAGTAACATATTTGGGTATTAACTTTGATGAATCATTCAATTTTCATGATCCTATCTGAAAAACAACAGTTTTTGCATCACAATCACTAGGTTTTATTTTAAGAAACATCAAAGCATTTCAAAGCCAACAAACACTACCGATTTTATTTGTTTGCTAAATATAAGATAAAATATGTTGTAATCTCTGTATGTTGAAATTTATTAAATAAATTTCTATAAGCTAAAAGGAAAAAGCACAAGGAGTTACACCTGAGATAATAATGTCTACTAAAACATTATTAACTGAAAAATCTCCATTGGCTGGACCAAGTTAGCAAAGACCCTAACATAAAAAATAAGTCGATATAACGACCTTCGTAACTCACTGTAACTCATAACTCAAGCCGGGCATGAGTTACTTCACCAAACTCCAGGTCCTTGAGGTATGCCCGACAATCCAACTTGTTACTGTAAATTTTAAAATAATTATTAGTTATTTTTTTACAATCAAGAGGAGGATGCTTCCAAGCCTCTTAAGCAGTTATCTTCAGCTAAATAGGTAAAGAATGAAACAACCAAGCCATGTCGGGACCAGGTTTCTCTAATGACTTTTTAGAATTTATATAATTAACAAACTAACAAGCGTCTTTAACTTATGACTTAGAAGTGCGATAGATTTTTTTAAAAGTACTTGAGGATGATTGAAATGTTATTCTTATATCAAATTAATATTGATTAGAAAATGATAATTACATTTACTAGTTTTAATTACTTAATCGCAATTGCGGGAAGCTTAAAAATTACTTAATACATTTACTTTACAGAGAAATGAATATAGAACATTTTATTTCAATTTATACTACAATAATTTTACACTTCACAAAGATAACTAAAGTCTTATGGAACTTATCACTTTATAAAACTAATTTAATAATTGAGATTGACAGGAAAGAATTATTAATTAATAAGTAAACAATATTTAAGTACATACTTTGCCAAAATCGCCGTTCCTCAGGTTCCTTAGTTGGTGGGCTGCCTCGTGCTCCATACTCTCTGAGTGTAACAGCCCCTAGGAAGAATTTGCAAGAAAAATACAATGCGAGGGAAATGGTTGATCGCAATTTAGCACAAATAAAAAAAACTCCTGAATTAACAGGATTTTCAATTAGGTGACGCAAGTGAAGAAGATTGAAACGACATAAAGTCGAACATCAAATTTCTCTCACGAAGGGAATTTTTCAAACATATTATACTCAGATAATTCCTCGAAACATTGTCGATCAAATAAATCTCACTACATTAGCGGATCGTAAAATTTAATCCAAAATTTTAGCCGATAACTTCAAATATTAATTAAAAAGCCGTAATAATCATATTTAAAATATGTGGAACCCAGGGTCGAACCCAAACTCGATATTCTAAAAAGATAGGTATAAAAATAACAACTAGTTAAAAAAAATTTTGTAAAAAATTCAAAAATAACAATAAAAAACAAATAGTACAACGGACCAAAAATACGGAATGAAGTTCGAATTAACCAACTTCTATCCGTGTTTTCCTTTCCCTTTCGGGTCTTTTATTGGCTGATAGCAATCACGTGGTCCCAACGGATCCGTAATTACGTATCAATGTGGACTTATCCAGAAGATCGGACCCATCCTATTTATATTAGCTGCCGCTCATACTGAAGCTAGCGCAACCTTGCATAACCATCATTACAAAATCAAACTTAAATATGAAATCTTAAATTTGTTGTCAATACATGCAGCTATCCTGAATCAGCTATCCTGCTGACTTGCCGCGTTCTGATCGAAACGTCAATGTCCAAAAATTTGAATGTCAAACAAAAGCTGTAAGAACTAAGAAGTGACATGTTTATTTTTGAAAAACCTGTAATGATTGTGTTTGTTTTCTCTTAATAAATTCTCTTAATGGGAAATAAATTAATACAATTAGTTCTTATATTTCCTAGTAAACTTCCAATCATAAGGTAAGTACCAAAAGTCTTTTCCCCTAATTAGGAATAAGGCATGAAAACAAAACAAAAGGATAATTCAGCAATTGATTCCCTAAATTATTCATAGAATGGATGAGGACAAATAGCTATGAAACTTTCCATCACACTAGACCTTCCCTTCCCTGACTATTGCCTGCTAGACAGTACTGAGCAAATTGAACAATTGTGGGGATTCAACAATGAAGACATGAAATGGTAATAGTGGGACAAGCTTCCTGTGTATCAAATTAAGAGTTAATTAAAAATTCATAGAAGGCATTAATATTAATTTCATGTTATCACTCTTTTGCATTATATAAATTAGGTAGAAGGTTTTCTATTTATAATTTCATTGGATATAATAATAATATAAATTTTGACTAATTAAATGCATTCTAATATTGACCACTAAATAAATGACTCATGTAAAAAAATAACAGTAACAATATGTTGATGGTGATATGATGCAAGATGCTCAGATTATTTGCCATATTTTTCACTTTTTAAAGGAGGTTAATGAAATGGGAAATAATTTACAATCTAACATTCGGTATCCTTGTACTTTAAGTTCTATTAATAACTTTTTCCCAAGTCTTGTAACTGAATATGAAGTCTATGAATGTCTACAGGTTTTAAAAAAAACCTCATGTGGCCCAGATAAGACTCCCTGTTTCATTTTGAGGCATGTGGCAGATATAATTTTTCTATTCTATTGGAAAATATAATAGATAAATCATTTGAGCAAGGAAAATTTCCATATCTCATAAAATGTGCCAGTTATTCCAATTTACAAAAAAGAGCTGAATAATTATCATCCTGTCTTAAATAATATGTCAGTCTTTTCACAAGTATTCAAGAAAAAAGGTTTTCCTCCTTAACACATTACCTTTTAAAATAAAATTTATTTTCAACATGCCAGCATGGGTTTTTGAAAGGAAAATCCACAGAGCTCAGTTTGAAAGCATAAACCACATATTCAAAATATTTGATAAGAATCGTTTTGTTCCTGGGGCTTATTATCATTTGACAAAGCCTTTTATCTTGTTAACAAGGACCAAGGACCACCTTTTAAGTTTTAAACTTGAATCTTTTGGCATTCGCAGGCCAGTCTTGGAGTGGATTATCTCTTATGCAACAGATAGGCGGCAATTTGTTCAGCTTGTATCTGATCTGGGGATGATGGTCAATAAAAAATTTAGGTCAACCATTAGTTATAAGGTACTGTGTTCCGCAAGGTAGAATACTGTCACCACTACTTTTTTAATTATTTTGTAATAACTTGCCTGAATACTTAAATAAATGAAGCTAACCCAAAATCAATCAATTTGCTGATGACACTTCCCTTATATTTTGAAATGTAAGAGAGGAAAACCTTATAGACATAAATTCCCACTCTAATAAAATTTAAGAATGATGTATTGACAATGGCTTATCTCTTAACCCTCAAAAAGCACCACTCATTCAATTCTCTAATCCTCGTGTGGCCAATTGCAAACCTAAATCCTACCTTATAAGAACAAATGAAAATTGCATATTAAATGTTGAGTCTACAAAATTCTTGGGAATTAATATATATTCTGGCTTAAGTTGGTGTAATCATTAATTACTAAGATGAAGAATTAGCTTCATTGTGTTTTGTAAGTTCCTTGGTATTACCATTGATGGTCGCCTTCGCTTCGAAGATCATATCCTAAATCTTGCATCAAAATTATCCTCTGGATGCTTTGCAGTAAGAATGGCGGGGCATGAGCTGGGAGGGGTAGTTGCACATTCAGTGTACTTTTCTCTTATTGAGTCCCACCTTCGTTATGGCTTGCCTTTTTGGGGTTTAAGCAACAAGGGATTATTAAACATAATTTTTGTGATTCAAAAAAAGGCAGTTAGATACCTATGTTCCGCTGGGTTAAGAGATTCTTGTAAACCTCTCTTTATATCCCAAAAAATCCTAACTCTTTTTTCTCTTTTTATCTTAGAAACAGCTACTCTTATTCATAAATGTCCTAAACCTCCCTCTAACACTGGTCATATGACTCGCCAGGTTAACAATTTTCCCTTACCAATCCCTACATCCTCCCTCACCAAGAACTCACTTATATACCTTAGCAAAAAAATTTACAACCATGTTCCTCTATGTATCAGACAAATTTTAGAAGTTAAGAGATTCAAAAAGGAATTAAAATCACTTATTATCCAGGGCATATTATAGCCTTGACGATTTTTTCAATGATACCTTTTAACCTGTGCTCTGACATCATTTTAGTGTTTTAGTTTTGTTTCCTGTTAAATAATTTAATTTACTTCTTCTAAATTCTGTTTTATTGACAGCTTTACTTATTTTTTAATGAAATTTATCAAAAAGATGCTTTTTTTTTTCTCAATCTTTTTTTTGTTATGATTAATTTTGGTAATGTGTGTAAATGTTATGGTAAAGTGTTTTAGATGTTATGTTTGTTTGAAATTTGAAATTTAAAGTAAATTTGGATTTTTTTAGTTTTTAGGATGCTTGTACACAAGATTTTGTTGTCTTACGTAATATAGCACATTTTCTTTCTTTCTTCTTTCTATTGACACTGAAAAAAAAAGTCCATCTCAGTTCAATTTTCCTCTATATCCATGCACATGTGATGAGTTGCATTATTTCTGAGGTACAATATCATGTCAATTTACTCACTTTATTATTTTACTACTTCTATTTACTAAAAAGCACAAATACTACTTCAGAGATAATGCCTTTTACAACAAGGGGGTTCTGACCAGATATGCTTCCTCAACATGTAAGTGCCATGTTTAAAAAGTCACCAACGTATAGGGCAATTAAAGCTTATAATGCACTCCCACCTAACATCAAAAATCTTAACAATTTTAATTCAGTAAAAAAGGAAATTGAATCAGTCTTACTTTAGAACGTTCTGTATTCACATAGCGACTACTTTGAGTTTTTTTATTAGAATTTCTGGGTTTCTACGTACTGTGACTCACTCTATATTCTTCTGTTGAAGCTAAATGCCTGGCTCCAGTTTGTTTGTTTAACGTTTTTCCATGTTACATTTTCAGTTTTGTGGAACATATTGTGTCTCATAATTTAGGATAGGTGAATTTGATTACTATTTTATCATATTATCTTTAGTGTTAGCTAGGTTGACTTTTTTTTTGCTAATCATTTATATTTCTCAATGTTTTCATCATTGTAAATTTGCTCTTTATGCAGATAATCTGAAAATCTTTAGACCAATTGGATATATGACTTACTAAGAAAAAAAGATTTGAAATGCCTTAAAAATTACCGTAAACCTAATAGATATTTAATAAATGTAGATAAATGCTATTGTATCTTTTTACAATTTTACTTTTTTACATTTGTAATCTATTGTTTAATTTTCTTGTAGTTTTCTTTAAAAATCTAACTATATTTTTGTATTTCCTGTAAGTGGGTGACTGTTGGAAATAAAGTGCTATTTATTTATTAATGATTTAGCATTTTTTAAGTACCTAGATAAGACCTTATAAACCTAAGCTTTTGTAAGCATTTTAGAACCAAGTAACTAACATGTTTATTAAATAACAATTGATCATCAAAGATTATCCCAGGACTTTTACTTTCTGTACTCTCTTTACAATTGACTTAATAATGAAGTAATTCGAATTTGCTTATATTTTTAGTAAAAAAGATATAATAGCATTTATCTACATTTATTAAATGTCTATAAGGTTTACAGTAATTTTTAAGGCATTTCAATTTTTTTTTCTTAGTAAGTCATGTATCCAATTGGTCTAAATTTCAGCATGAGCAATAACAAAAATTCAACCGTTATTCTTTATCATCTTATCATTTATATTTTTCAAAGGTCTGAGATGAGATCCGTAAGGAACTCCAGATGTTATTAAAAGTGTATTTGAAAAATGCGATTACTTGCCTATAAAATAATCCATTATAGTAAAGAGCCACCCACACTGATTTTAAATAGTTCATTTAGCATTACAGAAAAATCTTCTTTATCAAATGCCTTATAAAAATCACTATTAATGGCATCAATCCAAAAAGCCTTTGATCGGATAGATCACTATATTTTGCTGCATAAATTAACTCAGTATGGTTTTTCAGGAAGATTTATTTAATTTATTTCATTGCTGCTTGATTGGTAGATCTTAATATTGCAAATATTATATACTTTTTTTTAACGTAACGTCGGGTGTGCCACAGGGCTCGAACCTGGGTCCGCTCCTGTTTCGTTTTTTTTTTTTATAAATGACTTGATTGACACTCACTTGTCATAGGCTGGCTTTTGCCAATGATTTGAAGCAATATTCAAATTCATATGGTTTGGAGGATTGTGTTTTTCTTCAGAACTGCCTAAATACATTGGAGGTATGGTGCGCTGTTAACAGGTTAGGCTTGAATGCGGCTAAATGTAGTGTGGTCAGTTACTCTACATCAAAAACACCCTTAAATTTTGATTACTTTATTAATGATACTATTTTGAATAGATTAGAGCAAATTACTAATCTTGGTATCACCTTTGACTCTGAATTTACATTCATTCCACACTTCAACAACATAGTCAAGTCAGCCCTGAGAAGGCTTCGGTTCATAATTAGAAGTTCTCAGAGTTTTACTTTGAAATCTACATTTGGTTTCCGAAAAAACAGGAATACAGTTATGGCAATCCTGGACCTTGTTGCTTTTGTCATGGATTCTTTTAACAACTTAAATTTTAGCAGTGTCTTGTTCTGTGACTTAAGCAAGGCATTTGATTGTGTGCCCCATAGTATTCTGTTGCAAAAACTTGCTAAAAAGTATAGTTTTGGTCCTGATAGTATTAGGTTTCTGGCTTCATATTTGACAGATAGGAGACAGGCTGTGAGTGTGAATGGGGGGTGTCATCAGCTCAAAGTAATATTACCGTAGGGGTTCCCTAAGGCTCAGTTTGGGCCCCATATTTTTTTTAATCTATATAAATGACTTGCCTTTAATAGAACAGACTGGTAAATTCACACTTTTTGCTGATAACACAACTGTAGCATGTGCAGCTGACTCGCTGGAGGGTGCGGAGCTGAAGGTGGATGCGATACAGGGTCAAGTGTAGGAGTGGTTTAACAGGAACCATCTACACTTAAACGCAGAAAAGACAAATAAGGTCATTTTTACGATGAGACAGTCGGAGATGGCCAGCAATTCAACAGTTAAATTTTTAGGAGTCTATTTGGACCCTCTCCTTCAATGGCATGCACACATTGACAATGTTGCGGGAAAACTTCGAACTGTTGTATATGCTCTCCGCTGTCTTTCTAGCTGCTCTTCGCCCACTGCTCTAAGAACAGCCTATTTCGGAACCTTCCATCCTGTTTCAACTTACGCCAGTTTAGAGTGGGGGCATGCTCCTCGCATAAGGAGATTATTTGCTCTACAGAGAAAGGCTGTTAAAATCCTGGGTGGACTGGGTTTTAGGGATGACTGTAGACATGTTTTTACCAATCTAGGCATACTTACCCTACCATCTGTTTATATATTTCAAAATCTGTTCTGGGTACACAAAAATATGTCAACGCTTGACTAGGTGTCGGAGTGGTGTGGGGTTTTTGGCTGTTAAGGTTTTTAATAAGCTACCTGGCTTATAGAAGACTTATAGAACTACCCTTTTTGCAATTTAAATCCAAATTGAGAAATATACTAATCGAAAACTCATTTTATTTAGTAGATTAATTTTTAAACTTTCATTTCGTTTAAACATGGGTCTGTATACTGTATCTGTAGTTAAGATTTTAATTTTATGAAGAATACCATTTTGTAATTATTATTGTGTTACTTGATATTTTTAATGCAGCATTTATAATCATATATGTATTTTTTATTTTGTTGACTTGTGGAAATTCTTTGTATGTTGGCACCAATAAATGAATTTGAATTTGAATTACATTAAGACTGCTTTTCTGTTGCTTTGTGAGTTTGACTGCATTGTATGGAACCCACTCTATCAGAATCATGTTGGTCTCCTTGAATCTGTTCAGCGTAGATTTGCTAAGTTTTTGGCCTTCAGGCAAGATGGCATATATCCAGTTATAATATTAGTAGAAATAGAGTATTATAGAGGGTTTGATCATCGGCAACTATTGGAACGCTTCAATCTACATCCATTACATCTCAGAAGAATGATCTTCTCTGTAAAATTCCTGCATAAGTTACTGAATGGATTAATTGATTGATTAATTCCTGTACTTCTTTCTAGTGTACATTTCATGGTGCCTAGGCTTAATGCTTGACATCCTCTAACATTCTTTCTGCCAAGGCCTCATACTAACATATATTTATCGAATCGAAATCATATATTTAATCGAATCTGTCACATGTGTGATATAAATTTCTCTCTGGTTCGTGTGATTGTTGATATCCTGGTGGATCATTAGTCTTGAGATTAAGACCCACATGTTTAAGTTATAGTTAGTATTTCTTTCTTTTCATTCTTTTAGGTTTGTTTTGTGTTTTTTTTCTTTAAACTATATTTTTTATTGTTTTGCTGTTTCAGCTGTCTTCAACTGTTTCCTGTTATTGGGCAAGTTGCCTGTTATTATTATTATTATTATTATAATTATTATTATTATTATTATTATTATTATTATTATTATTATTATTATTATTATTATTATTATTATTATTTACAGCCAGTTAAGGCTCGCACTCCCTATAAGGGGGGGGGGGGGATCATTTACTTATCCCAGATACCTGCGATATCAAAAGGATTAAGCTCTGTGGTCTGTGGGGGCCTTTTCGGTGTCCTTAAGTGACCTGAAATGTAGAGTTATCCCCTAGAAATTTCCGGGTGCTGCGAGCAGT